>NC_048408.1:7971091-8002706 GCF_013103735.1 Etheostoma cragini
CTAACCATGTTAACTCTGGGGGAAAAAGATAAAAGTCAGTTGATTAAAGACGACAAGGACCAGGAGCTGACATGTCGAGCCTTAGAGATGCTTCTGTCCTTTCCAGTACTTGCACCTTTACACACATGAACGCTCGCGCATGCTTACACAACCACACACTCTTTGGCTTTTTCTTTTTTCCAACCACACATTCCACCTTATCATTCACTTTTGTAAGGAAAGCGGAGAAAAAAGGGTGCAGTGCAGTCTCATTTTGAATCTGTGCTGCCAATTCAGCACCTGCTTCTCTGCTAAAGGTTTGGTCGGTGGGTCCATCATCCATCCGTCCCTCGGTGTCTTTCAGATTGGGTTGTATATTCAGCAGGATATTTTGTTGTTGTCCCGTGCAGCATGGGTGGAGGGGGCTGCACTAGACGTTATGGTATGGATGTTGGAACCTGTCAGCAAGACAAAAATCTTCCTAGGATGATGTGTTTTTTTTTGGGGGGCGGGGGGTGGATAGTGACTTGTGTGGCATTGACTCTCTCTCCTGGTATCATCTAACTCTCCATCCAAGTGGAACCGGTCACAAAAGAACCGGAGTTCAATAGTAAGGTGCATTCAGTTTGACCAATGGACAGGACTGTCTGTGTGTGTGTGTGTGTGTGTGTGTGTGTGTGTGTGTGTGTGTGTGTGTGTGTGTGTGTGTGTGTGTGTGTGTGTGTGTGTGTGTGTGTGTGTGTGTGTGTGTGCTAGATATCTTGAAGCCCCACCAAGCTGTTTGCTCCCTCAGTTCCCCAGTGCCTTTTACAGCCCTCCAACATCAGATACAGATACAATCACTCTTCTCTTCTCTTCTTTTTTCTTCTCTTCTCTTCTCTTCTCTTCTCTTCTCTTCTCTTCTCTTCTCTTCTCTTCTCTTCTCTTCTCTTCTCTTCTCTTCTCTTCTCCCACCCCCTACGCATTAATGTAGGAAACAGATTGCTGCATTGCTGTACAGTATGTCTGCTAGCCCTCTGCATCTCTTGTCTGCTTTGCTTTTACTTTCCTCCTAATCCCTCTCTTGAATGATTTATTTGAAGGGTGAAACTGGGTAAACACAATAGGGCTTACACACTCATCTACACCCCCCTGACCTCTCTCTCTTGCCCTGCTTTGTCTCTACCTTCTCTCTGTTTCTCTGTTTCTCCCATCCTCCCTCACTCTCTTTCTTTCTTTCTGCCTGCCCTGCACCTCCAGCTCCAGTGTCAGCACTTCTCCTCCCACCATGTTTGTGTCACTGTGCTTTAGGAATAAATCAGAGCTTGTTTGACTCCTGTGAGCCCCACATCTCACAGGGCCACAGCTGCTCTGCGTCCTTTAGGACCAAAGATGCATTGGCAGGCTTTAATCTTTCAAAGATGTGTGATATGCTCATGTGAGGGATTAACTGCATATGAAGGGTGCCACCCCCAAAATGATGTTACTTGAACTTTACTAGTAAAAGAAAAAAAGAAAAGAGTAAAGAATGTCGACATGAGTCTTTCTTGCCATAGAAAAAACACCTGACATAAGCTAAATATCAAATTAAAGCAATATTAAGCATGTTGTTTTCTTTCTGAGAGTAAACTAAGAGTGAGCTATTTCCCCTGTTAGTAGTCCTTTGCTAGCTAGCTTAGCAAAGGACTACTAACAGGGGAAATAGCTAGCCTGGTTCTATACAAAGCAGTGTTGGGCAAATGAGTCTGTTACTGTAAAGGGAATATTATTTTGGTAAGTATTTGTAGGGGATTAATTTTGAATATAATTACTAACCTCAGTGGTATTCTGTTACTACCACATGCAAGGGGGTAGATTTCTTTGTATAGGCGACTTGATATCAGTAGGACTGTTAGCTTGGCGCTAACACGTTCAACCGGTGATGGGAAGTGGCCTCCCTTACCTCTTTACTTACATGTTGTGTCTTTTTAGCTGGCATGCTAGCCACTGTTAAGAATTAGATGAGAAGATTGATGCAACTTTATGTCCGTGTGTTAAGCATGGAGCATGAGCTGAGAGGCAATTAGCTTAACATAGCATTGAAACTGGGATTGTACCTTGTTTGTTTAACCGGGCCGTACACGAATAGTAATGTGAAAATTCCCAAGGTTACATGCTGGAATTATTTTATGACAATGAAAAGGTTATTTGCAGACCCAGGGAAGTTGCTGCTTTTGGCCATTGTTCACCAAGATAACACCTTGTTAGATCACTTATTGTCGTTTTACATTTCCCTTTTTATTTGGATTAAACAAACAATATAAAAGAACATGCGTATGAAGTGCTGAAAGGAATATTCCTGCTGTGTCTCTGCTAAGCTAATTCTCACCTGGCTCCAGCTCATTAGACATGAGCTTGATACATACAACTATATTATGATAAATGTTGATGCCATATGATTAAAGTAGTTGTTTCTCCTCTTGTTTCCCTAGATGCAGATACTTGACAAGTTCCCAATTGAGGGAGGGCAGAAAGACCCAAAGAAGAGGATCATCCCATTTCTCCCAGGTAATAGCCTGCTCCAGAGCTCCAGTTATCTGAGCAGGCTCCCATATTAATAATGTATGGCTGGCAGTTGAGGAGGCATCAATATGAGCTGGTTACTGATGCCTGTCTGTACTGAATGTGTGTGTATGTATTGACAGGTATGTGTGTTACAGTCTTTCTGCTGACGAGCCACTCCCTGTGACTTTCAAATGTAAGCTGTGTATGCATGTCGGTATGTCCATGAAATTGTTTTGTTGTTGTTTTTAGGACATTTTTGAAAAAATGTTTGTGTGTTTCTAACCAAGGTTATCAATGCATTTGATAAATTGATTAAATATCGTGTGTGTGTGTGTGTGTGTGCGTGTCTGTGTGTGTGTGTGTGTGTGTGTGTGTGTATCCTAGTATTGATGTGAGTCATGCCACATGTGTGTCTCTCCTGCTGTGAGCCATCGGCTGACATTCAGGTTCATGGCAACCTACAGTGTGACAATGATCAATGGCGGTGTTTGTGGCAGTTCAGTGTCCCGGGCAGAAGGCTTTACAGTGATTCTGCTAATCATACCAATGTCTTGTGTGCCAGTGTGTGTGAGTGATTCTGTGTATACCGGTATGTTTGTCATGCAGACTTCTGTCTAATTTAGGAGTAACATGCCCCAGCCTGTTTAGTGCAGTTTATTTTAACAATCGCTCTGTTTAAGCCCTGTGGCCAACACATCTACTGTAAATGCTCTCCATCTCCCCTTAAGCCCTCCTCCTCTGTGGAGTCTCTCTCTCTCGCGCACGCTGACACACACTCACTGGTCTCACATTTCAAGACCAATATCCACAGCGCTGTAGAGCAGGGGTGGGCAATTAATTTTCCCAAGGGGCCACATGAAAACCAGGAACTGTTGTGGAGGGCCAGAGCAATAGGCTAAGCCCAATTCTGCTCTATATTAATTGTATCTCTTTAGAAAAAGCAGTAAATGGTAAGGTCTTTGATAAGCTGCAACTGGGAAGGGCACACATGTTTGAATTAGGACACGAAAAAAGTAAAGCAGACATAGTACAAAATGCAATTATGTCACTATTTATTGGGGCTTTTCCCTTTATTGAAGTGATAGATATGAAAGGACAAGAGAGATGGGCATAGCCACAAGGCAAAGAGCAACGGTCGGATTCAAACCCACACCGCTGCAGGACTCAGTCAACATGGGGCAAACACTTTTTCTGGGGGAGCCCGAGGCCGTCCTCCCAATTATTTCACTATTTAGTCACATCCACAAATGCAACTGTGACCAAAATGTGCATTTTGGTGTGTCCATTGGCTTCTTCTTTTTTTAAACTTTTTTAGAACATGAAAAAGTGAAGCAGACATAGTACAACATGATGTTGGCATTTTGCATTTCATGTGCAAATAGGCCTCTGTCTTGCAGTTTGGTGTTTAGTTCATTCATTAGTGCAGTCACATCCACAGCAAATGCAAGATCAGCCAGTTTATATCTAAGAGCACTGTGATGTCTTTGCCTTTCATACTTGAATCTCTGTGCTAAGGTCCCATACTCTTTTGAGCACCTTTAAGTACCCCAAGCTGAGCCACCTGACAGCTGTGTGGTAGCCTATGTCACCATGTTCAGTGTAGCAGAGCAGAGTCCACCAACCACTCTTTAATAAACTCCCCTTCAGAAAATTACTGTTTTTGGCGATCTTGTGTGAGATTCCAAAGCTGGGTTGTGTCTCATTCCACATACTTCCGTCAGTACACTGCTAATGTGCACTTACTGCCATAGTTCCCACTTTTGATGGTTAGTATTTTCCCAAAAGGAACATTTATGTTAAAACACTTACAGGAAACGACGAGTGGTTGCCTCAGCTTGCTGCCTCTCAAAATCTGACAAAAATCTATTAAAATTACCTTTGGTTGATCAATAAAACTGACAAATTGAGCAACTGTAAGGCTTATTTCTCACTTAAAATGTTTTCAGAAACATGTTTCTGTGAACTATTTTTGTATAATTTGAGATTGTATTCCAAACGAGCCACCATCTGGCCGCTATTTAACTCGGTTATGAAATCCGGAAGAAGCCATGTCACGTCCCTGGTCCCTCTTCTTTCCACTCTGTAGTCAACATGGCGTAGTGTCCATCGTTCCACACTGAACTTTTTGACCGTTTTTAGGGAGTCCTCCGGGTACTTTCAGTGCACTGACTGGTTATGTAATCTACACTGTTGTTCCTTTCACCGTTTAATTAGCTGAGCTTCAGATGTCCGTGCCCTCTCTGCTTCAGTCAAGTTGTATTTCTCTGCGTATTTAGCTTATCTTAGTTTTAGTGTTTATTGTAGTGGCGATCCAAATTATAATCCTTCAACACACCGATCTGTTCTCCGCAGACTAAGCACACCGCTTTGGCGCTCTGAATAGACCTCTCTTTTTTCCCATGAGCTGACATGTTTAGGGTTAACAGCTCATTCACATCCAAGTTAACGTCTAATGAGCTCAGTTTGCGGCTTGCCGACACATCATTTTCATTGCCGCCTTCAAAATAAAAGCAATGCATTTGTATTCCATGCATGCTGTTGAGTAAAAAAACGCTCTGGGTTGTTTGCATTTCTTTAAACCAATCCCAATTGTCCTAGGGCGGCGCTAAGCTCTGGACGCACCAATGGTGGCTCTGCAAAATTGTCTCGGGAAGGAACTTATTTTGGTGGAACATTTGCAACATGCTAAAGAAAAAACATCAGAAACATTATTTTTCCAGTAACTGAACTCGATCCAGACTATGCAAACATAACCATTTTGCAAACCAACCAAACATCCACCATTACATCTTGTCTATGAAGCACCAGGTGCATGCAACATTACTGACTGTGAAAACTGTGAGAGAAAGAAAGAATAAGTACAAAATATACTTTAAGTACACCAGTACTTACTTTGTTTTTACATATATATATATTTATTTTGTTTATTGAATCAGAATCTGCATATCAACAAGTAACTAAAGGTATCAAATACGTGTAGTGGAGTAAAACAGTTGCCTCTGAGATGTAGTGGCGTAGAAGTATAAAGTCGCAGGAAATGGAAATACTTAAGTGGTGTACAAGTACCTCAAAAATGTACTTAAGCACCTAACTTGAGTGAATGTACTGAGTTACATTCCACCACTGATCATCATTAGTAATACTCTCCCTGGCCTCAACTTCATTCTATGTCTTCACTTAAAGGCAAGAAGTGATAACATGAGGACCAGCAATGCTAATGCACTGATAGCATATTTGCTTGTAATAATAGGGTCATTTAAGGCAGACTTGTACTTGTCAAAAAAATGTAAATGTGCTGTATTTATATAGCGCTTTTCTAGTCTTAACGACTACTCAAAGCGCTTTTACATCTACAGGAACCATTCACCATTCACACACATTCATACACTGTGGTCAAGGCTGGCGTGCTAGGTGGCACCTGCTCATCAGGGAAACACTCACACACATTCCCACTCCAATGCGCAGCATCGGGGGCAACTCGGGGTTCAGCATCTTGCCCAAGGACACTCTGACATGGGACTGCAGGGCCAGGGATTGAACCACCAACAACCTTCCGATTGGCTGGCAACCGCTCTACCACTGAGCCACAGCCGCCCCAAAGAAAAAAGTCCCAATGCTAATTAAAAACTAATATTCATCATACTGCACAAGCACAGCTCCTTAAATAGAACATCAAAATGAGCTGATCATCCAAGAAACACTCCCATCATCATGTTACACTTCGGAAACAGAATGCAGTGCATACCTTTTGATTATAGGGGTTAGGCTCGTTGGTGGTTTGACTTTAATGTTCCCCCTGAGTGGGATGGAAGGAGGGCCTGAAATGCATGACCCATGTGTGTATAAATCCTATTTGTTATTTTGAAAGCCATGTCGCAGACAGAGGTCATGGAATCCATAGGGGGACAGCTGGGGCCTTGAGTGTCGGACTGAGATTGCTTTGGCCATGAAGGATCACCTCCATATATTACTGACATCTCCTGCTCGGCTAGGGTATTGCATGAAGACTCAACACTGCTAAATCCCATTACAGTAGGGCTGCACAACAGATATTGTTTTTTTATCTCCATTGCAATATCAACCGTTGCAATAAACACATCGCAAAAGGCTGCCACATACTGAGGAAGACTCTCTTCACTTGTGTTAGTTGAAAGAAAATAACTATGGAAAACTGCACTACTACACTTAACTAAAAACTGTTGTTTCTTTTTAGTGGTGCCTGTGTAAATATTCCATTTGTTCAATAAAAGAATGCTGGAAATGATTTCCTTTCATATATTTTGAATTTAACAAGCAATTTGTTGTGTTTTAGCAGAATACTGAAATCAGCAGAAAGGCAGAACTGAGTACATGTGACTGTTTAATTGCCGCACAGAATATTATTATTCAACAACGTTATTGCATATGACATATTTTCCTCATATCGCGCAGCCCTACCTTACAGCTGTTGTATTTCATCATCACACTTTTCCTCTGTTTTACTTTACCACCTCCCACAAGTTTTATGTTTTTCCTTTCTCCTTTTTTCTCCCCTCCAGGCAAAATCCTGTTCCGAAGGAGTCATGTGCGAGATGTGGCCATGAAGCGGCTGCGTTTCATCGACGACTACTGCAGGGTAAAGAGGCCTTTACTGTAAACATCCTTCTGTCTCCATCTAACTGCGGGGCATGTCCCCCAGCCGGTGAGGGGTCAACGGTCACGGCCCATAGCGTCCTTTCACATACTTTAAACATGGCACGTGGGACAGTTGTGGACAAGGGAAAGTTTCCTTGCAGTGAAGAGCTGCACATCAGAGCTACTCTGAGAAGTCTGAAGAGTCTGTAATGTGCTCTGACACAGTTTTCTGAGGCCATGAAGGACTCGGCCCGGTGGGGAAATGTTATAGACAAACTTTGAGCTCATCCATTATTTCAAAGTCACACTCACTAACGAGCATATCCCCTGATAGTCTAAGTAAAAAAAGTTCCCGTCCAAATGCCTTCCCAAAGGAAAAAATAAACCTTGAAAGCATCATTCTCTTGTTCACGGCAGATTTGCCTTATCACATCCCGTTCCCTCTCATATTAGTTTTTTTTAATTTATGCCGGATTCAGATCCTTTCCTCCGTCATGCCCTCCCCACTTCCTTCCTTCCTCAAGGCACAAAGCCACACTAGCAGTAAGAAGAGTGTGCATAAAATCCAATCTGAGCTCTTGTGTTTGTCCCTACACACACAATTAGGGAGCAGTGTCATTGGCCTGCATTAGGAAAGGCTAACCACATATAAGCTGGGTAATTGGGACCAAAAGAAGTTGAAAAACTTAAAAACAATGTACACCCATGATGAACCGGATCTTTAGCTCAGTACAGGCAAAGGCTTCCTCGTTGGTCAAATAACCCAAAGCGGTCTAATGTTTACAGTTGCTGTAGCCGGGCCTGTTTCTTGCCCAGTACTGAAGTGTGTCGCACTGTTTACTTCCTGCATCCTGTTTATGGGGCAAACAACACAGAGGAAGAGTAATTACTCAGTGTTCTCAAAGGATCTGCTCTCTGGAGATTGCAGCTTGCTGAGTCCATCCAGCTGTGGGCGCACCGTGAGATAGAGCCTATTCAATCACAACCACAAGGCTTTTTCATAATATAGGATCAGATGAATGAAATGTGAAGTTAGCCTGTGCCCATTTTAAATCAAAAGCCTACGCTGTACATATGTCTTCGCCTATATTCACGGTCCAGCACCTTATGTACATTAGCTATTCCTTTGGGTGAAGCTTGCTTAAATATAGATGGTTAGTCAGACATATTATCCTCTTTTTGACTCCCGTGTGGCTTTCTTTATTAACATACCTTGGAGGAAAGAAGGTTATTTGCCTTTTGACTGACGGGTAACCAATTATTCCTGCGCACCGAGACACAATTATTTTACAAAAATAACCCTGTCTAAATGATTCTCCTTAACAATATTGAGGTGTATCATACATGGATTGTTATACAATTCTCCAAGAAAACCCATGAATGTAAAGTTATGAAAGATCTTCAGAGCTGTATTTGTTGATGTTTTTTTGTTTACAGCTTGGCCAAAGATTAATCGATTATCCGATTAGTTGTCAACTAATAAATGAATCACCAGCTATTTTGATATTTGATTATCATTATTGATTGATCCGTTTGAGTCATTTGTTATGTAAAAAAGTAAATAATTTCTGAAGCTAGCTTCTTTCTGTAAATGTGAATACTTTCTAGTTTCTCCTCTCCTCTATGACAGTTAACTCAATATCTTTGAGTTGTGGACAAAAGAAGACATTTGAGGACGTCATCTTGGGCTTTGGGAAACACTGATCCCCACTTTTTTTCACAATTTTCTGACATTTTATAGACCAAACACAAAACGCTTTAAGCGAGAAAATAATTGACAGATTAATCAACAATGAAAATAATAGTTGCAGCCCTTAAAACATCATAGACGTATTAACACCTTATACAGTTGTTGTGCTTGCAAACAAATTACTACTCAGCAGACACAGAGCAATGGTAACATTTATTTGGAGGCATTTTTCTGGCTACCTGATTCATTTAAATCCGATATTTACTCTCCTCATAGCTCTGTTTTGGACTCCATCAGTTTTTAATTTTTAAATGGCGTTTTGAAACAAAAACGATCTCTGTCCACACAAGCATTTTAGCTCTGTTGCAGAACTAATCTCCATCCATATTAACCACTCTGGTAATGCATATTACGTGACCATATGCATACACAGGGCATGTGCGTGTAGGTGTAAATGAGAGGCAGATTATTTCACGTTTTTTTGTGGTTGAAAATCATGGATGTATAAACAATACTTTGCAGAAAGAACAACAATGGTGAAATATAAGGCCAAGGATTTATTAGCTTGGTGAAACTGTTACTGAAAGGCATGTGAGCCTACCTAACTATAAGACTGACTGATGTGCATCATCGTCTCCAAAGGTCTCCGTTTGTGCCCGTCCGGACTACAAAGCAACCCAGAGTTTTCAAACCAAAACAGGGGCGGCAGTGTTTCCAAATGTCTCCTAATATGGGGGCTCGGAAATGCTGGATTAGTGTGGACTTAAGGCATAAAATTAGCAAAATATATTTGTTTTTTAAATGAAAAAGTAGTGTGGATGTTTCCTTTGTCTGCATGTTGCTGGGCAGGTAGAATTCAGTGAAAACTGTCTTCTGCATCTAGAAACCGGGCTGATTAGAAATGCTTTTCAAAAACAAGTCAATCAATAAGTTTTAAAAGGCTCCGTAAAGTTAAAGGGTGACTGCAGAGTTGAGTGATAATTCTCTACACTAATACACACAGCATTGGATATATTTTTAATATCGAAAGCATTGAGCTTTTAGATGCTTGAAAATATAACGAGTAAAGAACTGTACTAATCAATCTACTGTAGGCTGCCGTCTCTTTATCCCCACATTCTCTCTCTGTCTCTCTCTTTAGGCGCTGGTGCGACTCCCCCCTCAGATCTCTCAGAGTGAGGAAGTGTTGCGCTTCTTTGAGACTAAAGCTGAGGACGCCTACCCCCCAGTGGAGTGAGTGTCACATACTGTACTTTGCATACACAAAGAAGTGCCAAACACATACTGTATGTATCATAGACTGTTAAAAAAGTTTGGCAGTCTCTTTGGCAATTTGGGTGTCACCAAGCCAACCAAGACAACCATAGTTCCATCCATCCATCTTTAGCCGCTTATCCGGTATCGGGTTGTTAGTTTCAAAGATATTTTAATTCAGCATGTACCAGGTTGTACAATATCTCCTGGACACTTATATTAGCAAACACACACCATAATTGCACAGGTTTACAAGTAAGAAGCCACCACAGGTTACTTGTTTACTTTACCTATAACCTGGATTAGTCTGTACACACACACATATACAGTATGAATTCACACACAGATGAACATGCATGCATACAGTACGTAAACTCTGGATTTTCAATCACAAGCAATCACTTTGTTGATTGTTAATGTTGCTCACTAAAGCTCAGATGTGAATACACCCTAGCACATATACCTAAGCACCTGTGTTATGATATAAGTTTCAGCATCTTTTGCATGTTATTGTTTTCACACATAAAAATGTGTGCCCCAAAAATACAACAGGATTGTACAGTGGCTAAGCTCATTACCTCTCTGTCTGTTCCCATTTTCTAGTCTATTCCCAAATCAGCTCTTTCTCTCTGAGTTCGTTAAAACCTCATTCAAGGCCAGGCAGAAGGGGGTGAGGGGTACAGAGAGAAAGGATTTGATGGATGTGAGAGTGGGAGGAGGAGAATGACTTGTTTCATAACAGGAGATAGCCCCTTTGGGTAATTTTTAATTAGAGAACACACTCTCCTCTCCAAACCTGAAATGCCAGTATTGCACTATTCATTTGTAATGTGTTCTTGTGTATGCACCAAGACAGTTGTACCTGAGGCGCTGCAAGTACGCTTGTTAGATCCAGGCTATGTCTTTTTTAGTATTTAAATTACTTTTCGCAGTATTTCCTCCTGTCTTCATCTGCTGTCAATTTGAGTTTTGTCCTCACCTTTCTCTCTTATACGAGAGGAAAGCAAAACAAAGCTGGCTTTGTGGAATGACCTGTTCCTGATAAAGTTTTTCAGCACCGTGTCATAGGGTACTATCTAACCTGGCCTCATACATTCTTTCATTTTAATTGATACGACAGCTCAAGGTTGCAAACGCCGACACAATCATTCTTTGATCAAAAGCTTTCGTTTCCTCACTGACTTGTGTCCTTGTAAGCATTCCTATGCTTTTTTTCCTTCTCCTCATGAGCATCATTCTCTCTCCTCTTTCTCCCACTCTCTTTCTTTGTCCTCTATGTACCAGTGGGTTTTGGTACTGTACATGAAAACAAACATTGATCTTGTGTCAGGAATTGTGGGTTATAAACCCATATATTTATGTACATATCACACATAATCTGTTAGCCCCCATCGGTGAATTATAGATATTTAATTGTCATCCACTGGAATATAACAAGTTTACTATGGAGAAAGGGAATTGAAGTATTCCATCAAAGAAGTTCACCACATGGCCTACAGGGGCCATGATTATGAGAAGAGACAGCCACAATGACGAATGAAAAATAATAATATCATCTTAAAGGAAAATTCCGGTCAATTGCAATATGTAGCTCTGTTGTTTGTAAATTTGGAGTGCTGTCAGTAGAGAGAAAAATGAAAACAATCGGTTCTGTTATCCTCCTGCTAGCGTACGCATGCAACAGGCTTGAACAGGGCAAGTTTTAAACTTGTTTTTAACCTCTAAACATGTTAAAAATGTCATTACGATTGCCAAGCCATGTGCAGTTATTCTTTCCAAGTAAAAACAGTGAATTTGACCGGAGTAGATGTGACAGAAAATTCGCTGTGCTCACTCAGAAGGAATCACTGCATATGGGTAGGCACTTGTAATGACATTTTTTCATGTTTAGAGGCTAAAAACACGTTTAAAACGTGCCCTGTTAACACCTGTTGGGTGCAAAATCTAGCAGGATGATAACACGGTGTAGGCAGCACCGATTGTTTTCATTTTATTTATTCATTTAAGAAAGTATGTAGAGAGGAAAAAAGAGGTCCAAGGATTGACCTTTGAGGAACTCCACAGGTCAGAGGAGCACATCAGCTATTTGCAATTTGAAAAAATGCTACAAAGTTGGGTCATGTTACGTTGAATAAAAAATATCAACAGCTCTGGCAATCAGCACATTGATTGAGTTTTTACAGCAACATTAGACAACTAGCATAAACCAAAGACCATCGACCAATTAAGCTGTGCCTAAATAGGAAGTCAATCAATTTTATTTGTCACATTCAATTAGATAAGACACACGTCCAGTGATGTAGTAAATGGATATGATTGTGAGGTGTTGTATCTCAGGTCTTTGAGCTTTGTGACTTTGTTAATGCTGAACCGTAGTCAATGAACAGCAATGTCACCTAAGTTTTTTTCTTTTTCACGTGAGAAAGGGTGGTGTGGAGATTGTGTTTTATGAGGTCTTCCCTTGACCGGTTGCGACACTAAGCCAATGGTAATAAGTCCACTCTGCTGGCTAGTGAGGAGCAGATGTAATCCTTGAGTTGTTCAACTGGGCTGCAGTCTCAGAAATTGGGACAAGATGTTCCAAAAATAGACAATCACACGCTGAAGCTAAACAGGGGTTTGATGTATACTATATAGTTGCTTAAAAATAGCGTTAAAATGTCTTACCATATTACTCATATGAAAACAGCTGTTCCAATGACCTCTAGACACGTTTCAGAGATTACTAAAGGTTTGTACTTTGCATTCCTTTCCACACTGCTTCTTGTTTACTAGCTTCTTGTTTACTTTTTAAATACATGCCACGCTGCCAGGAGGTGCTAATAATCTCTGAATATTCTGAACTCTTAAAGTTTGTATTTATCTCTGTACCTATAACCCTGTGTAGGAGGCAGTTAGATGACATCAAACTTTCATCCACTTTAAACCACATTTCCTAAAAGCTTTGGAAAACTGCTTAAAAATGTAACTGGTCCAGCTGTGGTGGTTAAGTATTCTTATCTTGTTGACTCTTTACCTTTTCTGATTCTTAATCTCCATGAGAAATTATGGGACTTATACAATTACAATTAAGTCACTCAAAGACTTGATTGTATTTCCTGCAACTTGTAACAAAATAACGTAATATGAAAAACACTAGAAAAGGTGGTTGCTTCCTTCAGTTGCACTCAACAAAAACAACTCTTCATAGACTCTTAAAGTGCCCATATTATGCTCATTTTGTACCAGAAAAGGTTTACATGGTTTTATCTTTGTACTTCACATTGCTGCAGATCCTGTTTTCACCCTGTGTGTTTAGGTGTCTGTTTTAGCTACAGAGTGAGACATCTCACTTCTTTACTATCTCTGTTGGGAGTCGCACATGCTCAGTAGCTAAGTAAGAAGTTAGAACACATCAGCTAGATGACTCTTTCTCCAACTTTGGTCAGTTCAAGGCAGCTGGGAGACTTTTAATACACAAGGGCACACTTGTGGAACACCTGCAGAGCAGGGACATGGAAGCAGTTCTTTTGGAGATTATGGTGAACAAGTGTGTGTTGTAGCAGTGTTTTGACATTGACATCGGACTAGCATGCTAGTGCCAGCATGCTATGTTTAGCCACCTTGTCTCGACTATTGACGTAGAAAGGCGTGCCGATTTTGAACAGCTCACCTGGCGACTGAAGGAAGAGGACATTCAGAAACCTGGATCTCACTCAAAACAGCATGGATAGGTGGATAAGTTTGTAGGGGTGTAGAAGCACCAGAGACAGAAAATTAAACACCAAATCCCCAAAAAGGGGATTTTGTCATTATATCGGCACTTTAAATGAAATCTTGAGGTATGGTGATGAGGGAGAACACTGTGATGTAGTACTATTGGATCTCAGTGCAGCTTTTGACACGGTAGACTGCAGTATCCTAAATTACAGCCTAAGGCAGTAGGTGGGTACCTCCTACAGACATACTTCTCTGATGGGAGTTTCTCACTCGCTGCTGGTAACCTCAGCCTGAGGAAGTGCTGTACTCCAGTCAGTTTCGGATCAAATGAAGCCAGAACCTCTTCTGGCATCTCTGTATCCCTGCAGGCCTTCACTCTGTCTTACTGAAATAAGAAAATACTCAGTGGGGTGAACTGCCCCCTCTCTGTTTAAAAAAGAAAAAGACTGCTCAGTTAATGGTTAGTAAGACGTCATGATCCAGGGGACTTGACTTGCGCCGGGGCTAAATTTGATGTGTTCCTTCCATTCCCTACCCATAACACATCTGCTAAATGAAAATGAATCATTGTGGAGTGTGTTGAATGAGACTGGTCATTGATTTAAAGCAGTGATTGGAGTGTGTGTCAGTAGTGTGTGGTTTATTAATGTCTGTGTGCAAGTACACGTGTGTCCTAAGTGCTGTGGAGAAAAAAAGGATTAGAAACCATGAGAAGGATCCTGAAGAAAATGATTAATCCATCATGGTTTGTTTGAGTGTGTGTCCTGTCAGCTCATCTATTATATCCAAACAATCTTTGCAAAAACTAGCCTAGAAGTCTAGACCCACCTTAGTGTTAGCAAATGTGATTTGTTGGCTTGCGAGCTGAAAAAAACAAATTCTGGTCAGGCCAATCACATCCTGTATGCAGTCGGTAGGACGGCAAAGTTGCGACGGTTCCCTGCTACTTGAAAACAAAGAAGATGGCTGCTGTTGTTGGCAACCAGCGGCCTTCGGAATCAGTTTTAGGCGCTACTCTGGAAGACTTGGAGTTAAGCACTGAAGTCATTCTTAAAAAAGGAAGATGTGTTAGGAGTTTTGCCAACCGGATACGGCAAAAGTTTAATCTATTGACCAGTGTTGCTCTGGTTGGCTACTGCGTGCAGAGGGAATTTGAAAGACAAGCATTTATCCCGCCCCTCAGATTGAGCCCTGCCAATAGTGAGTTCCCAGACCCCACATCTTGATTCTTTCTACGATCTGATGGCCATTGTTGCCCCTAAATGAGGGACCTTTCGTCCTCATTTGTCCCTGAATAGACATGGATTTATACATCAGGTCAAGGCAGAAACAGCTGATACAACATTATAACATTACGTTACTGTCGACGTAACTGGTTGACAATCATCAGCAATTGCTACATGTTCATGACAGGTGTCATGACATAATAATGACTGTGTCAGGTCAGTCTTATGCACACCCCTTCAAATGAAGTGTTACGTTATAATAAGAGTTTTCTCGCAAAACATGAAGTGCAGAATACTCTTTTTTTCTCAATTACATTGTTTTGGGGATTTTTAGGAGCTGAAATCGTAATCACAATAAAAGTTTTTAAATAATTGCCCAGCCCTGCTTTTTAAGTTGTGGCTCCTAAACTTTATATCTTTCTCCCTTTGTTCCAAAGATGTATGGACACTGTAGACACCTATAATCACCCTTTAAAGGTCCCATGACATGGTGCTCTTTGGATGCTTTTATATAGACCTAAGTGGTCCCCTAATACTATATCTGAAGTATCTTTCCCGATATTCAGCCTTGCTGCAGAATTAAAGCCACTAGATCCAGTCCCACAATGAGCTTTCCTTAGTATGTGCCATTTCTGAGTCTGTAGCTTTTGAGGAGGAGAGAGGGGGCAAGGTGGAGGCTAGGGGTGTAGCCTTGACCAACTGCCACGTTGCTCGTTTGAAAGCCATGATGTTGCTCTACCATAGGTGGGCGGGCAAAACAGAGAAGGGGGAGGTAATCTTTCTCCTTATGACCTCATAAGGGGCCAGATTCCAGATCATCCCATCTGAGCTTTCATTTTCTCAACGGCAGAGCAGGATACCCAGGGCTCGGTTTACACCTATCACCATTTCTAGCCACTGGAGGACCATAGGCACGCTGGGGGAACGCATGTTAATGTTGAAAAACCTCATAAAGTGACATTTTCATGCCATGGGACCTTTAAACTCCTTCCTTTTTCCTCACTTTTTCCCCCCTTCTCTTCCAAACTAGTACTCATTCTCTCCTCGCCATTGTCCAAAAGTCATACAGCATCATTTCCCTCTCTCCTCCTCCCCTCCCAGTCTCCCACCTGTGTCTTTCTCCTCCCACTCATTTGTCCGTTCCACTCCATCTGCAGCGAGCAGGATCCAGGAGGCAGTCTCACTCAGCCTTAATGGATAAGCTGCCCCATTCCCCTCACTATTAGAATCAATAGAACTCACTTGAGGCCACACAGCAGGAGCAGTGTGCAGCAAAACCGGCGTAGATGTGGTTAAACCCTTTAAGTGTGTCAGCTTGTTGAGGAGTGGTCAGCCAAGCGTGTGGCCCATGGGTTTTGTGTACATGTATGTGCTCTCATGTGTGAGCATCTATTGATCCGTCTGAAATGGAGCGGTTGTAGTGTATACTTCATGCAATTATACCACAACATTTTTGTGTACATACCCAAAGAGATACAGCGCCGGGAGAATAGCGTTTTATTCCAAGACTAAATTGCTCTTGCTTGTCTTGTTGAGTGCAGCCGCTTTGTTTTTGTCAGCTTATTTCTGTGCTTCTCCCGTCTATCTGTGTTCTACAGTCTCTGCTGCTCTATTTTGTCTCTTGCCATCATCTTACATGGATGCACTCATTCACCCACCCACCCAATGCGAGGTCTGACTCACTTGTGCTCTCTTTCTCGCACGCTTACTCACAGGGTGTTGTCAAGGTGGGGTTTTGCTTGCTACAGTAATAGCTTTGGGAGGGCCGGACTGTACATGAGTGTGATAAATAGAGCGGGGCCAGGACAGCTGTAGCTACCAGGGTGATGAAATATGTCCACTTCATCACTTCCTGGAAAAGGAGAAAGGAGATGAAACGGATTGGGGGTCGGAAACAGCAGAGTGAGAGGTTGTTTTTATTCCTTGCCTGTTTGTTTTCTTTTGACAGGATCAACTGTGAAATCCTATTTCTTATATACTGTCTCCATAAAATCTCATCAAATGAGTCATGCTTGACAATAGCCAAGACCTCTCCTCCTCCCCTGTAAGATTGAATTTTCTGACTATGATCTAATTAGAAAAAGTGAGCCTCGTGCCTCACAGTGTAGCACAGGAATCAATCCCATAAATCAAAGCTAAGAAAGCACAATGACCCTGAGCACATCCCACCATCAGCCACGGTTTTCTCTCCCCCTCTGTGGCGTTTGAGGAATACCGACCCCTGTCTGCGGAGCAAAGTACCGCCGCTCAGTGGAAAGCCAGACTCCAATCTGATGTCACTCTTGTGCAATCAGTTGCTTCTGTTGAAGCCGAGCGTCCTTGATGTTTAATGCATTTTGAATGGACCTTTAGCTGGATCTCTGTTTTTTTTGTCTGCTTTTAAAAATATCCTGCAGCAGAAATAAGGTAGTGTCTCCAAACGTACCTCAACTATAACTTATCTCCTGCTAGTTGAAAATTAAGTTTGGAGGCACCACCTTACCAAATCATTAAATTTCTTTTGGGTGTTGTGGTATGTAGACGGTCACTAAGCTCTCGTCTTACTGCCTCAACGCCGACTGCTCGTAGAGACCAATATTATTTCTCCAGGTTGGAATACGATTGTTTGTAGCTCATTATTAACCTTACTACGGTAGAAATGATGCGTTGTTTTATGAGTAAAACACCTATTTGTACTACAGTAGAAGATTGGTACCATTCTGGGTATTATTAGTGGGATAATTTATGAGATACACATTTGGTTTCATTAGCGCCTGTATCAAAGCAAATATTATTATAAATAGATCTGAATAACAGCGCATGGCATGGAGTGATCTTATTTTACAGAGCACTTGTGTATCAGACTGCTGCGTCATTCATCTGGCAAACCGAGGGAGGGGGGGGGGGGGGGGGGGGGGGGGGGGGGGGGGGGGGGGGGGGGGGGGGGGGGGGGGGGGGGGGGGGTTGTAGCTAACCTTGGGACGATAAGCTCCACGTCCCTGCATTCAGCCGGTGACAAACAGAACTCAGATTTAGCATTCAGATTCAGTTTTTTGTTCATGGTTCCCAGCTAGCCTTATTTGTCCTGCACACCTGTCTGTCCTGACACAACCTGTCTCGCACCCATCACATCTCACACACCGCAGTGAGTCTGCAATCCTCTGCTATACGTTTTGTCCTGAATTGTGTCTACTTAGGCCAATTTGTGCCCTATATCTATTGTTTAAAGACAGAAGATTGAAGATGGTCTATTACCAATATGTTGCCTACTACTAAACTTTTTTTTTTGCAAGTTAGACCGTGTTTAGGAGTTTTTTACCCAACTTTTAATCTGCTTGTCCCCCTCTGACGCACCAGTCTCACTTTGTAGATGTGTCAAGTATTTTCTGTACTTGTCTAAAAAGATAAAATGGGAATCTATCCTTTAAAGGATCACACTCATACCATGTTGGGAAGCACTTCTTTGTGTACTGCAATACTAGAGCTGTAACAATTCCAAATTTTGCTGTCCAATTAATTGTCTCAAATGATTGTGATCATTGCCTCCTTCAGTTACATTTTAAAATATTTATTTATGTATCACTTTGCAAACAAATTCAAGTTTAAAATGAATCCTGGGATACATCTTTTGGTTATCACTGTCATGTTTTGCAGATGATGTAATAACACAAATACACAGCCTATGAATGAAACCATGGCTCTTTATCATAAAACTTTGTGTTTTTTATTTCTTCTTAAATGAACATAAAAACGGACAATTACCATCAACAGTCATTCTCCTTAGCTAATGTTAGCAAGTAATTGCTTTTAAACAAAGAATTGGCGATTAGGTTAAAAAAAAAATGCTATTATGCAATTAAGTAATAATTGTTACAGGCCTATGCAATACATTTGCATCAAATGACTGACAATAAAGTAAACCACAGCCTTCAATCAAGCCACAGTATCTCTTAATCCACTCTTTGACTAAGAGACTCTCCACATGGTGGTGTGCTTCCCAATGCAAATGGAGTTTATCTGAGCCTTCAGCTGCTGTGTCCAGTTCAGCCACTGGTCTAATCCGTTGTCCACTCACAGTCCTCCTCAGTGCTTCGCTTCCATTCCTTTATAAATGAACCACTGTCTGACCAGCTTCTCAAGCATTTCTCTTGGTCTTTTTCTGTCGTTCTTTCTGTATATGTGTTCATTCCCCCCCCCCCCCACACACACACACTCTTCCTGTATAAGATCTATTTCCACTGGATGGAATTTCTCTCCAAAGCTAGACTCCCCTTTTTCCCTTTTTTGTGAGACAGGATTGTTTTCTCTTCTCTTACTTAGCGTTTTGTTGCCCAGCATCTTGCATTTTTATCGAGTCAATTTACATGGGATGAAGGCTGTGATTTGTTTAATCTGTCTGTGCTGTGGTATAGCAATCATATAACTATCAGCCTAAATGGCATTTTCTGTCCTCTGCAGACCATAACGGTGACAAATTCCTCAATTAATATGCGCATACCGCATTTCAGCCATGATGAAAGTATCGGCCACTGCCCCCATAGGCTCCCGTAGCGAGAGATACGGCTGGTGTTATCATTCATCATGCCTCCTCACAACCCTCCCCATGAATAACAATAGGGATCGACCTTGGCTTGTGCCTCCAAGCGAGAGATGCTGCAAGATTATCTGATTATTACTGGGATAAGTCATGAACTCATGTGATTGGTCAGGTTTTGGGGCTCTTGACAAGGGATTGCCTAAGTAGCAAGGTTGTCCCTGGTGACAGGATGAAGATGGATTTGGTGTTTTGGGGCTAATTAGGAATAAGTTGGTGATAACGTGTTGGTGTTCCAGAGTAAGGGAGGAGAATTGGGGCATAACTGTGTCCATCTCTGTCACTGATATTGTTAGAAAATTGTATTTAAAAAGGTGACTATAGAAAGAAGAAATATATTTCTTCCTCTTAGTTATTTAAAGTTGAATTTGTAACCACTAAAACAGGCGGAGAAACGCGTTCCGGCTGCGCGGTGGTTTTGTTCCGTCCTCCATACCGCCATGGTCACCCTCAGAAGCGGAGCATCTTGCTGCCCGACTGTCACTAAAATGCTCTCTACAAGCACTTTACAGAACAATCACATGTTTATTAAGCTAGTATATGCCTTCCACTATAAGCACCCATGCAATTAAATTCCATGCCTTCTCTTTTTTGGCATCTCTCTTTTTGAAAAAAGATCTATGGTGTGTAGCACTGTTGCATTACACTGTATATGTTGTTTGTACTGCACACCGAGCCAATTTGGTCTTTATTTACCCCAAATAAGATTATTAATACCATAAGGATAGGATAGTTAGGATAAGGTCATGATATGGGTGTAGTGGAGAGAGGTTGGATAAATGGATTGAATGAGGTAAGTGAAGCTCAAATTATACTAAAGCATCCACTTAGCCCCAAGAGCCCTTGATAAGTATATTTCATTACCTGCCCATGTGTCTGTGCAGGTTGACCACACCAGTGGTGGAATGTAACTAAGTACATTTACACAACTGTACTTAGGTACACATTTTAGGTACTTTACTTGATTCTTTTCTTTTAATGCCACTTTCTAATTCTACTCCTATATTGTACATTTTACTCCACTACAATAATCTGGTAGCTTTCGTTACTAGTTATTTGACAAATTAAAGCTTCACTACTGCGTAACTTTTACGTTACTTGTTACTTTTTTGTTACTTTTGAAAGCAGTTAAAATTATACAAAAACTATCTTTGACCATAAAGCCAATCTATGGTTTATCAGTGAAGTGTCTGAACTAAACTGCCGACTGGGTTCTCTACTCAGAGTGACAGCTGATTCATTATGAACGAGTCCAGCGCAGGTTGAATGGACATCGGCAGGTCATCAGCGTTAACTGCGTTTTACAGTGGCTGCAGCTGAGCTGGCGTGCGCAAATGTGATGTCATGAGAGCACCTTAACTGTTTATTCTCCTGGGTGTTGGTCGCGACACTAGTTGAAGCCTTCTCCTGAACAGAGGTGGTGCTAATGAGTAAAGGCTACCATCTATTGCTCTTTCTACGGACTAGAAGAAGAAGAAAGAGGTAAACAACGGCAGAACTGGCATCAGCATTGACGTCAATGCTTCAATGTGATTCGATGACCTGCTTTGTCGGATCAAGCCTTTCCTTCACCATGAAAGAACTCGTCTTAACCCAGTAAGTCATAAGAGAGACTTGCAGTCTCTCTGAGAGTCCTGGCATCCGGTTGCCCTCCTGTCACATGCCGCTGAAAAAAGTGGGAGTGGAAAACTTTGAGAGTAGTGCGCGCCCTCTGGACAAAAAATCTTGGCGCACCAGCAAGATCTATGTTTTGTTACCAAATATTCAGTAGGAGCGGGTTACACTACTTTTTACCGAAAAAAGTAGTTGCGCTACTGTGACGCTGTACTTTGCTCAATACATGTGGGAGGAGAGAGAGGGGGAATTACATGCAGCAAAGGGCCGCAGGTCGGAACCGAACCCGAGGCTGCTGCGTCAAGGAGTACACCTCCATATATGGGTGCCTGCTCTCCCTGGTGCGCTACCCAGGCGCCCGTAAAAGATCAGACTTCTTCTTCCACCACTGGTCCACACACAGACCAAAACGTATGACTGCACATGTCCGACTGCAGGCCTGGATAGTACACAGCCACAGTACACCCAGTGTAGTAATTAAACTGTGCACTTTCCTGCCAAGTATGTCAGGGCCTTGGCACTCCCCACATAGGAAGGAAACTTATGTGTGCTTATTTGCCTAAAACATCCTCAGCAATTATTTTTTATATCTGCAACCTGCATGTGTCTCCGAGCGTTTAGACGTCAATTGATTACTTTAACTCCATCTGGAGTGTGAATGCCTGCAGTGAGCTTTAGCCTTGTCGTGGCCATGAGGGCTAATATACAAGGGAGGGCTGAGGGTAATTTGGGGCTCTAGAGGGGCTTAGAGGAGGTGGGAGGGTTGGGTCTGAGGTCCGGATTTGGTAACGCTGAGGGATGAACTGGGGTGTGGAGGCGGTAGAGAGAGAGAGAGAGAGAGAGAAGCCAAAACGGTAATCTCGGGAAGTCTTTATTTACTGGTTTTGTAGGCTAGTTTAGCAGGGAGCCATTGAGAGTCATTAACTTGCAACCATTGTGTTAATACTTGTAAACACATTGATTAGCTCTTTATCTGCTAACCCACTCACATGGTTGATAAGTAAAGCCATTGCCTTTACAGACCAGTTTCACAATTATTTTTCTTTTTAAGCTACTAAAAGTTTATATAAGATAGTAGTTGGAGTTTATAGTTCAATCTAATCGCTATAAAACCTTTAGAATTGCAAAGAAGTGCAACACAAAAGGCCCAAGGAGTGGGGGTCGGGGGGTGGGGATTCTTCCTTTCAGAGCTCAATATTTTCTTTAATAGGCTTGACACAGCTAACAACCTCATTTCATCACCCTTAAGGCCTATTCACAAGGGAAGTGATTGTCGCGCCTCGTAATTCATTTCCAATGAGCGGCGAGCGGGCGGTTGAACAGTTATCAGGACATAGACAGCGGGGCTTCTGCTTGTCAGAGCATCGGCCCAAGACTGGATTTATCAGGCAATGCCCGTAATTATGACTATGCTAATTTGGCTAACTTTAGCTATTAACAATAACAGTATGTTGTAAGGAAAGACTAGGCTTGCCACTATCTGTTATAAATCAGCCTGTGATTAGGGATATGTGAAACCACAATCAGCTAATCTCATTCAGTTGGATGGCATGGATACAGTAGTGTAGGGGTGCACGACTCAGAAAATGTCACGATTCAATATCAACGATTTTCAATTCAAAATCGATTCTCAATTTTTTTTAAATAACTATTCAGAGTATGTACATGTAGTTACTTTTCTCATGTGATAGTTGAACATCATAACAAAAAAAAAATGAAACGATTTTGGGAATTCTATGAATTGATTTTGAATCGGTAGAGCTTGAATCGATTCATAAATGTGAATCGATTTTTTTTTTTTGCACACCCCTACTGTAGTACCCAGAATCTCCATGGTTACCACACATTGATCGTCTGGCGTTTAATGTCTGAGCTTTTTACCTTCACATGAGGAGCGTAGTAGACCCGGAAGCCGGAAGTGTTGCTTCTCCTCCATGTGAAAAGCCCTTTAAAAGTAAGGTTGGGCATGGTTTGGATGTTAACAATTCTAATTCCAATTCCGATTCTTCCTTTTGATCCAGATTTGTTGAAGTGTGGAGTTGAAGCGGGTCACATGCTTATTTTACAGATAATAGGAACATTTTTATTTGATCCAATAGTAATTTACTGTTTTACCGTACTCTTTCAACGTAAAAGAAAGTCACACTTTAGATAGCCGTTCCTAAAACTAAAACAATGGCATCGGTAAGTACGGGAGTTTATACAACGATCCAATACCACATAATAAAGCCCTAAAGAAAATCTACATTAAAGTAGTTTATTTACGTTCTTATCCCATTATAACTGACTGTCAAACTGCATAATGAACAGTTCTGTGGTATTCATTGTTTGTGTTTGTTTATGTTTCACTCAGAGTTTTACCTGAGCCAGACCGACAACAAAGATAGAAATCACACCACATCCACACAGAGACAGTAGTATACAGCTATTAAATAATAATAAAATACATGGCCCACTGGTATCGGATCAGTACTCGGTATCAGCCGATACGCAAGTTCAGGTATCAGAATCGGTATTGGGAAGCAAAAAATTGTATCGGACCATCTCTATTTGGAACTGATGATCGGATTCAAAACCAAATTTCCCGAGTGATTTCAATAACACAAAACTAGTTCAGCGCCACTTCAATGTGCTGCTGTAGATACCAGTCAAGGAAGTTGGACGGTATAAAAACAAATAATAATAATTGTATCTATAACAATTTTATATATAGCACTTTTCAAGCATTAAGCACAAAGGGCTTTCTTATGACAGAAGAACCGCCTGAAAATCGCAGATTGCTGTAAACAGTAAATGCTCATTCCTGAATAAACAGTTGAAAATACCGTGACTAACACGTCTGTAGTCCTGCCTGACCCTTCCACCACGTGCCCTGCCTCACCGTACTCACTCACATCTGCTTTGGCTTGACCATCAATGTCAAGAGCGCCAAGCTGTGGAACTGATGAGACGTGCATGGGTAGCTCCTTCTCCATGAAGCCGTGGCCAGGGAATATTCTGTGACCAAATGTCAGTACGTGATGAAAGGTGTGGCTAATGTGCGTGTTTGAATGTTTGCAACTGGCCCATCTGTTGATGTTTGGTTATCAAAATACTGTACATTCCTTCATTTACTGAAGATTTATACACACACACACTAACATACTGTAGATGCCATTTTAGTTGCAGATGGTTGTGCATAGTCAACATCTACGTCTGTGCATGTTATAATCTGTCGCTACAAATACACAGGAAAACAGGTGTATGAATGTGTGTCGCATCACTTCGGATTCTGTGCGACATTGTAGTTAAACTGGTATTGATTTGGATTGTATTGATGTGAGCATTTCTTTAGCATTGAGACTGTAAAATGTAGCTGCACAAGATATCGTTTTTTATCGTCTTCGCTATATGAACTTGCACAATGTACACATCGCGGAAGAAAATACTAGAAAACTGCACTTTGAAATGTAGCTGTCATTCTTTTTCATTGGGGCCTTTTGTGTTCCATTCAATGTTCAATAAAATAATGTTGGAAAAGATTTTTTTCTTTCTTTTTTATTGTTATTATTAACAAGCAATGTATTGTATTTCAGCACAATACTGAAAGCAACAGAAAGGCAGAACTGAGTACACATCAATTTTGTTTTTTATTGCAAGTAATATCCCTATCGTGATATTCAACAATATTATTGCATATTTTTGTCATATCGTGCAGCCCTAGTAAAATTCTGAAAGTTCTTCATGCTTAAAAACTGAAAAAAAATCAAGGGAACGCCTCTTCTACTTCTCTACCGCCTGCCTTGAGATTCCACCAAACCACATAAAACCCCCTTTTCTCCACCACTGCAGTATGTATTCTTCCCGTCGCCTTTCACCCCTCGTATCCTCCTGTCGATACCTTGAGGAGACGTAGGAAAAGAGCTTGCAGCCGGAGCTGGTTGCTCAGCCCTCGAGGGAAGAGTTTGATTTCAGCCTCCGGGACTCGGGTCACTGGATAGAGTCTGGACCCTGTGTTTCTGCTTTCCCTCCTCATCCGCCCACCCTCTCTCTACGTTTTGCCTACCCCTGCCCCTCCTTTGTGCCCTAATGCTTTGCAGATGCCTGCAAAACCATACCTCTAAAAAATAAGGCCCAAAATAGCCAGCTGCTCTCCCCCTGGCATGTCCTGATGTAGTGTCAAATGTGTGTTGCTTAGCTAACAAGCTAAACATCTTTGTTTTGACTTTTATTTTTTCACAGAAATAAACCTGTCTTAACTGACACTGCAATTCTCTGCTAGTTGCTAGCATTGCTCATGTGGCTTGACTGGTATTTGACTCCCGAGCTGTTCTACTGGGCTAATGCTTGGGTGCCATGCAGGCATGTAGTTCTAAAGCCCTTTGTGAATGCTTAATGCTAACAATCACCCACACGTGATGCGAGCGAACCTCTTACTTTGACCTGCTTTCCATGACAACAGTTAAATCACATGCTATTGATCCAATCAGCAGCTACTTTGTGTCAGGATTAGCAAAGGGCTTCAACAGCTGTGTCTTCTGCGACTGCATCTGATCATGTATCAAGAACAATTAACCCCAGATCTTCAAATACAGCACAGCTTCCGTTTAGACGTTCAGTCGACGGCTGAGGGACTTGTGTAGACATCAGCAGTTAGACCAGAGACTGCTTACGCCCCTGCCTTTCTTTTGACTGGGATTCGTTTATAAAGCTTGATGTGGTTTTACTTTTGAATACATTTTTCAAACCATGTAGAGCGTGAATAGCTTAACAGGCTCCCTGAGAGTTTGCTATAGCAAAGTACATTTCATGCACCTTGATATTGTAGTTTTGCATTTTTCATTAGTTTTTTTTTTTATTTCAAAGCGGGTTTGCTATGGTTTCGGATTTAGTTTTTTTTTTTTAAAGGCTTAGTTTTAGTTTAGTTGTTTTGGTTTTAGTCGTTTTTGTAATATGGGTTATTTGTTGGGGGATTCGAAAAAGGTCAGAAAAAGTATTGTGTAATAATAACTCAACAAAAACAACATAGAATTTTAGAAATAGGTATTCAACAATAACACCAGTACATGCAATGCACGGACTATGTTGTTTGTTGTGTTCAATTTAACATGGAATGTCGGAATTTCTGGGTTCTCAGTTGGAAACTATACCCGTCTACGATAAATGTCACGGTCGGATAATTGTAACGTTATTTGCTCAATGAAAGCAGGGACAAAGACAAAAATTAATTAATTTGATTATTTTATTTTAGTTAGTTTGCAAACAGACATTACAGTTTTAGTTCAGTTATTTATTTTGTTATGCCCTGTTTTTATTTTTATTTCCGTTAGCGATAATGTTTTTTCCCACTAGTTGTTGTTTTTTAGTTCCAGCAGGCATCCAGCATGCAAATAAACACTACCTTTGCAGTTTGGCTGATGGAGGGGCCAATTCTTTCACAGTGGGTCACTTGTACGGCTTTTTTCTTTAGTCTTACCAGATGTGTACCATTTCTGTACTGCTAAAATAAATATAAAATAGAGTGACAAATTAATAAAATGTCAAACTATTTCCTCACTGTTTGTCCAGTCCATAAAAGTGTTGCATTGCCAGACCTACTGTATCTCCACAGCGCTGTAAAGTCAGATCTGGCAACACCACAGAAACATTTAAGGGTAGGAGGAAAAAACGCTTTGGGTTGTCATGACTTTCTTTAAACCAGTCACAATCCTCTTGGGTGGCGCTAAGCTCCGGAGGCAGAGATGGTGATTCTGCAAAGTAGTCTCAGGAAGAAACTTGTTTTGGTGGAACATTTGCATGCCGCGAAAATAACCAACACATTCAATGATAAATGAAGTTAACTGTTCACACAATATAGTAATATAAGCTATGTAAATTAGCTGGATACATGATTAAACATTATTTGCTCATACAAGTACACCTTGTGTACTTCGTCTACAGCAATCCTGCTAACCGCTACCAAAACGTCCCAGTTAGGGAGGAAATGCCATAAACATATTCTTTGTAAATCTTTACAACTATTCCCCAAAAGAACCAAGAAGGCCTGCCTTGTTGCACGATCCAAACGCACGTTGGACTAGCTGCTAAATGTGCAAGTTGCTGTAAAGCCTGTTGCCGTTGACCTGAATCCCTGCTTCCATGTTGAGTCCTTTAAGGATGGAAAGTGAAAATGAATGACCTAGAAGACATAAATAGGAGTTTCCCTGTTAAGGCAAGTTTCTATGGCTGAGGAATGTTCCAAAATTAGACCTCCAATTTCTAAAATAAGCATTTGTTTTTTGACATGAAAGTAACACTTACTTTGGAATGAAATTGAAAGTAGAAGCTAATTTTAGACCTTAGCGTGCCAGTTTCTTGACCATGCGTTTAATTAAGCCTGAAAAATATTGAGAGTGGGTAAGAGCACTGTGGAAATGGAAATGTGAAAACCGTTAGGATTCATTCAAATGTAAAACATTCCCTTGCGCCCGAACAGAAGATATCAACATCTTAAATGCCACTGCGGCAAGCCTCGAGGAAAAAGGGCCAAACATCCTGGCATCTGAGGCTCAGTCTGTCCACACAGCATATTTTCCACTGACACACATCCAGACATATCGCAGTTACACTCATTGAAAGTCATTGGCCATTGACTTGAACATTATCCATTCCCCATGTATTAGAGGACATGTTTTTAACATGGCTTGAGATGCATGGGATGAGGCGAAGGGTTAAGTCCCGCTCTCTCTCTGTCCCACTTTGGTCACAATGAAGTGTATTCTGGTTGCTAGCACACAGTGATCAGTGGAGATGTCGGTATAAAGGCTTTATTCATCGGCTGTGGACAATCACAAAGAGACAGATACATCAAATCACAGGGGAAAGGATGAAGGGATAGAGGAAAAAGCGAGCTAAGACCAGCAATATAGTGACACTCAAGAATCCCAAGCTGTCTCTGGAATGGGACATGGCTTTTGCTCATGCATGTGTGCTGTCTTGTCTATCTGCCCTCACACTCTCTTCTTGTAGGGCACTTGTGTACTCATGTGCACAGATAGAGTACTTCCTGTGTCTCTATTAGCTTGAATGCGGTTGCAGCGAGAGCCAAGAGGAGGTTTTCATTAACCTCATGCAGTGAGAGGGCATTACCTTGACTGCTGGCTACACTGCCCTGAGCAGTGTCTGCTCTCCTGGCACTGCATTATAACCTTCTGGGCTATTAGCTCTGCATCATAGCTGACAGGATGAGATGAAAGCTCCCTCATTAATGAAATGGCCTGTTTCACAAGGGCCAGAGAGGTCAACTGCCCAAGTCAACGTTGCTCTTGCAGCTGGGTAGTTGATCCTGAATCTCAGGGGAACATCCGTGATTGATTACACAATCACTGACTTTACATCCACACCACAGACTGTAAACTTAGTGGGTGTAACATCAGTGATGTCACCCATTGGTTTGTGTACGGCCTTTTGAAGCCTTGCGTTTGACAATATAGTTGTCACCATCTTGTTGTTGTGCTGTTTGTATTACGCTAACCTAGAGGCTAAAGAGAGGAAGCAGGGTCATTTTCTCACAGACTTCTATAGAAACAAACTTCTTTTAGCAATCAAAGGAGCCGCCCCCTGGTGGAAAGGAAATTGAATGCAGATTAAAAGGCACTCGCGCATTGGCTTCACTTTTCAGAAAAAAAAGCTTTGTCCATTAGTTTTACATTATATCCACACAAATACCCTATCCCTGTGGTTCCATAACTTTTTCACATCCAGGACCCCTAAACTGAAGCAAATTAGACCCCAAACCCCCATCTGGGAAGACTTCATCCCAGGGTCCCCTACTTGATAGAAATTTTGCTTTTAGATGTTTTATTACAGAAAGTGAATGAAACCCATGAGCAAAATAGTCACACAATCTGTCATTGTGTTACTTATGAATGAAATTATTGTCAAAATAAGTGATTCCCCTTTTTTTGTTGAGGACCCCCTGGAGCCCCTTTAAAAAACCCTGGGGGTCCCCAAACCCAACATTGAGAACACTTGCTCTATCCTATACACCGACTTACCTCACACACACATCCCTCTGTTATCCTGAGATTTACCGACAGCCAACAGCTGCAATCAGGTACTCCTCTTGAAATGAGAGTCATGTTGCTATTAGTCATCCACAAACCACTTCGCCTTCTGGTCTACATATTCTCAGTTGCTGTCTGGGGGTTGATATTACTGCCTATATGGTGGTTATTTTTAAATGACAAAGGGTAGGGGAGAGGATGTTCTAGTGGGATTTAACTCTACACTTTAACACCGTGCTCATGCTTTATTGTTCTGCCTGTGTCTGGTTTCCAACTGTACTGCAGCAAGATGACGTGGCGACATTTGAGGCTAGATTATGGTTGTGATTTGGTCTTGGGACAATGCTTCTGAGCGGTGCGAGAGAAAGAGGACAGAGGGAGAATGGGGAGTGACGATATCAGATCATCAGGTCTGCGTTGCTAAAAAAAGCACAGTCTGTCTTCACCGGATCTCTCCTTCACTATCTTTTTTAACTTAATTGCGACGCTGACAGAGTCCGAAAGTCACCATTGTCAAATGCAGACAGGCTCAACACAGCAAACCTCCCACACAGCTCTGTGTCACCCCCGCCCACCCATCTATAGCTTAGCCTTGTGGCATAATCCCATAAGAATCCATTAAGCAAGGCATCTTAAACTGATCCTCCTTCCAAATGCGGGGAGAGGTCGTTGTCTTCTTCTCTGACAGGCCGAGGAGGGGAGGGAGGGAGGAATTGAAGGAGTATAGGAAGAGGATGGTGGTGCTGCTTTGGAGTCACATGACTAATTTGTGTCTGTTGCGGGGAGTACGGGCAGCTGGCCAAAGTCATTCCTCCCTCTCTCTCCATCCTTCACTCTCCACCTCTCTCTCCCTCAAGCACATGGATTTGTTAGTGTGCTAAAGCCGATTGCATGCATGTGTTTTTGCCAGTTTTTGCCGTTAAGGAGTGTCACAATCCATATGCGCTGACCACATGCTTTTTTGTTGACCGAGCGGCGTCTACTGTCACTAACTATGTCCCTCTTGTGTTGTTTCTCCCTCAGGGACTATGGCTCCAAGCGCAAGTCGGGTAAGTCACCTGTTTTCCTTTACAATCCTTCCCAAAAGCTTATTTCTCTTTCAACTTGTTGCTCTGAAAAGAATCCAAGGGAGGATGTTACGCTGCATGGCGTATGACTCTTAAACTCTCTCTGCGTCTTGTCTGTTATCCATGTGATGTCAGTGTGTGGTTTGTTTACTTGTCCGGATGCAGGACGCTGACTTGCTGTCGACTGTATTTTGGGGTGGGTTCAAAAAGCTGTCAAGCCCTCTCCTTCTGGTTGTAGATTTTCCTCGCAGTCCAGGGTGGGGTTTCAAGATTGCCTGAATTGAGTCATTAACATGTGTTTTGTTACCGTAAGAGAAAACATTATTCTCTGATTTGGCAGTTCAAAAGATATTTTGCCTCTGAGTCTTTAGCTTATGTTCTTGGTGAAGCTTTTTGTGTGACAAAAGTTGAGTATTCCTAATAATTCAGTAAGAGAGAATGCTTTAACAGGAACACCTTTGAATGTATGTGCTTATGTGTAAGGGGCTTTGGTTTTACCCTGATCTGTGTGGTCTAATCTCCTGGGACTAACGAGGTAAACAAAAGTGCTTAAACTTCCATTGGATGACATGCATGCAAGTTAGTTGAATATAGAGTAAAGACATCCAACTATGAACATTTTCCTATTCTTGTTCAACTGTATCCAGCGTGTGAATTCAGTGGAAGAGGGGAACACACTCTAACTATGTATACAGTATATACATGCAGTTTATAACTAAACTATAAGGCTATTCATCCATTCATTAGCCATTTTAGCAAACATATGGCTCTTTGAGGGTATTAGCTACAGTGTAGCTGCTTAACAGAAGTATTGGTACATGTGAGTCACTAATGTATGCATTATGGAACCCTGTGGCTAGGTAGACCGAGGAAATCAGTCATACCTCTTATGAATTATTGAAAAGAAAATGCAGGAAATAGCTTGGGGTTGATGGAAATATGATTATCATGCTAGATGCCCTAAAGGATTACCATGCCTTGATATTCATGAAGCTTAAAGGCTGTTTTTAGGAATGGAAATATCTTGAGTATAGCTGTTGGTATTGAGTAGGGCAAGCATTCTAAAAAGTAGTTCATATTTTGTGTCCCCTTGGTTTTTTACCTCATTGAATAAGACTTTTTGAGTAATGAAAATAAAGTAATTTTTGACTTTCTTCCAGTAAACAAGTCTTGAAATTGATTGTGAGGTTATTTTTGGACTAATAGCAGAGGACCCTCAATCAAGGAATGGGTTTGCTGTAACCCCAGAGGGAGCTCGCTACCAATTTCAATTACATACACATTCCTCAAAGTGATTTGATTCCTTGGAAGCTGATTGCTTCTGCAAATAAACCAGCTTCCCCCCCCCCCCC
>NC_048408.1:8002716-8016763 GCF_013103735.1 Etheostoma cragini
CCCCCCCCCCATGCCCCCCAATATATAGAAGGTTGCCCAGTTGGATCCCACTCCACTGACCCAGTGATCTCTGCTACAAACTGAAGTAATACTTAGCCAGTCAGTGTGACAAAAGGGTTTTCTATTTTTAAACATATGGACAGCTACAGGGCATCTGCAATATTTCCATGAGTGCAAACTAAAGGAACACCATCCATTAATGAAGGGAGGGTGTCACATTCTCTCAATGAGGTACCCTCTGCTCCCCATTTCTCCTATGGTTTATTCTTTCAATGAGTTTAAAATGGTCCTATCATGCTTGCTCTTGCGGAATATTGGAAATGTTGGCTCTTTGTAAATTATAGAGTGTGCTCTAGACCTACTCTATCTTTAAAGTGTCTTGAGATAACTCTTGTGTTGTTTTGGTACTATGAATAAAATTGAACTGTTATCAACATTAAGGAACAAATCTAAATTTCCATAAAACAAATGTTTTATTATATGATATATATATATATATATATATATATATATATATATATATATATATATAATTTATATGATGTTCTATAAATGACTGTTTGATAAAGTTTGATAAACTGTAACTATCCTAAAGGAAAGATTATAGTGTTCCAACGCTGTATTTATGGTGTTTAATTTGTGCTGCTGCTCTCAGTGTAAATGCCTGAGTTGCTTCTCAATGCTTCCTGTTAACAGTATAGGAATTATTACAACTCTTTCCTCATCCTCGAATTAAAGAGAACAGAATATCCACGTGTTGTGATTTCAACCCAAATCAAAATCTGTTTCTAAACTTAAAGCTATAGTGCGTAGTTTCTGTCTCCCCCATGAGGAATTTTAAGTAACGACAACAAAACTGTTGCCGCATCCACATGATACAAGCCTTCCGTGACCGAGCACCACACCCACGCCCTTTCAGACAGTTGCTTGTACCCAAGGAAGAGACAGAGGATTAAAAAAAACATGATGGACTTTTCAGAAGAGGTCATTATCTTCACTTGAATTTCTGCGCGGAAAGTCACAGGACAACACAATCTTTTGAACATAGCCAGACTGAGAAACCCAGAAAGAGTTAATTTCTCTGTCAGTGGCGCTGATGGTCTTAATTAGCTTTGTAGCAACTCCATTGGCAATGGCTTAAATGTAACGGACGTTCATTAATGTCAGAAAGTTACGCACTAAAGCTTTAACTATCAGTGTTGGTGCCAAAACACAACCAAGTAGCTTTTGTGCCTAAACCAAATTGCAATTGTTTCACAACGTTAAAAACATGTTTATAACAGCGACCGTTACATTCACTGGTTTAGATATGAGGTTGTATATCCTGCCACTGGTCTGGTCTAGGTCTTGGCTCTGTCTCAACCCCTCAAAGTCGAGGGTTTAGGTGTTCTCGACTGCAACACTGCCGCTAACTAGTGAGCTTATAGGCATAGTGAGCACTTGTAGACAGAGCCAGGCTAGCTGTTTCCCCCGGCTTTCACTCTTTATGCTAAGCTACGCTAATCACTTCCTGGCTCCAGCTTCATGTTCAATGGACACACATGACGTTGATAAAGATCTTCTCATCTAACTGTCAAAAAGAAAGATGATATACTTCCTAAAGTGTGAACATGTTGAACTGTTTCTTCAGGTTTCTTTGAGTGTTTTTTTTGTTTTTTCTATCTGTTTGGCCATGATGACTATTGCAGCTTTTCTCACCCCCCCTCGTTCTTCTGCTAATTCCAAACAAAATGTTGTTGTTGTTACTGCCGGTAAATTAAATGCATCCCTTCCACTGCGTCAGACAAGAGCATTTTTCTAAAGAAACCGAGGGTGTTTGGAAAAGCACATGCACACCGGGTGTTTGCTGAATAAATATTGTGTAATATCTCCATGAGTCTCCAAGAGGAAAGTGGGAAAAAAACTGTTGGGATGTCCCGGTGAAGCTGTCCGATTCACGCTTAAATCCATTTAGGGATCTTTATTGCATGTCGTGCCCTCTAGGGACAGAGTTATATCTCTGTGGCTGCTCCCCATTAAATCTGAAGGAGGTGATGTTTAAAACAAAAATGTGAATTACAGAACAAGATAATAGGAAAAAGACAGAGTTTGGACAGGCCAGATGTGACAGTGCTCAATGTGGAACAGATGTTACCTGTGATGTGTAGGGGTGTGAATCACCAGAAACCTCCCGGTACAATATCATCACGCTACTTATGCCACAATACAATATTATTGTGATTTTAAACATATTGTAATATGTTGTGGTATATTGCAATTATAACCTTTTTTCCAACGTCTAATTTTTCCAAATTTCAAATAATGTCCCAAAAAGGAAACTTTGTCAACATCTGTCACCCGAACTGTTTTGGGTACCACCTAACCCAAATAAAAGTAAAATAACTAACTAAATGACTTCTCTCAGATTGAATGGCTGTAGCTGGTGACCATGGGAGTTTTGAAAGTCCACTTAAAACAAATTACATCATTATGTCTAAGAGCTGAGCTCTAAAAGATGATGTTTTTTGGTGCCTTCTAACTGGAACCGAACACTGATTCATCTCACCTCAATTTAGCCAGGGACATAGATGTTAGTTGTGTTTTAAACATGTGGTCAGGTCCCGGGAGTTTTTGGGGTCACCGCTCTGTACTCCCCATTTGCTCTGCAGAGTACAGATGGAGCTCGTACTCCTCCATGTGAGGGCCTCATTGCGAGTGAACGGAGGAGGGTGCTGTTTGGGCTGCAGAGGCCACGGGGGTTGAGTTAGTCTGACAGGCAATGGTTTGTTTACGTGGCACAATGGATTAGATATCAGACTGACGTCGGAATGGCCACTCGTATTTACATGGAGGAGGGCTGTGTGTGTGTTTGTGTTTGTGTGTGTGTGTGTGTGTTTGTGTGTGTGCTTGTGTGTGTTTTTACAAGTGTAGGTTTAGTGGATAGGGGCAGTTTGTTTGCACATATCTGTTAAACTGCCTGTGCTAATTAGGACCTTGTTTGTACTACGAGGAGCTCCTCTGACAATAGACACATTTATTTGACACTTACACCCTACAGTACCTGCCTCCATAAGAATAAAACCCTTCTCCATGTTGCCTTTTACACATTTGACATCCCACTTAATTGCAGCAGACTCTTAAAACATACTTCAATGCTGAAGATACAGTAAACTGCGTATTGATTTAGGCAGAAAAATGATAGTCCTTCTTTCCCAGCCTGATAGCCATGAGGCATAGTAATCTCAATATGACAGAGAGTTACAGTTATTCCCTGGGGAGGGACAGAGTTGCATCTCTGTAGCTGCTCTCTATTAAATCTGAAGGAGGTGATGGTTAAAACAAAAATTAGCGAGTGAAGTACAGAGCAAGAGAACAGGAAGAAGAGAGAGTTTGTCAATGTGGAACAGATGTTGCCTGTGATGTGACTTGACCTCACCCTGAAGCGAGCACACGTACCATGTCGGCCTTTTCCCTACCGTTATAAGGCCTAGGCATAGCACCCAAACTGTTGGGCACCACCTAACCCAAATAAAAGTAAAATAACTAACTAACTAAAAGACTTCTCTCAGATCTAATGGTCGTAGTTGGTCCCCAGTGGACCTCTTTAGCAAGTTTTGTCCTTAACTAGGCTTGCACGAATCGGGGAAAATACAAATCACGATTATTTTACTTAGAATTGATATCATGATTCTCTACCACAAACAAATTGGCAGTACCAAACATAGATTTCTTTTGATACCTAGCAGATTGCTTATCTCCACAAGCCTGTAAACATAGAGGGTTCAGTGGAGAGAAGGGAGAGCATTGCTTGAGAGCATTGGAGAGCATTTTTCTTTTTTTTTTAATCCAAGTTCTTTAAAGCAAATCGTGAACAGGGTGAATCGAGATCGCGATCTTATGACGATTAATCATGCAGGCCTACTGTATCTTTAATTCTCTGAGGTCTAAAGACATTTTTACATTTCTTTTGAATTCTCCTTTTTAAGGGTATTTGCATATATTCTGATCCCTGTGTGTTACATATCAAAATGTTCAGAACAAACTCAGCCTCCTGTGTAGTGTCCCAAAATTGTTCCAGAGCAATGGATAAAGAGATAATTTGGGCCTAAATGCAAAATATTTCTCAAATCTCTTGTGAAAACAAACCTACACTAAATTGTTTTGGTGCCTAAAATGAGTTTGCAAAAGTATCGGGTTCACAAAAGTAGTGTAATATATGAATAAAAGAAAAGAATTCTTGATCAAGGGCCTCCCGCCAAATACGAGCACCGAAGTCTTCCACAGATCTGGGTAAAACACTGCTTGGCACTCTCCCAGCCTGGTTTGGGAACTGTTAGCCATTGCTAACGGCTTCGTTTTTGCCAATCGTTGTGTCAGTGCTAAACAGATAGCCCGTCAACCTTTGCTCTCCCCCCCCCACCACTCTGTTTGCACACAAATGTCATTTGTCACCGCAAACGTTTGTGTCACAGTGAGGGACAAATTGTCTCGTCTCTGTTGTTCTCTCCTATTCTTGCTAAACACTGTATCAATACTAGTTAGCTTCAGCTTGTGGTTTGACCTTGTTAGCGTTAGTGTCACTCGAGGCTTTTTTTTGTGTGGAATCGATTGTGGTTAGCTGTAATGTGTTATTGGGTGCCTTTGTCTCGGTTTAAGGTGACAAGGGGTTTATCATTTAAGCTCTGGACTGTGTGGTGGCAGCAGCTACAGCTAATGGGGGAAGGATATGCAGATAATGACATCATGAGGCTGGAAGTGCAATCTAGCTGATAATTCACATTTTTTTAAATTTTACTTTGCCTCTTTTTTTGGTTTTGTAGGGAAGACGTGCTATTTTATGGATTGCAATCAAATCAGTTCAGAGATTAATGGATCAGGATGTACTATAAAAACTTTGGTGATCCACGGTTAAAATTTGAATTTTTCCAATACTTTATCTAAGTTGTTGTGCCAGATGGTTTGTTACACAGAACTATCTGAGAAGCTGTCATTGGAAATTGTTTAGAAAAGTGCAGGTAATTAAAAAAAAAAAATCGGCGGAAGGTGATTGGATGAACCATCTGTCTATCACATCCACCATTTTTGTTTTTAACAAACAGTCGCAGCTGCATAGACAGTAAAACCAATGGAAAGACTTCAGCGGAGACCAGTGAAGTCAATTAGAAGCTTTTTTCCGGTGATGGCTGAGCATTACTGCGCAGCCTCCAACTGAGCTTTACGACGTAGATGTGACGTGAGCAACCTGTCCGAAAGTCTTCTGGTAGCTGTGCCAAAATAAATCAGTTTGTGGATAAATGTTTCTTTATATGAATTCACTTGCCACATACCGAGGTATTTCCAAACCTACAAAATGCTTTAATGGACTCTCTATGGGCTGCCAGCTACTGGTCCAAAACGTGAAAAACAAGATAACGGAGCCTTTTTATACATTGTCGGGTTTCTTTAGAAAAGAACAACGGACAAATAGAGTTTTTAAACGCTTCAGATGTAAAGTTATTTGCTATAAAAGGGACGCCAAAACGAAAAGCAGTCAATGGAATGCTAGTGGCGGTTGATGGCTTTTTAGCCTTAGAAACTCCCAATAGAAGACACGCTTTCTGGATGCTCGCTTACCCCCGTGCGCCGCCATCACACACACCTTAACCACGCCCGTAGCTGCCGGTAGCTCCTCACAGAATGCTGATTGGTTTGGTAAGCTGGTAGTTTGGACACAAATGCATCAACTGAAGCTTGTGAAGATGCATTTCTGTCTGAAATGTGATCCCGCAATTATTGCACGATTTTGTGAAATAGCAAGAATCCAGGTACAGTGCAATGTAATTGTTTATAACCAAATACCTTATAATGTAAGGCATTTCAACTACTGTGTTTCATGCTACTTTGTATTTCATGCCAATTAGCAAAAGATAGCATGATAGCACACTAAACTAAAATGTGAACAAGGTTAGCGGTAAATGGTTATTGTAGCCGATTTGTACTGGATTTTTAAGGATAATGATAGCGAACATCCTTTAAATTTAATTTTTTTTTAAGGATTGATGAGGAACAAGACATACGAGAGGGACATTCTACACCCCCTGGTAGAGAAACCATATCTCAAACCTACTGTAGTTTGCCATTTTTGTACTGCAACAGCCAAGATGCACTGATACTATATATAACTGCCCGTTTATCGGTCAATATACCTGCTAAACATGTAAACATTGTCACATTGATAGCATGGTAGCATGCTTACATTAGCATTTAACTTAAAGTAGCTCCGTGCCCTACAGTAGACTCTTGTTTGTTAGGTTTAGCTTTAGGTTTATTTGCACAATTGAAAAATGAGTGAAAAAGATAACCAAATACAGTGCAGGGAAAGGCAGAAAACCTCCACCTTGATCATTTTAAAATTTCATGACATCATAAAGAAAAAAAATGAAGAAATACGTACATATATAAAGAAACTCTTGTTTGTTACATTGTTGATAAGGCAGTTGCGTCCTCAAATTACAAAGCACTTCCTCAAAAGACTTATTTTTGCTCTCAATATGCATTATTTGTTCCCTCAAAGGAGACATGTAAAGAATTGTATTACAAAAAATACAATTCTAAAAAAATAGTAATAATAATTAATTGGACATTAAGATACTACAAGTTGTAAATGTTAAAGAAAATGTAGGTAAATTGTTTACATTCCTTAAATCAATTAAAAATGGTCAAGGAGTCTGACTGCCATATACAAGGGATGAGGTTGGGAACTAATTAAGTCATCTGAGAGTATTGTTTTTTATTAATTTGTGGGAACAAACCAGCTCAACACAGTCACGCTCAACACAGTTGACAGTCAGGTTTAGAAACATCAACAGCAACATCCCATTTGGGGATTTGGGGGCACTGTAACAAAATAAGGGAGTGTATCCTTACTTGAAGGTTTCAGCATGGGGTGTGTGTGTGTGTGTGTGTGGGAGAGGGGGGGTTACATGTCAGCAACAGAAACTTTTCTTTCAAAACACATTCTACTAAGTCGACAGAAAAACAAGATAGATTGCTAATAAGCCTCCCCAATCCAAACCTAGAAAGAAAGTCTTAGGCTAGTTCATTTTTCACTGTCCTTCAAGCTTCAATTGCAGAGTAATGGAGACGTTTGGGGTCAGAATTCTAGGAAAATTACCCACAGCAGCAAAGGGACAGAGAAAACACTGCTGGTTTGTGGCGTCATCACCAAAACCTGAAAGGAATTAAGCATCCATCCGCATCCATCGCGTTTGTGTGTCTGTGTCTGTGTGTGTATGTGTGTTTGTATGAAGGGGGAGTGGGTTAGCATGGAGGGACCAGAGTGGAGCTAATATCAATCAGATGTTGCTACACTGAGAGCAGCCTGGTGGGTAATAATCACGGTAGGGCGTTAGTGAGCAGGGTTTGACCCAGGCTGACCTGGGTCCAGCCTGTATCCCTCCCTGTGGGGCTAACATCAATCCAGCAAAGCTCCTGAGGCTCTGGTGGATAGCGAGCGGGGATTTGGCTTTTATTATCTCACGTGAGTCAACGAAGAGGAGCTGCCGGCTTCGCAACAGGGGCAGCGCTCGCCAGGATCATGAAGTATACAAACCTGTTCCCTTCAAAAGAGGATTTGATTATTTAGGAAACCACTCTATTTTCTGATTGTTAAACTCTGAATGCTCCATGGGTTTTGAATGTTTTCATGGACTCTTGTGTGATAAAATGAGATGCACTTGTTGAAGGCCATAAACCTAGCCTAGAAATCTAGATGCACCCTAGTGGCAGCAAATGTAATTTGCAGCCAGGGTCAGTCTAGCAACACTCCGTTGGCTTGCGAGCTGGAGAAAACAAATTCTGATCAGGCCAATTACATTGTGTATTGAGTCGGTGGGCGGGCTTAACATGAGGACAGCAGAGTTGCGATGGTTCCTCTTGAATTCCCTGGAACTTGAAAACAAAGAAGATTGTCTTTTCTAATTGGTTTTGGCTGCAACTCTGGGATACTTGGAGTTAAGCACTGAAGTCCTTCTTAAATAAAAGGTGATGTGTTCGGAGTTTTACCGACTGGATACGGCAAAAGTTTAATTTTTAACCAGTGTTGCTCTGGTTGGTTTTAGCACTATCCTATTACGTGCAGAGGGAATTTGAAAGACAAAGTTTATCCCGCCCCTCGGATTGAACCCTACCAATAGTGAGTTGGGTCTGGCTTGTCAGGCTACCATAAACCTTCAATATGAGTGAAAACCTTTTTTTTTTATTTTTAAACATCTATTTTCCTCAACAGTCATTTGCCTAGATCTAAATTTGTATGTGAACTGAATGGTTTTATTAAAACCAGAGTTCATTCATTGAACATTTGTTGAGTTCCTCTGCTGGTTGCATCTAGTTGTCCCTCTGTCTCTCCTTTTCCTATCATGGAAATAGTGCACCAAGCAGTGTATTTGCCATTTTGTAGTGGTGTTTGCATTCATACACTATATAGTCCATTATAAAATACTCAAAATGCACTGCAAATTTGAGTATAAATACAGTGCTGCTCGTATGTTTAAAGCCCAGGCTAAAGTTTACTAAAAAGAGTAATAAAAAAAAAACACCTTATTGTAATCAGTGCTCAGGTAGAGTGGGGGAGGGGAGGACGAGGCAGAGAGTGCAGGGACAGGGGGCACGTTTTGAGATGGGTTAAATGTTTGGACCTCCAAATCACTGCCCACGTCTCACATTAATTCAGTGGTCCAAATAGCTCAGCTGCTGTACCAATTGACGGCTGCCCGTCTACCCTAATGCATTGGCGTGGAGCGTCTAGTTTGAAGTTTTGTTGAAATAGACCTTCCCGTTTTGCTTGTTTATACAGCAAAAGTCCGTATACAGCTGGAGACATTTAAGCTTATGTTCCGATTTCTCTTCTGTTGGTGAGGTTCTTCATTATTCATGCAAAAGTTAAGCAAATGATAATTTTAAGACGAAAGACACGCATACAGGACATGGTGATTGACATTTCTTGTAGTGTTGTAGCAGACAGTTCTTGTTGTTATGAGTAGCCTCGCCCTGTTCTAGTTCCTTTTGATTGTTAAAGCTTGTTTCTCGCTGTCTGCAGCCCTAACGCTGGCTCACTTCCAGGACAAGATGACAGCCAGACACTACATCTTTTATTATTATTTTGGTCCCTGGTATGGCTTCAAATCATGGCTTCCTTGAGATATACCAAAGTAGCTGCACCCCAAGTCTTGGTTGCCACTTCCTCGGCCCCTGTCTCCTCTGAGTCATGGCGATTAATTTCCTGGTTGGGGGTTAAGATGTTTTTTTTAAGAAGGGGGGGGGTTGGGGAGTCAGGAGTTACTTTTCCAAGTGGCTGACGCCCATCACAGACATTCCAGGAGGTCCAGATAGAGGGATGGAAGACTTGGAGAAAGATATGAAGAGATGGAGGAAAGAGGATCATGGGTGGAGTGAGGGATGGGTTTAAACTGTGTAATACAATACCCAAACATTGGCTAGTCACTTGCCCTCAAATGCAATTTATTCTCTTCAGCATGAAGAAAACACTGACCTTAAAAACACAGTCCAGCACTTGTGTATCATGTGGATCATCCCCAGATCAGTAGGCCCAGCAGTGTTTGCCCTATAACTGTGTAGGCCTGGCGGCCCGCAACTGGAGCCACCACTAGGACAGAAAAATCACCTTTTAAAGCTTTAGTGCAAAACATTTTTATATTAGGAACATCCGTTTCATTCAAGCCATTACCATATGAGTTGCTACAAAGATAATTAAGACTATCAGCTCCACAAAACACTCAGTTTGGCTATGGCTAGAAAATAGTGTTGTCTGGCAACTTTTGTGTGCAGAAAATCGATTCTTGTTTCATGTGAATGCAACAACAGTGTTGTTTTCATTACTCAGAATTTATGGGGGTGGCGGAAAGTACGCCAAATATACATTTAGTCTCCCTTAGATTCATTCTGTAGTGTAGGGCTGCCATGAGTCCATTAACAAGGAAACGCGTCAGTAACAGCAGGATAGTGTGTGTTATCTAAAATGCTGACGTCAGTTAAAAAGGTGAAGGGAAGATAACATTGTCGGCAGCCTAACAGTTACACACAGGCTCGGTTATGAACAACCCGCTAACGTGCTGACAGATTTGGTGTTTGGCCAAAATCTGTTTTTGTAAATGAGCTGGACCAGAGAATATAAGGTTGAAACAGATCTGTGATGCTGTTTTGCCGGAGGTGATGTAATGTACCGCTTTATGTGGAGTAGGTACTACTTTTAAATGCTATATTGCTTTAGGGCTGAACAATTAATCAGCGTTTTTTTTAAAGGTTTTTAGATTTTTCAACGCTTTGCCGCTTTTTCCAGTGTTTTTGTCACTTGTTCCCAGTCTGGCCCTTAGAGAAATTGAGTTTGACGCCCTTGTGTTAAATTGATCCACCAGGCTAAAGCAGTCAACATATGGGAAACACTGCCCAGACTTTGGATCCAATTGATCTCTGCCTCTTCATCTTTTATTTTCAGTAGATGTGATAAAGGTCTGCTTTACCATACTGTTGCTTCTGCATGCTGTCCAACTGAATAATCTCTCTCTGCTTCTCTCCTTCCTTCTCTTTCGTCTGCAGTATGGATGTACGGCTTTACAGACAGCCCGAGGAAAGAGGCCTCAGGTAGCCTTGTGTGTCTATGTCAACATGTTGAATATGCATGCACTACTGTGAGAGCGACATGCCAGCTGCATCCTTTTATTGAATTTTCAGTTTGTTTCTGTTCACACTTCAGCTTTCTCCCGACATCTGCTTTGCATGCGCTGTCATCAGCCTCTCCTTCCACCCGTCTGCTCAGATTCAGCCTCTCTTTCTCTGCAGTCTATCCATCCATCTCTGCAGACCTGGTTGGCCAACAGCCGCTGGGCACAGTGCCAGATGGCCAGAACATAGTTCTTAGGTTTGCATGTGGAAAAGCGCCCTAGACTGAAATGAGGTGTCAAGTCTGGTTCTTTACATTTGCCTGCAATATGGCTGAAGATCGCTGCCTGTGACCTCATTCAACTTTGGGTGTATAGAAGTGATGAGTCAAGAGGAGTGGAATCGTAATTTCCGCTGTTGCAATTAAACATCCCACGAAATAACTCCCCCCACACCCCCACCCCCACCCCTGCACATATAAACACGCTTTTCTGACACAAATGCATTAACAGATTTGCCCATCTGGTGAACATTTACTGTGTATTGTGAGACATTTAACTGTAATTGATGAATTGCTGAAAGACCCAGATATGTTGATTCCTTCCATTGGAGCTATCAGTGTGTCAGTACAAGTTAGGATAAACAGAGACAAATCCCTTTTGAAACCACTAAGTTAATCAAAAAATGACCATATTTCAATTGTGTAGAACGAATAACTATGACATCACTTTACCACAAAAAATCACTTCCAGGCTGACAAATTGCAGTTGATTTGAACTGTGGAAGATATGTGAAATCGGCAAAACTTGTTTGTTTCCATTTGAACCATAACTGTAACTATAAGATATTTACTTAAACACGGAGGCCCAACCTATCTGACGTTTCTCCTGTGCTTATTGTCTGGCCTGTGTTTCTTTGCTAGCGTCTTTGATAATCCAAATCTAATATTAGGAACAGCGACATCTCACCGCCGGACCGACTGACTGCTAGTTTGGGTGGTTTCATTTTCTTTAGTCTGTGGCCCAACAGATAAATTATATCTCTGCCCAGAAAAATAATCTTTAAAAAATATAAATGTATATATCTGTGACCTACAATTAGTGAAAGAAACATCTTTTCTCGAAATGTTGCACGACAAGCTTTGAAGGGATGTTTTCTTTCATTAGGAGAAAAATGTCACCCAATCAGCAACGATGTGTATAGAAACTCATGTTACACAGCAGTGTGTTCACCGCCACCGTTTCAGTTTAAATAAACGCTTTGATCCATTCTGTCTGGCGTGAACGTGCCCCAGCTGTTCCTCGGTCCTGTTTGCTTAGCGCTGTTAAATTGTATGTATGGGATGCAGGAGTATTCTACCCTGAAGTTATTGTACACAAACATTGTGAATGGATCTAAAGAACTCCATTGTCTTGTGCAATGAAGGTAATGGGATATTGAGGGCAGAATGTAACCGGTTTTAAGGATTCATGGTATTTCTCAACAAGGAGTGTTGTTTAAATAGCTGTATCTGTGCTGCTTTATTACCTCAGGCTGACTTTGATTGCTCCCTCCACATAGGCTGCGTACGTTCTCCGCAATGTGTTCCTTTTCTGTATTTTGCCTCCTGGGAGAATGCACGATAGAGACTGAGTTGAAGGTCCAGCCTCGCCCAGTGGGGAGCTAGGTTATGAGCGTTCCCCGGGGTTTTCTGCCTCTTTATTTGACTAACATGTAGAGATGCTTAATTGTGTTTTAAACACTGCGCAAAAGCTTTAAGCTTAATTTTTATTCTTTCAGGCTTAAATACATGGGTGCACAGCAACCGGTTTCAATCCCATAAACACATTGTAAGGACACTAAGAAGAAATTATTTTGATTTACTCATTTTGTCAACACTTGACCTCCTCTTAGGTCATAGCAAGCAAAATCTCCTTTTCAATCCCAAAGGACAGTGTAGTCTAATGAAGCGTGCACAGCTTTACTCCTACAATACAATTCATGTTCAAGGTCCAATCCCATTTACAAATTGACAAAGAGGCTGACAGCAGAGAGTTCACCGTCTTAGAGGCAGTCCTAAGTGTTTAGATAGAGACTTGCTGACAAAGTGTACTTACCTTTCTTCTCAGCAGCAGTGATTAGCCAGCGCTCTTGTTTTTGCTCCACCTGATTTCTGCATTGTGTCATTGCTGGTTTGCCTTCATATTTGTTGTATACTTTAATTTTTTTAGGACTGTGACTAACTATTATTTCCGTTGTTTGATTAATTGATTAGTTAAAATGTCATAAAATGGTAAATATGGATCAGTAGTACCCAAAGTCAAGATGACATCCTCAGGTGTCTTGTGTTATGCACAACTCAAAGATATTCAGTTTACTCTCACAGAGAAGAGACGAAAGTAGAAAATATTTACATTCAAGACGATGGATCAGAGTATTTTGACCTTTTTTTTATGCAAAAAATGCCTCAAACCATCAATCGATTATTAAAGTAGTTGGCAATTAATTTAATTGTTGACAACTAAGCGATTAATCATTACAGCTCTAATTAAGCGTATCACCTTCCGTATCTCTTGTTTTTGTCAGATATGGCTTGGCAGTTAGCTACGTGCTAACCATCTAACTCTGCTGGATCTCTGTTGACCATCTCTGCTTTCCCCTACCTGTCTTTACATCCAGTCCAATCCTAGTTTTCTTTCTGCTATACCTGCTGCTTCGAATGGAGGACCAAGGTGTCTTAAAAATCACTGGAGGTCACCTGTGTTATTGGAGTTGATTGATCATCATTTTCTTTTCTTCAAATTTCTTAACACTTTTCAAAGGTTTCTTTGTTTCAGATGTCCCGTATTTTAACTGTAGATACACACATAATTTCAGTTTTTTTGTAATTTCGGAAAAGGGATATTCTCACTTATATTATCAATGTTACAGACGTTAAAACCAGAGTTACAAATATTACTGCAGTTATATGAATTCTAGGTAAACGTCAAATGTATAGCTAGGCATTAAAATTCAATATTACAATATTATCCCTCATCTTAACCTAACTTAAACAATCTGCAGCCAATGTATGTGTGTTATAAGAATCCTTTATTTCGAATAAGAAAATGGCATTCAAAGTTCATAGTTTAGCATAAAGATGTTCCCAAGATCCATTTTCTGTTCAGAGAGTAGGAGAAATTCATTCTACAACTCAGGTTCAGATCAAATATTCACCATGTGAAATCAGTAAATGAAATCACTGCTGGCATTGAAAAGGTTAACCATCAGAAAAAGAAAACAGAGTTGCCTAACCCCAACTGAAATGCTTTCTTTTTTGTTTCACATAAACACGGACCTAGCGCCTCCTTCCCTGTTTCCCTCTCTCTCTCTTTCTCTTTAGTCCACTCATATGTTTCTATTTAAGGCCAGCAGTGCCGACTACCATGATTGG
>NC_048408.1:8016773-8029108 GCF_013103735.1 Etheostoma cragini
CCCCCTCCCGACTCGCCGTCCAACGGCTGGCTCCCAAAGGCAGTGGAGGGGAGGCCTTTTCTCTCAACCGCACTGATGATTTTCCACAGGGAAACTTCACCATTCTTCCACTCACTCGCTCCCCAGTCTTCCCCTCCAACCTTTAGCAGCTCTTCTCCGTCTCCCGTTTCTTTTTACTTCTCTGTCTTCTTCCTTTTTGGAATCTTAAAAGTTTTACGTCCAGGCCATGGATCCACTTTAGACGAGAGATGCAGCCCCTGCAAACATCTATATCCCGTGCCCTCCTTTTGTTTTGATTCCCTTCCAATGCTCCTCAGTCCGTTGCTGTGGGCCGGGGGTCGACTCAGCTATATGGCAAGACGTTTGGGACTATGCAGCCAAGTCGTGAGCTCACGTTCTGATTGGTCAGGCAGAAACAGCGGCAAGGAGCGGGGATTGGCCGATGGCGGCGTACCGGGTGCACAGCGGCAGCGGTGTAGTTGGTTGCAGGGGGCGATTGCGGGGTGCCACGGCGGGCAGGTGGCTGACAGCCTGTTTCTTCCCCTCAGGGATTGACAGCTCGGAGCCCATGGTGCTGGAGCAGTACGTGGCTGTGGCCAACTACGAGAGGCAGGAGAACTCGGAGATCAGCCTCAAGGCCGGCGAGACGGTGGACGTGATTGAGAAGAGTGAAAGTGGTGAGTGGATTCTTGTTTTGTTTTTGTGCCAAGTATGTCTTACTGAACTCTGACAGCCATCCACACACTTAGGTCCATAACAGAACATTATTAGAAACATACTGTATGTTGAGTGAAAAGTAACACACAAATGTGGCTCTGTTATTAAGAAAAGATATGTTAGAAGTGCTTGACATTTGGTTTGTTTCTTCCTGTTTGTATCTCCCCCTTCTCTGAGTACACATTAGTAGCATAAACATATTCTTCACATGCACAGAGAGGCACGCTCACTCACCAGCTCTCTGTGTCCCTTCTCTTGATTTGACTCCCTCCTTCTCTTACCCGTTTGTCCGCAAGAGTCCCCCTCTCCAACTACCCTCCCACTCCTCTGGTCTCCCTTATTCTCTCTCTCTCAGTCTCTCCCCGCTTCTCCTAATCTCCTGATCATCAGCTGGGGCTTGGCACCACCTGGAGGTGCTGTTTGGCTGGCAGAAGTCAGCATGTGGAGGAATGGCAGTGTTATGGCTTGCAGTTTTGCAATGCAACAAGAGCCTCAAGTAAATTCAGAAGTCATTTTTCAGCTTTCTAAAATGAGAGTTGTTTGATTGCTTAAACTGGGATAATGCAACATCCAATTTGTATACAGAGAACTACAGAGACAATATTTGTCAAACAATGACGACCAACTGAACACTGCTAGTATTTGCATCACCAACAGAGCAGCACTTCCCTTTTTAACCTTGCCTTCCCCCTGAAAAAAACGGTGTTTAGCAATCGCAAAGCTGGATTTGATTTTCTACGCAAACAGCCACTGACAAGCAGCAGCTTGCACAACTCAAGAGAACTCAGCAGAAAGCTTGGCACGAATACGCCGTGTCCCCATCGTTCTCGGCGCTCTTATCTATACACTTTTTACGTGTATGAATTTATTTTCTTTAAGATATCTTGGCTTGCACATCTTTGAGTGATTATGTGCCTTAATGAGACAGTTTCGAAACAGCTTGTAATTTCCTTGTGTTTGATTCACATAGCAATTGGTGCTTTCCTTTTTGTCCCCTGTCAGCAGAAATGAGGTAATTGTTCAATTATGTTTTGACAGAGTAAAGAAATTGCATGGGAAATGATTTCCTTTGTCATGTGGCTTTTGGTGAAATTGTACGCGAGAGTGTGGATGAGAAGTGGATGCCTTCTCAACACAGACTTTAAGGACACGTATGTCTTAATTTCCGGCTCTCTTTTCGGATTTGTTTGTGAGGTTTTGAAATGTCAAGGGTTCCTGTTAACTCTTGACTTGAGGGGAAATTCATTTTTCTCATGCAACATTAATTACCAAAAACTCTTTGGAGTGAGGTACATGCATCATTGAACGTTTTGTTTAATGAATATTCATAATTGTGCCTTAGCCACACAGTCGTTGTCTTCTGTGATCCCATTTCTGAATATCTGGCCAGACGGCATCTGCTCACCAGACCCATCCGAAAGCTCCATTTTGAATGTGAACATTTAACATTAATCAAAGCACTTACAGCAATATGAGCCATTTCTGAGCTCTGAGGAACTTTTGCCCCGAGGAGTGGATGTGTGTGCTGTCGTCATTTACCGGGCCAAAAAAAGTGGAGCCACAGCCATGCTGATGATGATGTTGATGATGACATCACTCGGAGGCCATGCCAAGACAAACACGTCTAAGAGCTCGTATAATATCCCACAAACCCCTTCCCGCTTCCAAGGCTTTACTGCAGCCTCCTGTTCTGCGCATGCTTATTTAACGTTTTCAATGTAGAGACACTGACAGTTTGGCTGTTAATTAGAGCTTTTTCTTCTTCAAACATCATAGTCGGTATGTAAAGTATTTTAGTCATCTCCAAGCAAGACTGAAATCCATATTTTACCTGTTTTTTTCCTTTCTTTCCTTCACACATTGTGCACAGATGGTATCTCGCATTATTATGCTGTTTCTTGTTCCAATGCAGAATATTTCAACCAGTTTTTAAGTGTCTACAGGCTTGACCCAATATGTGTGTTTATTCTGTGTCTAAGTATCCTTGCAGAAGTATCTTTAGGAACTGCTATCTAGTAGAGTGAGATTTATGTAGCACCAAGGGGGTGGGGGTTGGACAGGCCGGAATTGTCCCTGAGAGAGGAGTAGAGGCCACGTCTGGACCAATGTCCTGGTTTTCTCCCTTCTGGTTTCTCCTCGGACATGGGAACCATTGAGCGTCGGGAGAGAGGAATGTCCCAGCTGGAGAAAAATAATTCTGCATATGTGACCAGTTAAATAATATATGTGTAGGACTAGGGAAAGGCAAAAATGTCTTGATTCAGAACAAAGTTGTGATTGAATCAACCTAATAAAATAATATTTGAAACCCGACCTGATCCAAAAGCAATCTAAGGGTAGTCCAAATCCAAATAATAGTAATCCAAATAGATCCAATTTAACCCAAAAAGGCCAAGGACTACGGAAAGGCAAACAATCCACAGACCTGTGTCCCTGTTGTAATACAAGATGGGGCACATAGAACAAATCAATTGCTAGTAAAATGTTAAGCTGCAGGTTTCTAAAGGCATGTTTAATTGTCTTTTCTGCGATTGATAAGTGAGAAATGTGATTTACCTACATAGTCCCTTCATGGTCAGTGCAGTGCAGGCAGTTGTTTACAGCTACAAACATGTTTAAGGGAGAAATTAGTCATACAGCAATTATTTTACTGCGTAAAAGAAAAAACTTGGACCCACATGTGGCGTTAGAATAAAACGTCAAAAGATCCACAAAAAGCATTAAAATTCCTTCCCTAGGCACCCTGGTTATCTGTTCCAGATTTTAACGCAACCATCCACTAGTTGGCTAACTACAATTTTGACTAATTTCACTTAAAAAACTACAAATTGCCACCTTGTTGTGGCATGAAAGGAAAAGTCACAAGATCATCAAAGTCATTAGGATTCCTCCTCTGATGACCATGAATACCTCTATCAAATTGCATGGCAATCCATCAAGTGGTTATAATATTTCAGTCTGGACCAAAGTGGTGGACCAACCGACAGTCATCCCTGAGATACTGTCCGTACACTGTCCCTGCCAGGTAGAGGTCTTTGAGTCTGCAGGTTGACCACATTATGGTTAAATTAGATCTATTTGGACAAGGCACCATAACGCTTTGGGGTCTTTTTGTTTCAAATATTATTTATGCATTATTTATGCAAGTCTGTTTTTTTCACAAGTTTGTTTTGGATTAAGACCTTTACTGTCAGGCTTTTCTTATCTTACAAGGAAAGTAAGCATGGACACTAGTGGGTGTTCATGAAAAACCTAACTGTTGCCAAATGTGTGTACATTCAATTTTTAAGCTTTGGCATGTTGTGATAGCCTTTGGGTCTAAGACCATGGCCTTTGTTATAGCAACGTTTCCACTGCCTTTGTTACGTGTAATCTCTCCCTTTCTCATCCACTTTCTTTTAGCTCTCTATTGTCTCCTGTGAAGGCACAACGCCCAGACAAACACAATGAGCATGTGTACATTGAGCATTAATCATACACGTTTTCTCCCTCACTTTCTGATATCATCTCCAAGAATGAACTGTAAATTTAAGCAACTAGCCTTTCACTCTACAGTGACGGGGGGGGGGGCACTAATGGATCTGCCAGGAGGACCTAGACTCTGAACTGCAAACAGGATCTTTTGAGTTAGTGTACCGTCCAAGCCACAACACCAGCCGGAGAAGCCATTTGCCCAAATGTCTTGGCCCTTCTTGCTGCCAAGTTTCAGGGGCATTTTGTCAAAGTTGACTTAAAAAATTATACGGATTGATTTACCCCTCTCTGGACTTGACTCTACACCTCACATAGAGTACGACCTCCTGTTGTGTTACCAGATAGTACGCATCCTTTATTTCAATAAAAAACAGTAATGTTTTTGTGGACTTCAGTAACAAATTGCAATGGCCTACATGTAAACGTAACAGACATCTCCCAGTTATGTGGTATTGCTTGCCAGTAGGTAAAATGCTGTCTGAGGGAGACCAATGACAGAGGTTTTGGCAACATTTTACCACCATAAGCACTTTCCCAGTGCCCTGGAGATCTGGTGAGGCTGGCAGCGCTCAGTCCAACCCATTTTCAAAGGTTTACCTTGTGCTTTGCTTTTTGTAGTTTGACTCCGTTCCCTGTGCAGATTAGTTTCACAAGAAGAAAGCCTTGAGCTAAAATTTAGTATCAGAACCTCACATTACATTAGGTCATTTGAACTACAAGCTCCAATTGGCTTAGAGTAAACCTTACCTTAAGGCTATGAAATAATTGCAGCATTTGTAGTGGCTGGAAAATGTCAAGAAATCCGTCTCTTTTAGTGTTTCTATCATTACCAATATATTAGACTACCTACCCCTAAAGGTTTTACCTCATGTGTTAGGAAAATATAGTTTGAAAGCTTACATAGAAGTTTGGTTTTAAGGTTTGAGACAAAGGTCATTATTATTGTCCTAAAGATCATTGCCCATCATCAGTTATGATATTCAATTTACTATGATATCAAATTTAAAACAGCCAACACTAATCCAGTAATTAACTAACTGTTTCAGAACTACACCAATAGCCCAATTCAGACTATGACAAAGCCTGAAGATATGAATGACATATCTTTGGTTTATGGAACCATTGTAAAACTTAAAGAGCACTCAGAGAGCTCAGACCTCTGCCAAGGTCATGCCCTATCTCGCAATTCTAACGAAAGTGAAAAATAATTTGTGTATGTGTAATTTGTAAAATATAATGGGTTCCTTCTTGGCCAATGCTACACCCTTCCACCAGGTTTCATGAAAATCAGGCCAGTAGTTTTTACGTAATCCTGCTGACAGACAGACAAAAAAACAAACCAACAAACAAACGGAACCATAAACATTACCTCCTTGGCAGAAGGAAGCAAGCTCAAAAACTCTAAACTGCAGTATCCATGTTAATGAAATATACCAGGGGGCTGTCAAAAACCTTAAAAATGACAACAATGTCAAAATGGGAAAAGATGCATTATTTCCTTTTGAAAGCCTTCTCTGGGAGGAACTTTAAAATGTTTTGCATAGAAGTCAGCACGGCATATCCTTTGCCTTAGGCTGTCAAATGTAGCCTATGTATTTAATCAAGGTGTACTGAGGGCTAGCTTAAAGGATGTTCAGGATCAGAGAAGGCTGTTTTGGACAGAATTCAAATGGGAGGCTAGAGGCGAGCGTTAGCATTGACTCCAGGCTATAAAACCAGCCAGCATCAATCAGGGTGGTGTGTCTTGAGCGCAGAGATGAGAGTCCTAGTATCATTCTCACACCTTTCTAGGTTGACCATGTTAGCCAGCTTCATCCTTAGACAGTAAAAAAAGTTTTAAACTGCTTCATTCACTTCATTCTTAGAGTTGAAGGGATAGCAAAGGCTCAGAGGAGTCTACTTTAAGCTGACCAGGTTTAAAAAAAAAAAAAACACGTTTTAATGATCGCTGAGATGTGTACAGATACTGGCTGCTGAATGCTCTGCATTTCCTCTTTAATCAGCTATTAGATGCTAGTGTTAGTGTATGTGTCACGGGAGATTTTAGCTAGATGGTGGTAGCACATGCTAGCACACACAGAGGTTTAGCTTGACCCCACTGAACGTGATGTGTAGTCAACACTGGTTATTGAAAGCCCCACCACTGGCTATCCCCTTTCACTTGTAACAAGTCTGGCTCAGTAACAGGACCCCTGTGTTTAATGAAAACTTTAACCAGGTAACATGAGCTTCAAACTGGGATGTAATGCTTCCATCTTACAGTGTCAGTAAAGACCAGAACCTTGAAATCAGCACTGACTTTTTAGGAAGGAACAGCAGGGAAGGGCTTGGGTTCCCCCTCATATACCCTATTTTTAACTTAAGACAAGCTTTGAAGTGTCATAAAATGGTATTCAACCAAAAAATCCAATCTTCTACACTCCATGCTTTAGAGGTCGTTTTTAAGAAAGTTTTTTCTTTTTCATGGTGAAGGGCCATTAAAGTGGATTCCAATTGTGACACTTATTCATAGCAGAAACGTGTTTTAGTCTATTCAAACTTTTCATATGGTAGAAAAATGTGTGCGGTGCTCAGTTTGTGGAAGTATATCCCCCATTGTAAGTTGACATTTAAAGGTTATGTTGATAACCTTAAGGTTTTTCCAACGTAGTAGGAAACATGGGAGTTTCCTAGATAACTTGTCCATAATATAGTTAAAGGGTAACTACCATTTTTTTCAATCCGAACCTTATCGCTTATATTTTTGTGACTGATGGGAACAGCAATCATTGAAATTGGTCCAGTATTAAGCGTGAACGCTATAACCGGCAGCCAGTGACAAGGCTGCAGTGTTGCCCTATATGGGGCAAATGTTCAGCATCTGTTTGGTCCACTATAAGAGCCCTTTTTGCCACTAAATCGCTCAGATTATTATTTTAGGTGTCTGAAAACATTATATAAAGGATCCCTCCAGAGATAGACCTTTTTAATACGTCTTTCAGACCTTTCTTTTTAACCAGAAACAGTTCTGAGGTGGCTAGCGCTAAACCCACCAGACTCCATTTAAAAAAGCAATAATTTTAGTGTGTGTAGAGCCAACATTTATTCACGTGTTTATCAGTAAACTACGTGTTTACTTCAACCCAAACTAGAATTGTGATGGTTGGAAATGTGGAAAGACGACCCAAACCGGCTTTTCATCAAAGGGTTTAGCAAACACAATTTTCCGGATGTTTTTGTTTTTAAAAAAAGCCTATCATTTTTATAACAGCTGTCATATTCACTACACTACTCAGGCTTATGCATTCTCAATTCCACTATTAGCATGTGGTTGGTGTTATACGTTCTGCCATTCCCCCCCGTAATATCGTCACTCTGTACTTAGCGTTAGCTACGGGATCATAAAACCTCACAATACCTTGTGTTTCTCACTCCCGCTAACTCATTGTTCATCAGACGAGACAAAAGCATTTTTTTTTCACATGCGGGAAGGCGGCAAGACGTGGGGGATCAGCTAATGTTACATTCCAATAGTAATTCCAGCATTTGACCAGTACTGATATTTTTTCACCATTATAATTATTTGACTTTCACAAGTACTTCCAGCCGCCTTGTTACATATAGACTTTGTTTGGAGTATCAATGTAAGGGATTTCTTCTTCCTCACCCCTTGGCTTGGAAGTACCTTGCTGATGAGATATGTGCTATTTAATGGGAAGCAAAACCGATGGCTGTTGTAATCGCAGAGGATTGTATCTGTTATTTAAGGATTCAGTCACTTCGCAACAATTTTGTCATTTTTAGTGTTTCCACTGCATGGGTCTAATGTTTTTTCATGATGATGATGTTTATCTAAGTCAGAAAAGCGTTTGTTGCTGTTTAATCCCATTAATGCAGCTGGTGTAGTCCATTTCAAAGATAATACTATGGAGGATTTCACAGCTGCTTTTAGACAGCAACATTGTTGTGCTGCTGTTTTAGCCATATTCTTTGAATCTCCCATTCTGCTTACTCTGCAGAGAGATAAGAAGGCAATTCAATACGTTGCCCATGAAAAGCAGCTCTGCTTTCCAGTGCTCGCTGCTCTCCAGAGGATCTGTTCCTGATTTGAAGCTGAAAGGAGGACACAAGAATGACTTGTGGGTTCCCCATGAATGTCTCATTTCTAAGAGACTGTCAAAGCTATCTGATGACCCTCATAATGATCCTTAAATGAGAAACCGGAAGGAAAGTGTGCAGTGTTGTTTTTGGATCAGGAATTAGTGCAGAATACTAGCCAAACATCTGCTGGATTTCCCTTTTTTGTCTTCTTTCTTTCTAACTTTCCCCAAACCCATCTTTTAATCTCTCCCCATCACTATGCTGCTCTCTTCCTGACTTCTTTCCTTTTTTTCAACCTTACTTTTCAGATCCTACATCCCCTAATGTATTTCCCATTGCTCTGAACCTCTTCCATGGTGACCAGGCCTGTGACGGTCGATGATAATCTTGCTCTGCTGAGTTGCTGTTACCACTGTATTCACCCTGACCTCCACTTTGCCTCCGCAGGAGAAAGCCGCCAATTATAGCCTGCCAAGACATGGCAAGACATGGTGTAGCTAGAAACTCCAATTAGAGATCAACGCTTTAAGAAATGTCAATTACAGCCCCTCTCCCGTTGTCCATATTCATTTTCTGTGCGCTGTGTGTGTGTGTGTGTGTGTGTGTGTGTGTGTGTGTGGGAGACAGCAGGTGTTGCCGCATAACCTTTCTGAATATTAGTCATTAGTTGTTGGGCGCCTCATAAATCCTGCAGAACAGTCTGTTATGTCAGACGAACTAGCAAGAGCATGTAAATCAATTTAGAAAAAAACAACAACACAGTTGTTGGATCTGTTCTATTTTAGTGTGTGCTTTAGGTAAAGTTGTAGGCCGGGTTTTACTTTACCAAGCACCTTGACAAAAGAAAAAAAAAAAAAAAAGACCTGATACCTAACAGAAAACAAGCATTCATGTTCTCATCCAACCAGCCAATACCACGCTTTATAGCTCAGGTTCAAGTCCAGAGGACTCATAGGACTCTTGGATTGCTTTGCTCATCGGTGTGACTCCCTCAAACACACGCATGCACACATGCGCCCACACACACACACACACACACACACAAACACACACACACACACACACACACACACACACACACAATGATTTCAACCTGTTAAAACAATAGTCCACCCCTGCGTTCTGCTGTACAGATGGCTGTACAGTATGCACTTCATTACCTGAACACCTTTTTTATTCGTCCTGTTCTTCGTTTTCACAGCTGCCACTGCTGCTGAACCCACCATCCCACCAACTGGCTTCAGCCAGCGTGATTTGTGTTTTTTCCACACAGGCCATGTGCAATGTACATGCACTTTGTCATGTCTCAGGGGAGAGGTGATATCTTTTCTTTCATTTAAGTAGGGTCTTGATCACAACTTCAACCCCTTTTAGGGTGCACTTTGGCTTTATTTGAAGCCACGCTGAACTCCATAGTAGGCAAGGATATCATAATTTGATTTTCATCCATTTGTTGGAAGTTAACATTTGAAGTCTTCCCTGACCTCCCAGACCTTTTTACAGTACAAACTTTAGTTTCACTATGTGCAGAATGAACAACATACGAGTGATTTAGTTTTTCTTCAAGCAAGGACTGAAATCAACCATGTACATGTTGTCCTAAGGCTGTAGGCAGTGTTTAGGGGTGTTAATATTGCGCTCAGCAATGTTCAGGGTAATGTGACTGTCATATCAAGAGATAAACTTTGTACAAAGTATTGATTTCCTCCTGAGGGTGGTGCTAGAACAAAACTCACAGCTGGTCCAAAATGGAAACGGCGGATTGTCTGGGAAGCATAAATGTGCAAAAGCTAAAACTTTGGCCCTATCTTACTGTCACATGAAAAGTCCCAATGTCACCAAAAACATAAGGATCCATTCTCTGGGTGGATGGATTCAGGCAGAAAACAGCATTTTGTTAAAAAAAACAACAAAGGGTTGCGTTGGTTTGGGCGTGTGGCTTTATTGAACAGTAAGATGATGAAATGCGATCCAGGAAGGAAGGTCTTAGCAGTAGATCAACTAGTGTGAAGCGCTATCTGATTCTAAAACACTGTAGATAATAGTAAACAGTAGATTTATCCCTTTCACGTTACAAACTAATCTTCTATTAATGTGCATGTACTTGACTGGCTAGCAGTGTCTCTGATTGATTCATCTCGAAGCTGGTTGGCTTGGTTCCAGGCTTACAACTCTTTATATAAACATCAATGGAGATATTGAATGAGGAAAGTCACTTCCGGAACCAGAGCTGTTCAAAAAGTGGGCGGTCTCTGTTGAGCTCTGTATCGGTCTCAAGAAAGGGTGCTTCAAAAGAAATACTCGTTGGATCATGAAGCGTACTCTGGCCATCAGGCATTGTCATTTACGGGACAAAAATGAACAAACACTTACTGTCGTTAGTCAATCTCTTTGCAAGTGAGCATATACTGTACAGCCTTTCAGTATTTACCCGCCACGCCCCTCCCTGAATTCCACCGGTCCGTTTATGCATAATTCCACGGATATGCTGAGCCAAGTAATGCTTTTCTTTAATTGACTCTGAGTAATTTTTCTCCATCTGGCTGCCAATCTTTGGCCCAGATCTCCTCCTACGGGACAGATTTTCTGTAAAAACTGTAATCTGACTACAGACTTCCCACACATGGGGGTCAGCCTACTTCTCCCAGGTTTGCCATGCTGACAACTGGCTTTTACAGTGAGGGAGCTTTTCTGTCTTTCTCTTTCAGTCTCTTATACCCACATCTGCTTCTCTATTTTGTTTTTCTTACCCTTTGTCTCCAGTCTGTTCTACCCTCTGTGAGAGAAGAGTGTATGTGAATATCTGAGGGGGTCCAGCACTGTTTCTGCTCCTCATTTATCTGCTTTTACTGTGCCCACATTCTCCAGAGCTGGATTTATAGGGGGACTGGGCCCTGTCAAAACCATCCCTTGCACTACCATGTGTGCACACGATGGAGTCTGAAGCTTGGCGTGTGTGAGTAAGATAGAGACTGCTTGACTGTTTAGTTTTGGTAGCGTATGTGAAAAAGACAGAAAGCCAAAAGATGTCTACCAGCCTGGTGATGCCATCTCTCTACAACATATTTTTCCCTTGAAAACCTCTGATTGTATAGCAGAGAGTGACTTCATGGAATAGTTTGACATTTTGGGATATTAACTTTTTTGCAAAAGGTAGATGACAAGACTGATAATTACACGTCATCAGTAATTAACACCTAGTATATATCCACGACGTTCCACTTCCTGGATTGATGCATTGCCAATGGAAATTTCGCCCGGATTTTACCTATTTAAGCCGGACAACCGTTGCCTCGGGTTTCCTTTGGTGCCGCTCAAGTCGACGATTGTGATTTGTTTTAAGAAATGCCCATGAATCAAACCAGCAAGCCAGACACTCCTCCGTAACGCTGTGGAGAAAGGTCCGGTAATGCGAGTATAATTACCACCTAATATCTCGTTGTTTAACTTCTTGGGCGGACGGTTCCCGTGCACGGGACGTAAACTCGCCGTTTTTTCGAAAGTGCTGACTTCTTTCCTAAATTGTAAGCATTAAACCGTCATAAACACGCTTATGCCATACATCATTTGAAAGCTTAGAGTCTCCTGATTCCATCGAGCCCACACACGAAGCAATAAGGTGACTCACAACGGTGATAATCATGTTCTGAAGTAAAGAAACACATAAAGATTTGAGTCTAATCGAGTGTGTGTTTCCTACCTGTCTCCTCGTGTCTTTAATCACAGCGGTGAAAGATCGCCCAAAACCTTAGTTTCCTACATCGAAAACACCCTAAGGTATTAGAATATCCAAGCCTTGTAATCCATAATTATCTGGTCCCCTCACAATCTTGTAGTTTAAGCCCAAGTTTTGACGTAGAGAAATCTAGAGAGTGCATCATTTATTGGTTTCTATTGTGTGTATCTTTTTCCCTGGGCACGGTACAGCAAAACCAAAGACAGCGTTACATTCTCTGGCTTGTGTAGTCATTGTAGTTTGCAATGACCGTTGTTCCCAGCCAATAGGATCAGTCTATCTCAAGATACCCCCAAGCTAAGCAAATGAAATCTCACACTCCCCATTG
>NC_048408.1:8029208-8046540 GCF_013103735.1 Etheostoma cragini
ATGATTTACTTGGACGGAAATAGAAATTCTGTGTTCTAACCTCTTTAGCTCTGTGTCAGTAAGGCCTAGTGTCACACTGCCACTAGAAACAACAAGTTGGGAGTGTTAACTTCCTAATGAACTCAGGGTCATCCCAGAGGGCCAAAGCATGTGGAAACAGCAGCACTTTTTTAAGGGTAAAAATTTAGGCGAGAAAAACATATATTTTCAAGTGTTACTGAACAGTACAAAAAATAATGTAACTTGATATAACATGATAATCTGGGAGCTTTAGAGGAGCTGGGATGGATTTTATAATACGTGGGCAGAGCCAGGCTGTTTACAGCTTGTTTCTAAGCTAAGCTAAGCGGTTGCCTCAGCTGCAGCTGCATATTAAGCGTATCCATCTTCTCATCGAACTCTGTAGCTAATGAGCGTGTTCATTAAAATAGTGCTGCATGCTACCAACATTCTTAAAAGTAAAATAATAAATTTGAAGTTTCCACCCCAAAACACTTTAATGTATAGTTTCATAATAAACCTTGAATCCTTCTGGCCAGTGTAGCTAGGTTCTAACAGAAGGTACAATTTGGCAACAATCTTTGATTCTGATGTCAGCTTTGAGCAGTACAGCTAAGGAGACTTTTGCTGTCTGTATTTCTTCAAATAAGTACAGTTTGGAAAACGGACTTTAGCAGCACTCATCATTCTGGCATCAATCAAAGGTCTACATATCTTCATTGATGGCGGTGCTGCAGATGTGATGAATGGATGAAATCACATCATTCCTGATTATGGATTTTTGCAGAGTGGAGTATGATAATGATCAGAACGTTTCCTTCCACCACTTAAGGATCCTTTAAAAAAAAAAGGCTCCTATTAGCGTATATATTTCATCTCATTGGAGATCAGGTAAGATCTACCTCTGCTGATGGCAGTCACCTCAATCCTCTTACCAACACAGTAGATTTATGATGTTTTTCCTCCTCTCTTTGTCTTTTAAAGAGAGGAAGAACTCCTGCTTGTGTCTCAGTGCAGAGCGACTGCTCTCCTCCATTCGTGTGGCTCCAGTTCTTCTTTAGCTTGCAGTAGTTGCAATGAGTCAGCCTATGAAACCCTAATGTGTTTCACATGGAGCTAGCTATTCTTACTGCTGGGCGGACCTTTCACATTGCAGCAGCCAGAAAATAAATCAGACCCTTCAGGAATCAAAAGACAAACTCTACACTAGAGCTGTAACAATTCCAAAAGTTACTGTTCAATTCATTGTCTCAGAAATAATTGCGATCAACACAATATAATTTTGTCTTTCAGTCAAATTTAAAATATGTAATTATTACTTTTTCAAATGAAAGTTTTGAATAAATTCCAGGATACATCTTTGGTTTTATCACCGTCATGCAACCCAGATAATGTAGTAATCAGATACACATCCTATAAAGTAAACCAAGCCTCTTTATTATCATAAAACAGTTTTTCTAAGTGCATCCCCCCTTGTCACTTTTTTTGCTACGGTGTTAAGGACTTTAGGGTAAATTGCCAACTACTCACACATGAAAATATAAATTGGAAAAAAAATAGACAAAAAATCATTTAGATCATTACAATTTGGCTTATCTAAACATAATCACCAGTCATACCCCTTAAGAACTAATGTTAGCAATTAATTGCGGTTAACTTAGAAACCGTGACTGTGTAAAATAATTGACAATTAGACAATTATGTAATAATTGTTACAAGCCTGCTCTTCACAGATTCACCCAAAGCTGCGGGAACAGTTCACATATGAACACATACAAAATATGATCTAGGTAAATTCCAAATAATTACAATTTGTGCACTTACCCAGCAGAGGACCCCCCAATAGGAAAGTTGCGACAGCCCCTCGCAAACGCTATTCATTATAACACTGGGCTTCTTAATCCAGAAGCTACGGTTAGGAATTAATTAGCATAATAAAACTGCTGTGAGGTCAAATACAGTTTCATATGAAGCCACTACCTCCACCCATCAAGGCCAAATAGGGTCGTAAATTGATTCTGAAAGCTCCAAAAATGAACGGTGTGGATCTCTCCTGAAGCCGAAGTGCCCTGTGACGTCTCCCCACCGGTCAACAGGCGGGTACAGAGCGTCCACAGACAGCTAGTGTGACTGTGAGAAGCTCAGGCTGGAGGAGCTACACTGCTGCTACTGTGCAGGAACCCCCTGTGATTCTGTATGCGCTCAGGTTGAATTAACTCCTGTGTTAACTGCAAGACATGACCCGCTGTGGGGAAATCAAGGGGAGACAGTATTTCAGCATGGTTTTGTGTGTATGTGTGTTGGAAAAAGGTGATTTGTGCTGCACATAAGCTGTCAAAGTCCCAGTGTCTCAGGCCTCAGTGTTTATAGCAGTACACGGAGATGAAGCCACATGCAGGGGGCTGGCACGGCAAGCTCCTCCACTGTGGTCTGTTAAATGTCAACCCACTAATATGTTGATGCCTGTTAGTAAAGTTGTTGTTGTTATAGTCTGGCACAAACCATGGTCAGCACTACTTTAGCTTTCTGTAGTGGTACTGTTTTAGCTGCGCTCCTAAATACATTGACATTACCTGAGTTGGGAATCACTTTGATTTGAACGATTCTGATTCCAAGTCCAATTCTTACTTTCAATTCTTGTTCTTATCAATTCTCAATTCCGATTGTTAGAAGTGTGGGGTTTTGGGAGTCATTAGGAGACATCTGGGAATCATGAACGTCTACATCAAGTGTTGTAATAATCAGGCAGAAGTGAGATATTTTTAGAAATTATACAATTGATGTGCAGCTGGCGCTAGGTGAAAAGTCAAAGGATCACCAAAATCATAAGGATTCTTCCTCTGGGGATCATGAGTGTGTCTCCAACATCAGTCTGGACCAAAGTGCTCAACCAACAGGCCGACAAACTGACCAATTGGAATTCCGAACACATTCCCCACACTATCCTTTATATCTTTCTCACACTGACTGACTAATTCTGTGTCTTAAAGCAGTCTCATGAAGCTGTAGGGTTTCCACTCTCGAATGAATTATTTACTTTTGTACCACATCACACTGTTGCATTTCATTGAATCTGGCATGACAGCTCACTCTGCCTTTATCACACCATTTTACTTTTTACCATGGAAAGTTGATAAAAGAAATAGCAGCTAGATGAGCATTACAATGTGTTACAAAGTGACGCATATTCATCACGGAAGTAAAGGCTGGACTACAATACCTTAATTTGGGGGTTTTGGGCTTTTTCACTTTGTAAACCTATAACGTGCACAAAAAAGATATATAACACAGTAAAGGAAAGGTAAAAGACCAAAAAGCATAATATGAGCATTTTAAGTATAGTCTTGAATGTATGTGCAGCAGCCGCGTGTTTGACTCCGACCTGCGGCCCTTTGCAGCATGTCTTTTCCCTTTCTCTCTTCTTTCAAGTCTAATCTGTCCAATACAAATAAAGGCCCACAAAATGACTAAAGAAATAACCTTTAAAAAAGAATAAAAAGAAGCCTTAGTATTAGCAGTATAATCCAGTTTGAGTAATGCAGTTACGAGACAATAATATACTGCCCCCTATTTCAGTTTAAAGGTGCTATACAACAGTAATTGAGCGGCTTGTTTTGTATATCCACTACAATTTCACATATTTAGAGTGCTAATACTGATCACTTTGAATATGTCCATCCTAGTATTATTTTGGGTAACTACTAATGGTCAGAGAATAGCAAAGACATGAGAAGAGCCAACGGTATGTAATATCCAATTAAAAAACAGACGCACATAAATAAAAAACATTAAATCTTTGCATTAACAATGTTTTTTGTATATTAAGCTTGACACATTATTTCATTTACAACTGATCTTTAAAGTGATGGCAGATAAATGTTGTGTTTATCTGCTTACTACTTTTTTTCCTGAGTTTAAGACTCTCTTTTTTGTTTTTAACAGATAATCTCCAGTAAGTTAACATGTAGGATTGGGCATCCAGAATTTGTTCTGAATCCGATCATCGGTTCCAAATGTAACACACACAACTTTTGGTTTCCGTAGTGGTAAACGTTCTTCCAGGTGCTCCTTGTGTAAGCGCAGTATTCGGCGGTTTTAATGTTGAAAAAGGTAAAGCTGTAAATCACCATTGCATCAAAATAAAATGTTCCTTTATCTGTGAAATAAAGCATGTGTGCTACCGCGAGGTTGGCACTTTTGGTTATGAGACAAATGTCTCTAAAATTGGATTAACCAACATGGGTTTTAGTCCAGATATTCATGTTCTCCTCAGGGTAAATGAAAAAAACTTTGGTGAGCCCAAAGTTCATTCATCTATCAAGATTGTGAACATGTGAACATAATGCCTGCCAAACATTAGCATCTTAACATTATTATTGTGAGCCTGTCGCCATGCTGATGTTAGCCGTTCACGAAAAATATACACCGTTGTGGCTCAGTACACCCTCAAAGTACTATTAGCATGGCTGTAGACATTTATTCTAGTAGATTTTCAACAATGTATAATCTTGATTTGTTCGCATTAACCAAAAACAGCAGCAGTTTAACACATTTCCTAATGATTAATAGTGAAAAGTGTTTTTTAAACTTGTGTTGTTGATCTATAATTCACTTCAAGCTCCAATACTTTCCTCTCTCCAGTATCTGTCCTGTCTCTGGTTTAGTAATGATGAGAGCTTTCCAAGTAGGTGAAACTTGCAGTGACTCATGAGTCCGCCTCAGATCTCTCTGGCCAAAATAAGAGGGTTGAGAACTGAAACCAAGTTTGGTCTTTGTATTTCATCTATACTTGCAGGTGTAGGGATAACAATTTGGGGCTGGAGTCCCAGAATTGCTGAGTTTTACCAGCCAAACACAGGCTAAATTTGTTGTCATGCAAATGCTGGCTCATCCACAGTCACAGTACATTTGGCTACATTGTAGAGATGGAGATATCCATTGTTTGGTGTAAATCACAACATTGGAATGATCCTCGCTGTCATGCTTCAGGCCTTGATTGTTGGTGGCAATAGCAATATGTTCATCTCTCTCTCTTTCCATCCCTCTTTACTCTATCTCTCTCCCTCTCTAGGTTGGTGGTTTGTCAGCACATCAGAGGAGCAGGGATGGGTGCCTGCCACATACCTGGACTCCCAGAATGTAACCAGAGACGATTTGGATCTGGGCACTTCTAGGACTGGAGAAGGTTAGCGCAAACACAGGCACAAATACAACATTATTACATTCATAAAACACAGAAAGATATAAACGCCATTCTGGACGACTTGTTTTTTGAGAATCGTCTGTGTATGATTTCTCAATAATAGTTAATAGTGGTTTTTTTTTCTGCAATCACATTTCAGTCTATGGAAGTCTGAGCTAAACACTCAGACACACACTTACAAACACACTTCCAGTCACACATTAGGAACCTTGAAGACCACAGTTGCAGCTCCATGGTGAAATGGTACACGACTGCGGCCAAAGGGTTCGCAATATTTTGGCACCATAGAAAATTCCTTTCAACTCCCCCGGGAGGTTGCAACTCTTGCAGTAGTCTTGTTTTGTTGTGACCCTTTCCTCCCCAATGTTCAGTCTGATTGCTGTGATGGAGCATTTCATAACTGTGTCATCATAAGTCAATTTCTGCTTTTAGACCAAGGGAATCCAATAGAGCTAAATAAAGTCCAAACACACAGGTATGCTCACAAGCATGCTTAGAAATACATGCAACGCACACATACATTACTTTGTTTATCTGTGGCACTGTGTGGTAATGAAATAGGAATGGTGGGATAGATTATTATGCTGTATAGCGCCACTGGATAATCTAACAGGCAGTTTCTGTCTCTCATTAAAACATGCCAGCCTCCATGCTTCACTGTGCACGTTCTGCAAGACAAATTAAAGTAAGAAAACACCCTCTGCTAGAATGATGACAGCTCCTTTACAGCTGCCACAGTCACTGTTATTTGCTGTTCTTATTCATTTCATGGATTCTTTCCTCACTCGCACACACTCACACAAACACACTTAATATATGTTGTCAGTGCTTGTATCAGTGGAATCTCTTGCAATCCTGTATCCTGGAGGTAAAATAACAGCTTCAGGGATATGGAGGGTTGGTTGCCTGAGTTCTTTTTTAGTGTTTCAATGGGTTTATCATTTATTCATTCCAAACGTACTTAGATTTCATTTGGTGTTCTACATCATTTTAAATTGGGATTTAAACAACTGCATTTCATTTTGTCAGTTATGATAACACTATTTCAAGTAAAGGCCCTTTTTTTGTTAAAGGGCAAAACACACACACTGAGTAAGACAACACTTCCAATGCAAATTTGTTCCCAGGTTAGTTTTTCTCCTGTTTTCACCTGAAATATGGTATAATAATAGTAAGTGATGTTGATGTATATAGTAACATGACAACATAAAGTACAACATGCAACAACAATGGTAGACCTAATCGTACGTCTCGTAGCAGCAGGCGCTCCTTGATGAAGGCCCTACAAACCTGATTGATGTTGGCACTTAGGGGACGGTTGGCACTCAAATGAGAACATATCTTCTTATAGATGAAGTCCACAGGTACACACTGTACTAGCATAACAGTACATGTAGCCTGTGTATTTGAACTATTTACATGGTTAAAAGGCTATTTGTTTATCACAGCTGCAATCTCTGGGGCTTTTACAACGGTAGACAAGATTTAACTAAGCCGCCCAAGGCTACAAAGCCTTCTGAAACTGGGCCTGGGCTGCTTTCTCCCTTACTGACACAAGTTATTTCCACCTTCCATAATGGGTATGGGTGTCTCCAAGACATATTCAAGCTGTTTTTTCATGACATGCTCTGTGTATTACTGCCAATTGGACACATAATCTGATTACAGGTGTTGGTGAGTGCTACAAATGTGAAAAAAAGTTGTATAAAGGCTTTTTGTGTTTCCAGAGGGAGCTGCGTAAAATCTGATAAATGTCTTCAAGTGATAGAGCGTCAGTTAGGTCTGAAGACAACAAAGTTTAAAAATGAAAAAAAATCTTGTGGAGTGTGATCCTCCCAGAACCCCGTAGCTGCTGCTAATCTCTGATTGAGGCTATCGGCTACATTATCTGCTATTGACACACCAGAATCTGTCAGGGATCGAGTTGCATTCTGGGTATTCTGGGTAATGCATAAATAAATGTATGTACTAGACGGTCCTGCTGAATCGGTTTAGATCCCTTTTTTTAATTGTCCATTTGAGGAGTGACTTGCTAAATTGGTGTAGTACTCTTTTTATTGCTGAGATCTGGAAACATTACTGTCCAACAGGGCAACACGAGTCGACAAGTCAGTGTTTAGATAGATTATCTAAATCACTTTATTTATAGGTGGAAAGAAAGAGCACCCCAAATGTTAATAATAATCCCTTTAATGCACAGAAAAAATGTGTCTGCCCATCTACAGTAAGTTGTCCCACATCACAGCAATGTAATTGGTAAGTACTTTCGGTTTATTAGTGACCCAAGACCCAGGCTGCGATGAACCAGAATTTATCTTTTAGGCTTGTGGGTTGGATGTAGCCGTTATGTTACACACTCTCATTGCATTTGGTTTATCTTCTCTCTGCTAACCAATGCACTCAAGTGGATGTATGCAGGAAGCGCTTGAGCTCACAACTACCCACACTTTCTTTCCCCTCCAACCCCTATCTCCAACCTCCATTTTCCCATTAGGCCTGGTGTCTTTGTGTTTGCAAACATCGTCACTTCTTATTTCTGATCTCCCCCTTTCCCGCTTCCTGTCGTCCCTTACATCTCATTATCTCTGCGTGGTCTGTAACCTAATTCCACTCACAGCTCAGCTTGCTGGAGAGGAACCGACAGGCGCTGCCCGGCCCCCGCTGAAATTACCTCGAAATAACATTTCCCTTTGTGCCTTCCCTTAGCTGATATTTCAATTAGGAGGTCAACAGGAGTCGGGTGATGCTCAGTGGGATGGATGGAAGGCGGACGAGAGTCAAAAGGGAGAGGAAATGACAAGTAGCAGAAACACAAAGGGAGAGAGGGCAGATGTCGAGCAGAAGGAAAGATGGAGAGACAAGAGGGTGAAGAGAGGACAGAAGATGGATAAGGAATTAGATAACCACAGAGAAAGACAGATAGATAGAAGATAAGTGATGTTTCCATCTATTCTTCCCCTCATAAATGTGCTTGCTCGGATCATCTGCTTAAATAGGAAAATGACTCATTGTGTAATGGCTGAGGCTTTATTTTATACAGACTTTAAACTAATAATGATTGACAGAGTTCAAGAGTTCAGCACACTGCATCTAGAACCTGTGTAGATCAGTACGATCTGTGCTTTGTCTTCCTTTTCTTATTGATTGAAAAAGGATATACGTTTTTTGTTCTAAACTATAAACAGACATGACTAGATAAGATGAAGGTCAACAGAGTAAATACATACATACACAACATTGTGCTTAACCAGGTGCTCCAAAGGGAATTCCTCATATATATTTGTGTCCATCCATTGTCATCTCAAATAACCACAACAAGTGTAGTAATGTCTGTTGCATTCTTCTTTTATATATTATTGTAAATTAATTACCTTTGGACCATTGTTTGGACAAAACAAGTCATTTAAAGATGCCACTTTGGACTCTGAGAAACCGCATTTTACCCAATAGACTGTTAAAAAAACAATTACGCTCCCACTGTACAAAAAGGAAGACAAAATATTCCAGATACGGGCGCTGCCATCTTGTAATTTTGGAACCAGAGTCCGGTCAATCATGACAGTTCAACATGTTTTCATGACATCAAAAAACACTTAATCGAACATCAGCATGATCACAGCTACCTAGAAAGACAGAAACCATATTTGGAAAAAATGTATTTGACATGTACTTAGATTTTTTTGTTTGGCCCACGCCCGTCCGCTTACATGGAGGGATCTGGGTTCATGACCTAAACTGCAGCCAGCCACCAGGGATTGATTCAGATGTTTTGGCTTCACTCATACAGTCTATGCATTAAACCCCTTTTTATACCCCTTTTAAACATTTCATAGTCTGAACAAATTGTTGTTTTCCGGGGGGGAGGGGCTGCAAAACAAGTTTTTGCCTTGACACTTTGTCTGGCTTGTAAGGAGCAAGCTGTATTTTAATGATTGTGCTACTGTAGCTCACCTTCCTGTCAGAGGGAAACCTAAAACTGGGACAGGAGGCCTGCTACAGTAGCTGACTTTGATGATATGTGTGCCTGCGGAGCAAAATATGGTTCCTGACTAACGGTGTCAGCTAGAAGGCGTAGTGATTTTTGTTGTTGTTTCAGGTTCATGCCTGTCTCATGGCGAGGGGGGGGCAGAGTATGTAAAGAGAGTTAAAGGTTGTTTGAATTAAGAGCTCTCTAACAAAAGCAAAACATAAATTGTAAACATTTGCTGAATAATTAGTAGCTCAAGGTTCATGGTTTCCGTTGAGCCAGTCAGAGGTTCAAAAAAGCTCCCTAGAAATAGAATAATCATCATATCTTATTAAATGAATGTACCCAACATCAACATTATAAATATGCTATTATAACTATTACTGTATAAATAAAGGTGCAGTAGACCACGTGGTGGTTAGAGATCCGTCCCAATTGAATGAAGACAATTAGTCCTTCAAATTAATTCTTTCATTTGTCTTTTTAATTTTTACTTTAAGAAGTATAAAGTATACTTAGTCAATCCCACAAGGGGACTTTACAATTTAAACTCTGTTTTTACACACAGTCCTGAAGTACACACACATGCTCAGTACCTATACATGCACTACATAGAGAGATATCAGTGTGAGGGGGCTGCTCATGGAAAGGAGCCCCCAGCAGTTGGGGGTTCTGTGCTTTGCTCAAGAGCACCTTGGCAGTGCCAGATACCAGTCCACTACCGTACTTTGGTCCATATGTGGACTGGATACAGCGACCCTCCAGTTCCCAACACCCTACGGACACCCCACAAAAGTTGTGATTTAAGCCCGTAGTGTATATGTATATAATATACTATAAAATAATATGTGTATAATAAAATAAAACTTGAAAAATGTGTGCTTGTTGTCATCAAACTGCACTTAACTTTGCATTTACCATGTTTTTAGCTAAAAAACTTACAAAGCCAGCTAATCATTGCAAGAGATGGTCAACTGGCTTCATACTTGACATACAGCTGTTGTTTATTTGCCCTTTTCCCTTGGAAACTATTGTGGTGTTGCTAACAACAGCTTCTTCTTTTTTTGCCTTTGTTCATGTTGCTAATCTATGCTTCCTACACTAACTCCATATTTATTTGTTTGTTTTCTTTTTGGTTGCTCCTCATCATCATCAGTTACTAAGAGACGCAAGGCACATCTGAAGAGGCTGGACCGCCGCTGGACCCTCGGGGGTATAGTCAACCGCCAGCAGAGCAGAGGTGAACATAAAGACAGTGGAAACACACACACGCACGCACGTTTCACAGTTCCAGTAAATGTATACATATCCCACACAGATGGGCCTGCAAATGCACACAACGATACAAATCTACAAACCCACAAGGAATCAGACACTGAGTCATTGTCTCTCTCCACATAGTATCACAAAGCAGCTCATGCATATGGACACATAGAGACATAGTGCATAATTATTAGCATGTATGCATAGAACGCAGAAGCCTTCATAGATGAAAGCACTTGCATTTTTTGTGTTTGCTGATTCTTGGAAAGATTATCTGTGGCAAAACAATCTGAACTCAAAGGTCCACTTACCAGCTATTTCTGAGTTTACATCTTACTATGGATGTAACGGAGCATCTCGAATCGGTTCAAAAGCGTTGTAAATGTGTAAACCGGTTCAGATTAAAAATGAAATCGCAATGCAACCTGATTTTGATTTAACTAACTAAGTTCTGTAATTGTTTAGTTCTTTGGATTTGGGATTTTTTTTTTATGTAATTATAATTTTTTTATTTAAATGTGGTTATTTAAAATACAATTTTGGTTGTACAAAAAATCGGGAGAAAATAGTATCGCCAACTTCAAATTGTCAATGGTTTCGAAATGGGAGTTAAGTGTAACGTTACATCTCTAAATCTCACAGGTATCGGGGGGATAGCACTGCCTCAGGTGTCATAACATGACCCAACTTAAGCTACTTTGTAAGCTTATTGTTTTTATCATAAAAATGAAAGATGCAATGTTGATATTTGTAATATCAGAACTAATAACGTTGAAATAAGACACAATAACAAGTGTCTTAAACCTCCATATCCACACATAGAACACACCTTCCCCACAAATGGCCCCACTCCCCTACATAGTTTGCGGCCAACAACAACTGGCCTGAGCATCTACTGGGAGCACCACATTGGTTCAGCTCTGACACTGAAATCTCACATCTCACTCCATCAAACTTTGGAACGCTCTTCAGCTCACACAGAGCAGCAAAATAATTGGACTGCCTTAAACCGATTTGGATTAATAAGGCTATTTGCCTCTCACAACACAACCTCATCAACCTTGACGGCCACTGAGCCATGTAAACATAAATGATTGTATAACAGTGTTGCTGCTTAATTAAAACAAACTCCCTTAAAATCCTGTAAGGGGTTTTGCATTTTGCTTTTAAATCTTTAAAAAAGACAAACACGAAGACGTCCTTGCATGCTTTTCATTGTAGCATTTGGCAAGTCATCTGTGGTTTTGTCGAGTCATCGTTGTTTCAAAGCTGAAAGAGAGACATAAGTCTACGTCTGAAAAAACACACAGTCCCTTCTCTTGGGGGCGAGTGGCGCTTTCTACTGCAAGCTTTTCTCAGACTGTCAATTAGGCACTTGCCTGGTTCCAGGCTTAGTCAGGGCTTCAAACAGACGCCCTGTAGTTAGAATTTGTTTATGGAAGCTGTTCCTGGACTTGTGCATTGGGCTACAGGGCTGTCAATCTGACAATTGTTATTTCCATTGGATCAGAGAACTGCCTCTTCTACCAATTTATGTTTCCATGATGAATATCCAAAATTATGATACAATGGAACTAGAACTGGAATTGTTTTTGTAAAAAGTGCCAGACTAAGCACATAGAAAATGTCTCATGTATTTGGATGCAAAGTAATAGGTAATAATGAATGTTTTGTCTTTTAGTTAGTTAGGAATTACATTGTATTGTTCTATCCTATCCAATATTTATTCTATTTCTAGGTAGATTTTCTGTATTTTAATAACATGCCGGCCCCCCTATTATGGTATAACATGGGTGGGCTGGCTTGTGTTACCACCTTCCTCCAGACCAGCAGGCAATGGGGCATTAGTGATTAATCAGAGGAGATTGAATACAGGGCAAATTCTCGCCAAATGTATGTGCGCTGCTTTTAAAAAATACACACACCGACATACAGTAAATATTCTTCTATAGTCAGCAGCCTTAGGCGGTTGATGTAGGGTTACACACACGGCCGCATACCCATGGCGTTTATCCTATTTGGTTTTGTGGGGAACAATAGAAGTAGACAGGGGGACATTACTCATTAATTCCCCCCGAAACAGCTCATTTTTAGGAATTCAATCTGGCAACCTTCTTGTCACAAGTCTAAATGGAAATATTACAGGGTCACTGTTCACAGTTTATTGTCATTAATGGACTGGGGCATATGAAGGTATGGCAGGTTAAGGGAACAGTGTTACCCAGGTCTGCAGGAATGTTACCTAACTAGATATGTCTCCCAGAATAGTGAGTTTTGGCCCGAATAAGCTGATGGAAAGTGTGAAAGTGGGACAGCAGCCCAATCTGCCGAACTGGTTTTAATCACACAGACCTCAACCTCTGTAGAGAGTGGATGAGTCACCCGCCCATTTGTCGCCACCAGAGAATGAAACACGTTCAACACTTTTGGTTCATGTTCTTGAACTCCAGCACTTATTTTTACTTTTTACTTTTAACACTTCAGGTCACATAATTAATATATCTTATGCCTATATATCTATTTGTTATGTACAGCGGGATGGCTCTTTTATTGTTTAAGCAAAATTTGTATAGACTTGTATGTATTTCTTTCTTCAAAATACAAATTTTTAAAGTCATTACCATGCAAGGCTGGATTTCCAACTGAGCAAAGCAGGGATCTGACCCCAGATTTCTAGGGGTCCTGAAGGTTCCAGTCTTAACAGACAGCAGAGTAGTCTTGAAGATCCCTGTGCCTGAATCTAGTTTTGAGACATGCGTGATATTAATACATTTTTAGGGGCAAGCAGCTGAACTTGTCCCTGGAGCTCCTTAGCAGGTAAATGTGTCCATGCTTCCATGGAGAGATGTCTTTTCTGTCATTATGTCTTGTATATCAAAGTTACATGCTGTACTTCTTTTGAATATCAAGGCAAACATGCAGACTACTTAGGCATTCGCAGGGCACAACTAACTTGCAATGTTTACAGTCGATTGCTATGCCTATAAGCATGACTTTGCATTGCTAATGTTATTACAGGCCACCAGAAAGGCTAATTATTTTCATGGTGGCCAGGTCCTCCATAAAACATTTTGGCCAAGGTTTTATGTAGTTTTAGCAAATGTGTTTAGCTGAAAGGCACGTGATCTGAATATAAAATACATCATTGGGTATTTTACCATTCGACTTTTTGCCCTCAAATAACCAAAAACACAACAATTGGTTGGATTGTTGCAGTAGTGGAGGGTATTGTTGCTACGTTTTCAGTAGCTTCAATTCTCCACTGGCGCGTCTGTGCTGCGTTCCGTTTTTTTTTTTGTCCTTAGCCACGCACCATACCACACAAGGAGCTTCTCAGACGCGGAGCTTCCTTATGCCCGACTTGCAGATGTTATTATCCCTACAAGTACTTAGCTAGTATCTAACTTCCACTCAAAGCACTCCTGTAATTTAACTCCATGCCTTCTCTTTTCTGGTGTTGTCCTAATAAAAAAGATCTGTGATGTCTATTATGTTTTTCAGCGTCCAAGATGAATAACTCATTGTCCATGGTGTTGTAAAGGAGAAATATACAATTTTTTGGCGGAGGGGAATTGTGAATTGACTGGATAGTCTCGCTGTTTCACTTCCTACCTGGCTGTCAAACAACCCGGGGCTTGCATGAAAATATACCTGCTGCGTATCTTTAGCGTAGCGGAGAGCCTGTCCATGTACGCTTTGGTACGAGCCGTGGCGCGGCAGTTGGAATAGCAAGCATAGAGTGCAGCACATCCGGAATGCAGCTCACCGGTGGTAAATAGGGGTCTGGCAGCCTTAGTTTGTCTTAGATAGAGAATTCAAAACACTGCAGTGTGACTGTTACTGTTACTGTATGATTTTTTGGTTGAAAGCAAAGGGCTATGTTGAATAAGCTGCACATAAGGTTACAGAGGACAGCTGAGGACAGAGGAGTGTCACTGGGCAGCCAGTGGTACTGGCTACGTTGCAAACAAGCTAACGGCTTCTGGGCCAGTAGCTCTTTTTCCACCATCAAAAGTAGTCTCACCATGAAAACTGCAGCTTCTGCTGACTGGAGTTATGTCATTTCCAACTTTTTCATTCAACAGCACACTTCACTTTCTGACTTTGTTACTGTCTGTTGACATACTGACCCTTACTGTACACTGTCTGTCTCGGTTCAACAGTGCTTCAGTTGCAGGTACAGTAGTGGTTTGTTAGTGGTTTCAGTGCTTGGCATACCCAATGGCTTGGGTTTGCTATTGGGAATAATGTGAGGGCCAGAAAGTCAAGACAACCAAAGGCAAGATTCTATGCATTTCACCATGAAAGTTCTATAAGCTGAAATTTGACCCATGCCAAATTTCAGCCTTTGCACATTTCTCTCATTCTTATCCTCCCAACACTCTCTTCTCATCCCTGTCCCCCGTCCCCCTTTTTGCTATGTGGATGGATACACAACTGTCCCTGCCTGATAATGCATTGCTGAGCTAGCGATAAGAAATGTGTGAGTGAGGTTTTACAGCTCTGCACAGACACTTAGATAGATACAGTTTGATTTAGTAACACTGGCAAAGGACAAAAACAAAGAGCGATCACAAAGGATTTATGTTCTTGCAGGATGTAATTTGCTAATGGAAGAGAACAGCCGAATACTCTGCAGCCTGTTTGCTGACTCAGACTTCTTTGCCTTTTACGTTACACTTCATAAAGAAGAGCGGGATGTGAGCCAGAGATCTTGACAACATAACAAGTGTGCGCTCTGGACTGAAATTAAATTACATAACATCTCTTTTTGAGTCCCTGGTACACAAAGCCAGGTCAATGTGTCTTGACCTCTCTGGGCATGTTGATTGGCTACTGACGGCCAAGTGACTTCACGGTGTGATCGTGAGGGGTGGCGTCTCGCACACCAAAGTTTAACACAAGCCTGCTGTCCCCTGCCCTGCCCAGAGTGCTCGCATTTACATTAGGTCCCTAATCTGATTTATAGAATGCCAATGACCGCTCGCAATTCACTGTTCTGTCCCTGCAGTGTGAAGCCGGCGCCAACACACACACACACACACACACACACACACACACACACACACACACACAAAAATGAACACTGAGGCACATGTACATCTCATGAAGACACACATAGTTGTGATTTACAGAATTGTTCATCTTTTCTTCGGGTCTTCAGGGAATAAAAAGCAACAACCTTATAAATTATACAACACACACAGTGCCAAAACGTTTGTTAGTAGGAACTTGTTTTGGTAGAACATTTGCACCCCACAAAAGAAAACAATATTAAATTAAGTTAACTGTTCAAACAGTACAGTAACATAAGAAATGTACACTATACAAGATGCAAGGTTAAACGTCAAATTGCTATTACGATTCATCACCGTGTGTACTTTGTCAGCAATTCCCACCAATTTGTCCCAAACCTCCCAGTTAATGCTGTAAACATATTCTTTATACAATACATCTTTACATAATTCCCCAAAAGAACCAAGCAGGCCGGACTTTGCAAAATCCAAATTTTCTTCAAAACTTGCCATTTTCAGCGTGTAGTCTGAACAGACTGTCAAAGTGTGTTATTTTCCAAAGCAAAGCGATTTTGAGAACAACAACACACAGAAAATGCAAAGAAAGGGGCGAACGTCTTTATCCTGGAAATGTACTTCCGTTGATCCAGACTAGTAGTACTTCGATATGAACACGTAACAAACGTAACACACATTAAGGTAGACGTTTCAGATTTCCTTGTAAGTCAACCTATTTGTTATTCCCTGTCTTGCAAGCACTTGCCCTAACACCTGCACACCCACACACACACCCACACACACACACACACACACACACACACACACACACACCTTCACACAACATGCTTTGCAAGCTGAGGTTCAGGGCCAGACATTCCACTCTTCTACATTATTGACCTCAGCTGCTCTGTAATGAGCAGGGCAGGAACTTGTATCCCTGCCGTCTGTGCCTACCCCACCTATTTGAAGCATGCATTCAAATGAATCAGCGCACATACCTCTGAGATATCATCCTTGCCCCTCACATTTCCTTGACCAATTTTATAAATGTACCCCCAGCCAACTAAGGTCACAATCTCTCCTGTCTAACACATTTATTTTTCATTATATTTATTATTTAGATCCCGCCCTACAGACATTTCTTCCTCCTTTTCTTCATATTTTCTGCCACTTAAGTCATCAGATTGCACACACAGATGATTTCTATTCCTCTCCATACCATACCAATTCATCAGCCAGTGTTATGTCCACTGATCATCCCTTCAATCTTTCTTCTCCTTCTCTGTTGCTGTCTTTTGCCTTGGTGTCTATAAATCCCCTAACCTTTTACTGCTCCCCATTAAGCCAATTCTAGAATTTCCTTCCCTACAGGGTCTTGGAAGAACTAGCAGAGCGTGAGAGAGGAGTGGCGTTCAGATATATATCTGAGAAGAGAGATCTTGGTCCAAATATCTTCTCAAGGGAGGCTGCTGCTACATGAGGAATCTTTCTCTGGAGACAGAATATTGGATCAGTGTCTAGATAGCTTGAATGAGGCTTGGTGTGGATAGGAAACAAGCAGCAAGGGGGAGAGATTCTGTCAGTAGAGCGAGCCCGTTAGTTAACGTTTTAATAAGCCTTAACTGAGAGAGATGGATCAGGGACCCCCTACGACTTCTGTAGTATAAAATTAAGATTTAAAATCAAACCAGACCTACAGTAATGTGTTGGCAGCCTAAAGCCTTTATTATTATTATTGTTTTAGTGCATGAAATATTAAGCAATCAAAATAACTGTTGGCAGGATTTTATGAATCATGTTTTAATGTTAATGTTGTGGGGGGTGTGCGGTGAGGACCCAAACGCAGAGAGACGGAGGCAGGCGGGAGCAGGTACACAATGCTTT
>NC_048408.1:8046640-8095232 GCF_013103735.1 Etheostoma cragini
ATGGGAAAACCGGGACAAAAACACAGGGAAGGCCAAACAGGACAAATACCCCAACAAAAACCCCAAACCATAACAGTTAAACATAGACAGTGAATCATTAGGATGAACTGCCTTTGTGAACACTGTACCTTAGGCCAGTTAGGATATCATGAATGTTGTTGTTGGGCTGATTTAAATTTTCTAATAATATCTTGGATTCTTTCCAAAAAAATGTAAAAGTAACAATAATTTGGTGGCCCCCCTGCAGTAACTCTGACAACTGTTGAAGATCTCTGGTGTAGGACAAGGTGGAGAGGGTTTGTGTTTGTGTTGCTATGGAAACAGTCTCAGTATTTTAAGTAGGTCACACTCTGCTTTTTCTTCCCCTCATGAGGACCTCTGGAAAGATGTAAACGATACAGTGGTCTAACTCCTTCAATGTGAGCCTGGTTCATGATAACATTTGACTCACTCTGCTACTCTTTGTCTTTGCTTTACCCCTCCTGTCCTCCAGAGGAGAAATACATGACCATACAGCCGCACACCAGTCAGGGGAAGGATGAAGTCAGCTTTGAGAAAGGTGTCACCGTGGAGGTGATCCAGAAGAACTTGGAGGGCTGGTGGTACATCAGGTGAGTCAATGCTGGGGAACAAAAGGGGCTCAGCTCCTAAAAACAAAGCAGCTAACAGAACTGTGTGTCCATGCTCAGACACTTGTTGGCTAATATTCGATCCAAACATCTGTTTAAATACAAATGTAAATGATCTTGTAATGCTTTCAATGAATTCAATGTTGTTAAACTAATGGGTAACTTCATACCTTTCTAACGGAATATAATTTTACCCATTTACTTAAGATTTGTCTTTACAAGAGCCAGCAAAGGGAAGGTAACAACGGTCACATACTCAGACTCCCCTATCTCCTCACTGTATGAACTCACTGCTGGTTTTTCGGGGGTAATAACTATAATAACAAGTTTACCCAATTAACATCAATTCTGGGGACCTAAACACAGCCGAGACAGTACTTTTGTACGTCAAAATAAAATGGAATGCTTCAACAACTAAAAATGATGCAGTAAAAGCTCCTTAATGTCAAATCAAAGTCACATTTGTATTCCAATCAGACATGTAAATACATATATGAAAATTCTGAAACACTTTATAATAACCATCCTTAATAGATGTTACATTTATTGTTAATTCATCTTTAGTTAATTGTCATTTAACTGTTAGCAAACCGTCATTTTACTGTTAACAAACAATTGCATTATAATTTATACATTAAATGAAAAAAATGGAATCAGTCCAAAGCTTTTTTTTTTATTTGTTAATCCAATTTCTGTCGTCAGAGAGTTTTGTTGGTCGTCAGTGCTGTGATCAAGGCGGCACTTTACTGCAGCTCTTATCGGTTGCTTTAAAGTTGTATTTAAAAAAAAAAAGTTGATTATTTGCATAATGATATTGAGAGTTCCATACGGCGCTCTCCACGGGTCAACTGGGTGCGCTGCATGGGATTTCTTGAATGTGCGTGTCTGTCTGGCTGTTTGTGCAGATGTGTGTCGTTTATCAAGCCAGTGTGTATTTCCTGCCAGTTGTTTGTTTCCTTGTATCCCCGGGGGCTAAAGAGAGTGGAGCTCCACTGCACAGCTGATTACTATCACATGCTGCCTCGTGGCATGTGACAAACACATGCACACATATGTGCATGCTGACATTACATACCCACAAACGTACTCACTGTTAAAGGTGCTTATGTGTGATTGGGTGATATTTGTAGTAAATGGCTAATATCTTTACAAAGCGCTTGTTCAAACAGCTGGTTGGACCTTTTTCCTCATCCAAAATGAGGTTCTAAGGATAGAGGACAGATTGTAGACCCTTGAGGAAATGTGTGATATGTTATTTATGGCTTTATAAACAAAATTGGCATGCCTTGATTTGACACTCCTCGGCCCTCATTGCAATTGCACGAGTTCTTCAGAGCCCATTGTCCAACAAGAAATGTCGGACCATGTGAGCCGTTTTTATACAGGCAAGTCCAAGCGTGGGCTTAACCTGTTATAGGGACCTCATTAAACCCACAGGGTTAACTAACAAATCAAAGCACAGGTCAAATACTTTTTTCCCAAAGATGGTTTCTGTCATTTTAGGTAGTTCTGATCACGCTGATGTTTGGTCAAATGTTTATTTTTCTGATAATTTTATTTGATGCTTTGAAAACGGAGTGAAACGTCATGATTGACAGCTAAGATTGAGTCAGGTTAGCACCTCTAGCCGGGATATTTTGGATTTCACTTTTGGACAGTGGGAGGGGATGGAGACACGTTGTCCATCTTCTTTTACAGTCTGTGATTTGGACATTTTTCACATTAAGAATTAAATCACAATAAGCTTGTGTAAACTTGTGTCAATATGGAAATGCCACAGATAGTTAGATCGGTTAGATTCTCCACAATCCAATCGTCCAGTTTTACAGACATCATTAGCACTAAAACATGATTCCTACTCTTAGTGCTTATGCTAATAGTCAAAAGAGATGATAAATCATGACGCTTCCCTACCTGTGAGCTGGTCCTAAATGTTAAATCTGGGTTCATTGATGGCCTATTTATATTTCTCTGGTCTGTAAATGTTCACTAATCGAAAGAATCAAAGGCTTTTTTCATGAATTTTAATCCAAGTTCTGAATATCTCTGTGTGGAGTCCATTGCTAACTGTCTGCTAAATTCAGTATAAAGGCATTTAGAACAATGTATTTACTTTTTTAGAGAGGTTTGGGGACCACATATTGAAAACTGCTTAGCTCCCATAGGTTAGGCCTAGAGGTCTTAAACTTTATACAGATGTTGTAAACAAGATGTAGGAAAGTATGTGTAGTGTTTTACATAGTCTGGCATTATGCATGTTTCAGTTATTGTTGTTAAAATGTACATGACTTATTATAGACTAGGGGCAAATAACTGTTTTGAACCACGTTTGATGGTTGATGTAGTGTAGGTGGTGTTTTAATCACAAGCTAAACAAGCCCGTTTTTGGTCACTAGAATAATTTAGTGTTCAAATGCAGCCTCATGAATGCATTTTGGCCTTGCAGTCTTTCTGTTTCAATTTAATGGCTAATGGATGAAAATAGAAGAAAAATGTGCATTTTATCAGGTTATGGGGACTCCTAGTGGTCGTGCTATTTGGAGTTATGCAACAGGGAAGCAGAAATGATCACATCTCTTCTGAGCAGTAAATGGCTCACCTTCAGGCAAATGACTAATGGAAACATTATTTATTGTTTCTCAAAGCATTCTAAAACAACTCATTTAGCTTAACAATGAATGTTGAAATGTGGGGAAGCATTATCTCTTTGCATATTGAGTTTGTTTACTTGCCTTCAGCTACCTCCACGTCTGTTCTAGTTTCATTACACAGTATCTTATTTGGTGTATTTTATTGATTACTGAAATGCCCGAAATGTAGAAATGTGTTTATTCCTTCTAGCTATAATTTATGGTCCAACTAATAATGTGTGCCCTATCTTAAAGGGGTACGCTGGTGATTTAGTATTGCACTTCTAACTGAAAAACAACAAAGCAGATTAATAAAAGAGTGGTAAAAATCATGCACCAGAAGCTAAAATATCCAGATATGTTTGTCCTTTGTAATGGTCAAGATCCAAAAACTTTGCGCCTATATTTCCCATAATGCCTGGTTAATGTCCACATCTTTCAAACTTGTATGCGTACAATTGGTGCAGTGCCTCCTTAAATGAGAGAAAACAGGTGAAAGATATACACTATAAAGATATTCTGTCTTTTTGCATTCTACCCACAGATACTTGGGGAAAGAGGGCTGGGCCCCTGCCTCCTACTTGAAAAAGGTGAAAGAGGACTTCTCCCCCCGCAAGAAGACCCTGACAGGCCCCGTGGAGATCATCGGCAACATCATGGAGATCAGCAACCTGTTACAAAAGAAGTCGGTCAGCGAGAAGGACATCCAGACAGACGGAGAGGGGAGCACCACACCCGAGCGCCACATCTCCAAGAGTGAGATCAGCCTGCCCATGCCCTATAACTCTGAAATCAATGCTGAGACAGGCAGGAGGCTGAGTGCCGGCCGTGACACCAACAGCCCATGTCTGGGAATAGCAGCGAGTGCTGCCCTAAATGAAAATAAAGCGAGGGGCGAGCCAGGGTCCCCAGCTGTTGCCAGAGTGGCACCTCACAGAGTGGAAATTGGTGAGCATTTATTGTGTGTTAGGAGACAATCAAGCAGTAAATGCATTGCAGCAAAGAAGAGGAGGATTTGTAGTGTTTGTATCAGACATTAAGACATGTTATTTTCCTTTTGTGTAGGCTTTGATGCTATAGGTAAGCTACATGGTTGACGGTGTATCTAATGGTGATGGTGGTGTAATCTAATTGCATATACTTTGTCACACTAATCTGTGAGACTATTTAACATGGGATTGTGGGTTTGGTGTGTGGATTTCCATTTTAATCACGTATAATAAATGTCCAATTTTTGTTTACTAGCTCATGTTCCTTATGGCATTATATGTGTGCCTTATTCCTGAGCATGTGTTTTTCAGGTACGTACATAAATTATATTTATGGAGAATCTCCTTGATCTCTTGATCACTCAAAGAAAATTTTAATTTGAGAATGACAGCACTTAGGGCTGATGGTATAAGTATTTCTTCCTTTGCATACACAGGAATGAGGCACAAATATGACTCCTTAGTTGTTTGATGTAGGTTAGGTGTATTACAAATACAGTTTAATGGGATGTTTTCTTCGTTTGTCAGGGTCTCCAAATCTGAGACAAAAACCTCCCCCACGAAGAGAAACCAACTTGGTAAGACTTCACAACCTACTGCTTCCTAACAATACCCAAGAGGGTTTTCTTTAATATTATTGTTGTTCAACAGAAACATGTACAGTAAGCATCACTGAACTACTTTTGATCACACTGAAGAATGTTGTAGTACATTTAGAAACACTGGTTCTAGCTGAAAAAGATTTTAAAAAGCAGTAAAAAATACAGTAAATAAGAATATAAACATAAAAAGAAAGATTATTAATTAGCTCCCAGGTTGCCTCAAGAGTTGACATAGCAACCATTAAACCACAGTAACAACACAATCATAATTTCAGCATGTCTTTGACTATCTGAATCTACCACTGCCCACACTTAAATATTATACATATTGTTATTTTTTATATTATAATCATTAATAGCCTTTATATTATGCCTTTGGTCATACTCATTCTTAAGACATAGTGAGACATAATATGTTCTCTCCCCTTTACTGCACAGGGATTCCAGTTACCCAAGCCACCAGAGCCCCCTGCTGTGGAAGCAGAGTATTACACTATAGCAGATTTCCAGTCCTCAATCTCTGATGGCATCAGTTTCCGTGGAGGACAAAAAGCTGATGTAAGAGGCCAGATCTGCATTGTTGTCACTGAGATTAGACAGTCTGGGCTCATTGAATATGTATGTCAACGGTGTGCTCCTGAGATACACAGGAAAGCTAAGGCAATAGAGATGCGCCGTTGAGATTTGTATTTGAACGAGATAATGTAGTGAGAATTTGCTCTGCAGTAACTCAGGTAGAGAGATGAAGATAACAGATTCTTTCAAGGTTTTTCTATGTTGAGCTAGCAAAACTAACTTTTGTCATTGATATCTTTGCAGTGGTGGAATGTAACTAAGTACATTTACTCAAGCACGGTACTTTAGTACAAATTCGAGGTACTTGTTGTTTACTTGAGTCTTTTCTTTTCAGGCCACTTTCTACTTCTACTCCGCTACATTTCAGAGCGACATATTGTAATTTTTACTCCACTACATTAACCTGACATTTAATGTGACTTGTTATGTCACAAATTATTTTTTCTGCAGACAAAACACATGTAGTTTGTAAAAAACAATCTTTATTGTAAATAAAAACTATCCAACAATGTAATTTGTATAGGCCTACAAAATAAAGCTGAATTTTATAGCTGATAAAACACGTAGACTTACATTTTTATGTTTTTGTATTTTTAAAGTGTTTTACTAGTAGTTTTAAGTAAAGGCTCTGAATACTTCTCCCACAACTGTATTTTTTCAAGAAGACTGCAATATCAGATGTAATTACAGCAGTTTTGGAACACCTGATCATCTATCTCTAAACCCTAACCCTTCTATTCCATTGTTTAGTTTCACAAATCCTAAAGAAAGAAAATTACTTCTTCATGTCTTTTTGTGTAGGTGATAGAAAAGAACCCTGGAGGCTGGTGGTATGTGCAGATTGGAGAGATGGAGGGCTGGGCCCCCTGCTCCTACATTGACAAGCGTAAGAAGCCTAACCTCAGCCGTCGGACCAGCACCCTGACCAGGCCCAAAGTCCCACCGCCAGCTCCACCTGTCAAAAAACAAGAGCCTGAAGAGGCTCCCCCTCCTGCTAACTCTGCCCCTACAATTTCAGAGCTGGCGAGCAGGCCTGTGTACGAGGAACCTGAATATGATATTCCTGCAATCGGATGCGAAGGGGAATCAGACACAGATTCCCTAAAGGATGAGCGCGCTCTGGATATGAAGATCAGCAACGTGGTCAGCGACAAGTACCGCTGCTCCCCTCCTTCCTGCAAGCCCTCTCCTCCTGTCTGCAAGGCGTCCCCTGTGTTCACTCATCGAAGATCTTCTTTCAGGTCTGTAGAGGAGGTTGCAAAAGAGGAGTGTATTTATGAGAATGACGGCTTCAGGCCAAGCAGTGGTGTTGAAAGAACTTCAGTCAAAGGTTCCAGTGAGCCAAATTCCCCGAGGAGCTACCGTTCCTCCACAGTCCCACGCAAGCCCTCAGGATCTTCACCTGTAGCTGGTAGACCCATGAAGACCATGACGCCAGAGATGAACCGGAGAAGCCAGACCCTGGGCAGACACATAGATATCAGCCTCAGGTCACAGGACAACAGCCCCCACTCTTCATCAGATGAATTGAGCAGAGGGCCCAAGAAAGGCCCTGTCTTAAGCCGGGATGTGGAGCAGAGAATAGGTCAGAGCCCCTCGACCCGACCCAAGCCTTCTGTCAGACCTAAACCACTCCTGACCAAATCAGAACCCCAGAGTCCTGAGAGGATGGACATCAGCTCTTTGAGACGGCAGCTGAGGCCTACAAGTCAGTTCCGGCCTCATGGCCTCAAACATACTCGTGGGGACGACTCTGAAACAGCCTCGGTCATTTCCTCAGAGGACTCTATGTGTTCGCGCAGTACCTCAGATCTCTCTTCGGTTTACTCCAAAGGGAGCCGTGGGGACTCAGACGTGGAAGGCCCTAATCTCTACCGCTCCCTAGATGCCTATAAGAAGGTCCAGGACTCTGAGATCAGCTTTCCAGCCAGGGTGGACGTTGAGGTTCTGGAGAAGCAGGAGAGCGGTTGGTGGTACATCCGATGGGGATCCGAGGAGGGCTGGGCTCCCTCGTACTACCTGGAACCTGTCAGACAAGTTGGCGATGCAGGTGGGTTGGACCTAGATGGGCATGGAAGTGGAGGGAGTAAGTCCAACAGCCTGGAGAAAAACGAGCAGCACGTTTTGGCCCTCAATAACATCAATATCCAAGTTTTGAGCCAACCGCATCAAGGCTTGAGAAGGAACACTCCGCCAATTCCTTCCAAGCCTCCGGGTGGCTTCTCGAAGCCGTCAGGGATGGTTAATGGAGGTGTTCGGATGAGGAATGGGGTTCGCCAGGTGGCAGTGAGGCCTCAGTCTGTATTTGTGACCACAACACAGCCAGCCAAGGACTCTCACTACATGACAGGGTCTCTGAGACGAAATGACTCTCTTGGCAGAAGTGATCACTATGGTTCTGGTTCTGCCACTCTTGGTGTCCGCCGAAATGCCTCCTTCAGCACCGTGCGGCCACATGTAGTTGTTGAAAGCCAGACGAGGCCTGCCGAGCGCTCCGGCCTGGGGTCCTCAGGGAGCGCATTCAGCACAAGCAATGTCCAGGACCCCCTTAGCAGAGTTAACCAACGCAACGGCATCCCTGTGTCCACAGTTCGACCCAAGCCCATAGAGAAGAGCCAACTGATCCACAATAACCTTGGCAGGGATGTGTACGTGTCCATTGCTGACTATCGTGGTGATGAGGAAACAATGGGTTTTACTGAGGGCACCTGTCTGGAGGTGTTAGAAAGAAACCCCAATGGTTGGTGGTACTGCCAGGTGCAGGACAGCCTGCTTCCCCGCAAGGGCTGGGTCCCCTCCAACTACCTAGAGCGGAAAAAATAAAACTAACCCCACATTCTTCCTCTGTCCTTCTCCCCTCCTGCCCCTTTTGATGTCTCCAAGAACGTCGGTGGCATCACTCTTTAAGAATGTTACCTGCAAACTCCCGTAAGCAATATGTCCTTAAAAAATGTAAATTGACTGTGTGTAAAAAGAAAGATGTTTAATCTGATGAGGAAGGACACTTTTTAGTGCTGGTTTACTAAAATGCATACGAAGGAGAGTGTAAAGACTTTAAATATTTTGCCTGGGAATGAGAGACATAAATGTCAGATTGGTCATTCTTGGGTGAGGACATTTGAAGAGGACAGTGTTTTGAGATAACATGGTATGAATGGGAGTGATAACCTCTTAAAGAGGTTTGTGTCATGTAATACAGAAGTTGAGCAGGGTAATGGTTATGCTTATTCCTGCCCATCTCTGAGTCTGATGGTCGATAAGTGCCTTTTGTATTTGATCACCGGAATGGAGGTCCTAAATGGTGGATGGCAAAACATGAAATCAACCAAATCTTTTAAGAGTGCCATAGGCCTATGAACACCACCAATAGTAATTCCATACCCAGTTAAGAGCTCCACTATAGAGGGTAAACAAAGTGCAAAGTTTCGATCTAAGGTTCTTTAATTCTTTCAACAGGAGATTAAAGAAAGAAAAACTAGGATTTAAGTGACTCAGTCATCGAGCAAAACTCAAACAACTTTTTAATCTTGTTATCAGTTTTTTTTCTTATTTTTCATTTCATTGTCGATGTTATAATGCCTTGTGTTGGTGCAAGTCTTCCTTAGAGAATTATTTCTGCTTTCTTGTGACATCTGTTTATCCACCGACAGCCTCGAATTGGAAAAGTTAAAGCTCCTGCCTCATGTCATGTACCAGCAGACACTGGTAACATATTCAGGTGCTCAGGTTTCATAAATTGGCATAGTTTTGTCATAGATCATCAAACCTCGGAAAAATATGTTAATATTCATGCTTTTAATCCCAGATGTAACTATCTGGGATAACAAATGTTTTAAAGAAAACCTGTGAAACTTGAAAATAACAGTTACATGTTTTAGTTTTCTGGAAAATCAAAGGAACAGCTTGTTACTTGTTACAAAACCACCTCATATCCTGGTAGTTAACAACCTCAAAATATGAAAACAATTACTTTACAAAGGTTTAGGTTTACTGTAGAGAGTAGTTCCAGGAATATTTGATTTGTATATATTTTGTTTTGTATACATATAATAATACCACTGTTGTGGAGATGTATTGAATACATACTGGAAATGTGGTGAAATAATTGAATCCCAGGGACATATTTGCATAGCATTAATCCCAAAATGTGATCAAACCAAAGAGAAATGTCATTTCATTGGCTATTGTGTGTGATTTTACTATTTATTTATGGTACAAGTAATACAGTTTATTGAACAACATGCTTAAAATGAGAAAAAACAGTACCTGGAAGCACACATTTTCTCAAAATAAAAATCTATGAAATTAGAAGTAAACAAGTAAATTGTAATAGATATTGCAGTGCAGTATGGGTTTTGAAATTAAATAGAAGACATAGTGTATTCATTTGTTTCAAAGTTTAGGGATTTTTTTCACATCTTCCAAATTATAGTTAGGTTTCATATATTATATTATAAGATCATAAAAGTAAGACTTACCAATCACCAAAAAATACAAAGTTAGAAATAATCCTCCCCAAATGCAGGAATAAAATATGAGAATTTCTGAGCTAAACTCCAACTTTCAAAATTCAAATGGCTGATGTTCAAGACTGCTGAAATACATTTTCTAATAAGTGGTGTGAGCTCTCTGTATGAGGCTGAACACCAACTCTTTATTAAGTTTCTGCTGGACAGTATCACAGTATTAAAGTACAGTACCTGCTAGATCGCAGTTATCTATTTTAGCGGAAAATATTTGTTTTTTGTCTGTCAATTTGTTACTCTGTGATCACACAGCGGCAATAACGAGGAACGAAGTGGTTCTGTTTTGTGAATGAATGCCCTTTAAACCTGTTTTTAAGGTGCATTAATATAAAGATGCAGTAAATACTCAGCATATTATTTATTGAATACATTTTGGTAATTATTTAGTTTCTCTCTTTTTTTTCCCCCTCACCTCAAATGAGTGGTGGAACTCTGTATATAGTTCTCTATATGACAGTGGCCATGCCAAAGTTGGAGTAGAATTGGAGAAATGGAGATCTCTTGTGGCAAGTCAAAGGTACTATAACATGATTATTATCCCATCCACAAGGCTTACCAGCCATCCTACCTCAGTGCAATAAGAAATGCACTGCTGGTCAGTGAGTCTCACTAAAAAACTGTACAGCATTTTTCTTTTTTCTCTTTGAAAGCTTAGTGCAGCTAAAATATTTTTGTAGCACATGTAGGTCTTGTATTGGACCTTAATTTATTTTTTTGAAAAATTTAAAAGTTTCCTTTTTTTCCCTTTATGCTGTGTGCTGCAACTTTAGCAAATCATTGGCACTTCCTTCGTCTTTATTGTGCTTTACATAATGCCTGATTTTTTGTGTATTTATTATAAATAGTTGTATGTCTTATTACGGTTTCCCAATTTCCCCCCACTTAAAATATTAATGTATATCATTATACAGATTATCCTTGTCACACAAATTGGACTTCATTCATCTTAGTTTGTAACATTCTAACCGAGCACTCAACAAAAACATCAAAAATTTCATAATTTAGTCAAATATGTGAGGACTTTCCATTCATTATGGATATGGATGTATGGAAATTAAAAAGCTAACCATATAAGTACCTAAAAATGATAAGATTAAGAATTAGGGTTTTGATACTTCCTGTCTGGCATCAGGGGCCCCTTCCCATCGAGACGAAGGCATTATGTAAATGTGTTTAATCACTTTGTACATTACATCCAGCCCATATTATAATTGCATATTGCTTGTTTTGATTTAGGCTGAATTTACTTGGCTTAAATAGCAAGGGAATTGTTCTGTATCAAGCATACTTTAGCTGTGTAGGATCTATCTTTATTCATGCTTTTACCTTCTTTCTTTTTTTCTTATTTCCCCTTTTTTGACAAATTCTGAAATGTATCCGCGAGGAAATGTGCAATAGATAAGAAACACATCATGCTTCAACAAGAGGAAAAATATCACATGTCTAGGAGAAAAACGTGAACCATGCCATTACATTCGTTGGGAGTAGATATTCCCAGTCAAACTGCCAGACATGAGCTTTTGCCATAATTTCAAGTGCATAATTTTAGGTCAATCTTAAAGAGCAGATGTGAAATGCTCTAAAAGCATTGGAGAACTCATTGGACCAAAGGAGTCATGTGTGACATCTCATTAACTCCTGACGTGATGGAATTTTATACCAACTAGCATGAGAATCTGTGCTCCTCCTGCAGAGGGCAGGGATCTGTGAATGGCATGGCAGAAACCCAAGGACACGTTCTGTATTGACATTACAGCCATCTGTCTCGGGTCTTCACAGATTGAGAGTCATGGGCCCATCATCAGGTGCCTCAGTGGCCCTGCTCTGAGCTGTCACGTTCGTGCCTGAATGGAATTTTGATAGTTTCTTGTTTCTGTGTTGGTGTTGTTTTTATCCTCTTTTTCTGTTTCTTTTTTCTGGAATGTGTCCTCTCTGCACCGACGCCAAGGCCTCTTTTGATATTTACCCCCTCCATTGTCAAACCAAGTCAGACTTCTCACAAATCACCAGACATTTGGAACCGTCAACGGGAGCATCTTGGCGGTAAATAACAGAGCGGGGAGATGAACGCCGCTTCCGGCCATTTCAGTTCAATCCATCAACTTCCAGGATGTACGCCAAAAATAGAAAAAAAAATCTCTTTGCTTAACCCCAGGCAGGCCTTATCCATGGGCTACAGGGGAATATGTCATTGTGCTCAAAACTTCCTGAGTGTACAGGCCAATACATAGAGTTCCCTCTATAGCGGAGGGTGCTTATGTCCATACATCCTTTTGTTGGGATAGTTTGTAGTTAAACTCTACCTTAGTGGTTAAAATGCTCTGATTTGTCTTGCCATGAGTTAGATGAGAACATTTATGCCACGCTCATGTTGTTAAAGTCACCCTTCACTCAAACATATCAGCATGATTCTGTGACATCACGAGTGGAAGCCACTCGTTGTCCAGTGTGCAACCATAGACTGTAAAGACAATGGACGTAGCAGCAAAGACGTTTTGAGGCCTTGAGTTTTGCAATTTGGCTATCTTGGTTTTTTTAAACCAAAAGGTGATTTTTTTTTGGACAAGAGTGTAGAACTGGTTGTTTACTGAGGTGATACATCAAGGAGGAAGTAGGGTCATTTTCTCACAAACATCTATTAAAACAGTCTTCTTTTTGGAGCCAGATGAGTCTCTGCCTGCTGAAAATGAGATAGAATGCAGAATTAAGGTAATTTTCATTTCATAAGCCCTGAAGCTCTGTCTATTATTTTACATACTATGAGTCCGTAGACTTCTTTCCTTAAACTGCATCGTTGGCTCCTCTACTTTCCTCCCTGTCTTGTGTCTTACTCCCTCTCAAAGAGGAAGCCTGGAAGAGACACCAGGAATGGGAGGAGAGAGAAAACGAAGAAGGCAGAAAAATTAAATACAATTGTAAGGATTTTAAACAAGTTAATTTAACTTCTTTGTTGGGGGAAAAAACTTATCAGACACATTATAATTCAATGCAGAGTATATACATGTCTTAAACAACATCTGTAGGGAATCCTTAAAGGTGCCCTGCCACACGTACTTCATCGTATGACTTTGTGGTAATGTCTGAAGCTAGGCTGCTTGACTCTGATTGGCTAACAGCTAGCCAATGAAAGCTTAGCTATCACCGCAACTGAACGAGCTCATTAATAGTAATGAGCTCAGGCAACATGACGTCAGACTGACCAGCTTTTGTAATTGGCCTGATTTCTCTGCTTATTTCTCTTCAGTGTCTAGAGCTGACAGAGGAGGTAGCAGTTTTACATTCACAACATAACACAAACACATATGGACCTAACATGTTTCAAAAAATGCAAGTAAAAACAGTTTTGTGTGGCAGGGCACCTTTACATAAGCAGCAAAAGTCATAAGACAGTTAGCTTATCTTAGCATTGCGACTAGGTGAATAGGGGAATACACCTAGACTGTGAAAAGTTTAGAAAAAGTTCAGTACGTACTACTTAACACTTGTTAAAGTGACAAAGTTGTAGTTTTACTCTTGGTTGTCGAAGAAGATGTTAGGAAGTCACTGCACCTGGGCAAGAAATATTGCAGCACATAAACCCCCATAACACCTCCATGTGTCTTTTTTACTTTTTTTATGAAACAAACGAGATACACCCTAGAGGTGCATGTGGATGGATTTAGTTTTATTTGGACAGAACCAGGGTAGCTGTTAACGCCTGTGTCCAGTCTTTTCGATAAGCTATGTTAACTTTCTCCTGGCTTTAGCTTTGTATTTAGCGTAAAGACACGAGAGTGACATCAATCTTCCCATCAAACTCTTGATCTTTTCCAAACTGTTCCTTTAACGGACAGGCTTCTTTTTCATTCCTAGCAGTTCTGTGTATTTCATCAACAGCACTCTTAAACCTGCCAGAATGGAAATGGATTTTGGCGGTATTAATGTTTTTTTTTGCACACATGCCAACACACACTCAGCGATGATGAAGAGTCATTCACGCCAGAGAATATATGGGTTTTTCCACATATTGACACAGGTCAGCCGGCTGAGACAGCTCCGCCATGCCGGCACTGTTTCACTCCCCGCTCTTTTTATTTTAACAAATGAAAGGCACCTTCAACTCTGCAATCTCAAACACTGGCTGCTGCCATAGCCTAGGCTATTCCTTGTGGCTACACTTCCTTTCTGCTTACCGCTTCTCTTTCTTTTTTTTCTTTTGCTCACCACGTGTTTCCATCTCTGCTTTCTCGACACAGCTGAGCAGTTTATTCCCGGTGAAATAACTGAGATATCCAGAAATGTTTGGTGTGTGTGTGTGTGTGTGTGTGTGCGTGCACGTGCGCATGATGAGATGGATTGTTTGCAGGTGCACTCAGGAGAAGGAGAATTCGGAGGTCAAGGATGAGGATTTGTGAGAGCAGGATGCAGGGAAGACACAAGATGGAACTGATAGTGGATTCTAGGAGACAGGGTGAGAGGAGTGAGAGCTTTGATAGGAGCGAGATGAAAGGCGAGTAGGAACTGTTTCTACTCCTTCCAACAAGGAGCCCATTTTATCCGACTCCTACCCACCGTCAGTAAACCCCACACTTAATGAGCTGTCCACTGCCGAACCGAGGTGGGATCTCATTACTCCAAACTTAATTTTATTGCAGGATTTCATGTTTTCGAAGATACTTTGCAAGAAACTGCAAGTCAGTGGGAAACAAATGATGATCCAGTTCACACTCCAGGAGCTTCTCTCACTCTCTGTCTCTATCCATAGTATAAAAAAACAACAGATTCCTTACTTCTGATTGTAGCTTCTTTTACTGTCAGTGTCTTCAGATCTTTTGTAGCCCTGAGGGTGTGAGCGTCAGGCTTGGTGCTGAAAAAGTCTTTTTTGGAATAAGACAAAAAGAATAGTGAATTCCTTGAGTCTTTTTGGTAAAAAAAGTACACAGGATTCGAAGTGATGCCTATCTGATGAATAAGCGTCAATTGGCTTCAAAAGTCAACAGCACCTAGCTCTGGAATGGGGTGATTTCTAAATTTTTATATAAGGCGGTGGTGTGGTAGGAGGGATGGATAAGGTTTGATAAGAAAGTTGTAGTAAGTGTACGAGAGCAGGTTTGAGATATTTAGGGAAATGATTTCGTAGGTTTTTTAATGAACATGTTTTTGGAGTGTGAGAGAAGAAAGAAAAAGAACAAGCGAAGCCGCAGAGCTTGGGTTAGAACAACCCCGAGCCTGTGAATCACGGAATGCTGTGTGTTCATGTCACCCTGAAAACTTCCTCACACATTTGCAGTAGTTTGAAGTGCCAGCAGGAATCAGCGGGAGCTGTCTCCCAGCTGCAAAAAAACAGGCTGTGTCGAGGAACTGGAGGGGGCTGTGTCTTTGTGGCGCTTTTCTTTGTCTCTGTTCGAGTCCCTGTTTCTAATCAGCACAACCGTGTGTCTTAATTAACCTTTCCGGGTTGGACGATCCTGCAGCGTTAACAGCGTCCTAATCAAGAACACGGCGGCTGCCTGCATTCTGCGGCAGGGCGCTTAGCCATACTTTTTTGCGTTGGAGGCCAGCTGTCAAAACATGATAGATGGTGAGTTACAGCTGACATAGATTTATGAGAAGGTTTTCAGACTGGATGTTGCATTTATAGAACAGCATTTGTTAACACCCTGCTGCGGTGGGCAGTGTGCCAAAAAAAGACTTGGAAGCCCAATGCCATAAGCTCTCGATCTGTAAATTCTGACAAAAACAATCCGTTACCAGCATGTCAACCACACGAACAAACAACCGCTACAGGCCTCGAGTTGGACCAAAGGAGGTGCTATTCTTTTTTATTTTCTCTTATGTTATGCAAATAGTGTTTTGACTTTTGCAAGCTTCTTGTTGTCAAAAGATATGCCATGAGGAGACAAAGGAGGCTTTATGCCGCCGTAAATGTCAAAGAATCCTCCAATGAGGAGTCATCCGCCCACCAAATCATACATGGTGACAGGGCCACACACTAGTCTCCTTAAACCGTCTATTGTGTATAACATTGCCCTATAGGACAAAATACAGTGAAAGCAAGATTGGAGACATTCTGCACATGTGCATTCCTTTTGAAAACAGGGCATTTTCTTATCTATTGTTTCATTTTGACAAGTCTTGTTCCCTTTTTTGTATCTTGTACATGTTTACATTGTATCTCGCATTGCCCAAAAGAGAAACAATATTAAATGTATTATCATGTTGTTTTAGACTGGTTTCATTTTCATTTGTCTCACACTCCAAGCCACAAATGCAACTACAGACAAAGAGCAACAAACCCCCTTTCCGCTCGAGACATAAGTAGATAGTATGTGACAGTAATATTACAGAGTGAGACATTTATCTGTATTTGCCTTATTGTGCCGGCTAGATTAAGTGAGTTTAGATGTGAGGAGCAGAACAAAGCAGCTGGTTTTATTTAAATCTAGTAAGGGATGAGTTATGAGCGATAAGTGTGACGAGGTTAATAGCAATGAATAAAGACAAACAAGCTCTTGGAGCTAGTAGTGTAGCTCATTCTGTCAGTTGAAAAATATCTATCAGAATGGACTACTTCATCTAGAAATTAGGTTAAAAGTAGAGTGGCAAATTCTATCAGATTGGAAATATCTTTCAGAGTGCCCCACTCCCTCCATAAATGTAGTTAGAAGTAGGGTAGCTCATTCTGTCAGGTGGCAAACATCTGTCAGAATGGACTACTTCATCTAGAAATGTGGTTTAAAATAGTGTAGCACAGAATGAGACACACTGTGAAAGGCAGCTTTGTACGTGTAAAAATTCAAGCGATTTGACCGGTCTGACGTCGACCTGGCTCTCAAAAGCAGACATGGCCATCACAGGCCATCCAGCCCTCTCGTGTGTTGTGTGCGGATCTTTTTTCCACACAATGAGTCTGTGCCCAAAAACTGCAACCTCCAAGAACGAATATAGTTCCGGGCAGTTTTTCCAAGCCGCTCACGAGGCTCAAAGCGGCGTGAAGGTGTTGTGGAGATCTGTGTCCCCGCCACACTTGATTTGTGAAAAACAAGTAGGCCAAAATAAACCTTCTACACCAGTTAACATTGCAGAGCTTGGCAAAGCTTTGAAGAGGCCTCTAAAGTGCTGTTTTGTCAATTATTTACTTACTGTTTTTTTCCCCTGAGGTGTCCCTCAGTTTTAATAACCTTTAATCTGCTTTCAAATGTCCTGACTATAATGAACTGGCTAGGGAAGCCAAGAAGGGTTACATAATCGGACCTTATGTCAACCTCTCCCCCTTCCCTTAATCCCGCATCAATCCTATAGGCAAAGAAACTTGCAAATATTCCGGGCGAAAAGCACCTTGTTGACTTGACGGCTCCACTTGACGATAGCATTCAAAGCATCAATTGCCTAATACCTCTCGCGCCATTTTCTGTGTATTATGCAACTCTCAGTAATGCAGTTCAGTTTATAAAGCTGGCAGGGAAAGGCGCCTGGCTGGGGAAGGTCGGCATAACCGACACATTTGAGATAATGCCGCTCCATCCATCTCAGTGGCACCTGTTCGGGGTCAGTTGGCGTAGTAGGATGTATTTTTCAGCCAGGCTGGCATTTGGCTGTCCTTTCAGTGGCCTAGTAAAGGTGCTGTGCTGGATACTGCATAGCCATAAACTGCCATTTGTCCTTCAACTGTTTCCTGGTGGTGGGCTTTCCTCAGTCGACACCGGCTCGGTCCATTGGTGTTCTGAAAGAGGTTTTCAAAAGTAGCCCGCTAAAAGTAATTGAGTTTCTGGGTATCATCTTAGACAGCGTCCTCATGCAGGCTTCTCTACCTCTGGAAAAAATAGTTGCGTATCAGAAGTAATGAAACGTGTGTCCGACCCGGCAGCCGTTACTAAACGTGAGTTGCTGTCTTTGTTAGGTCATCTTAACTTTGTCATGAGAATGTTTTAAGGAGTATGTAGCCCTTCCCCTTAGCCCTACCCCTTGATCAAAAGGAGAATTGGGACAGACCTTACTCTCATGTGAACACGCAAAACTAAGGGGACAGAGAAATGAGATACAGCCATTTTCCCCAAAGCAGGTCGTTCACATCAGGATTGTTGGACTACTCAAAAACGGTGGATTATCTTCAAGAAGTTGTTCTGCATGAAGGCTTGTAGATCCGACCTGAAGTCCTGGTCTCTGCTGTGCAACAATTGGAACGGCAAATCGTTTTTTTTAAACGATCATTCAGAATCAGTCGCCCTCCGATTATACACAGATGCGGCTCCTTCTGTTGATTTTGGGGGTAAATATAATGATCAATGGTTTGCCAACACATGGCCATATTAATTGCTTTCTCTTCCCTCAGATTTACAATCCATTGCACTATTGGAGTTGCATCAAATTGTTGTTGAATGTATTCTCTGGGGTAAGCTGCGATAAATATTGTTAATAAAGGTCGCTCTTCCATTCCTTTCATTAACAAACTTGTTAGACTTCTAACGTGGTCTCGCATCATGGGCAATTTTCCTCTCGGATGTCACTTATTGGATAATAAAACAGCTGACTCTCTGTCTCGTTTTATACTCCAGGAATTCAGACGTCTCTGTCCTCAGGTCGCACCGCAAAGCCTGCGTTGTCCAGCTTTTGCCCAAACAATCCTAGTCTAGAAGGCTTTCTTCAGTCTTATATGATTCAGCAGCTCATTTGATGCGTCTTGGACTGGCAAATAAAAAATCAATAAAAATGTATGATTCTGCTTGGTCCTATTTCACTTTTTTTGAGGAGTCTTCGATGTTTCTCTCATGGCAGGAACCCCTCCATTCGCCTTCTCTTCAACAGCCTAAACAAAGAGAATCCCAGAAGCCACGATAAGCGTCTCCATTTTTCTTTACCTATAGTGCACAAACTGGTGTCTCACCTTAGGCAGGGGTGTTTTGGATCTTCTGCCGATTTATTTTTTGGAATCTGTTTTCTTGACTGAATTTGATGGGTTCCTCAGGTGCGGTGAATTTTCCAGTCGCTCAGATTCTTTTGATCCTTTGCATGATCTTACCATTTCTGATATGTCGGTTTGATGCCCACATGTACTCCAGCCACCTTAAACATTGTAAATCCGATAGGGAAGGTGAAGGTTCATCAATTTTTGTCTCTCAAACTAACTCTGCTTTTATCCTCTATGACCCGGTACCTTGCAATTGCGCCCTGGTGCGAGGCAAGACAAACCCTAATTCCTGACCGACAAAGGAAAAGACATGTTAAGTTTTGCACCAGCGTAATGCTACGCTTAATACCTCTCAAAGTTGTAGGATCCTTTTTAAGATGCATACCTGCATCCTATGCTCATAGTTTTTGAGTCCACAGCACACTCATTGCTACTGATACATTGATACATATCTCACATAATTATAGGATAGCCTCAAGTATGTGTGTTTGTATCTCTTAGGCCTGCAGCATGCTTGCTGCTACACATACATATCTCAAATAATAGAATAGCCTCAAGGATGTATGCTTGTATCCCTTAGGCCTGCAGCACGCTTGTGCTTCACATAGGTTAACCTTTTAAGCTACTGTTAAACATGGCAGTCTTGGCATCAGGTTCTGTTGTTTTGGGGGTCTCAGCAGCGTGCTCCCTGCTTGGCTGATCCAGGGAGCATCATCAGAACAGAGCCTTCCTCGCCAAGCATAACTGTATGCAATACATTTTTTGCAATAAATGGTTAAATCTATGACAAGAGTGTTCCTGACGGAAAAAGCAGTTTGGAGCCCAAAACACATGATTTGACAATCTGAAACATCTTAATAGGAGCTAATTGTAAGGTATAATGAGGCTGTAGTGATGGAACAATGATTTTAATACCACAAAAAGCAGTTTGGAGCTCAGTGCCCATGATTCTTCAACGTGTGAGTGTGTTAGTGTTAGTAATACCCCAGGCTGCAGGCTGTTTTTTCCAGTCTTGTCACGCAATGTTCCTCAAAGCCCCGCTTTTTTGTGTGTGTGTGTTTGTGTGTGGGTGTGTGTGTGAGACACACACACACACACACACACACACACACACACACACATCAGAGTAATTGCCTATTTTCAATGACTCTTATGCTACATAGATTATAGTATATTAGTCTACATACTCAGTTTGCCAGTGCTGGGGCATGGTTTGACCCTTTAATGTGCTGTCAATGAATTAATGAGATCAGGGATCACCTTAGTCTGACCCTTGGCGCTCAATACACATGATTCTGTCATAGAACATCTTCATTACTGCAAAACTATTTTAGTCAGGTTAAAAAGGTTTTCATGCCACAGGAGGTTGTCTGAAGCTCACTTCACATGATTCTGACATGGAAACACATCTATTAGAGTTTCTGGTATGAATGACTGTAAAGCTATTTCACAGAGATGAACAAAGTTTACACACCACAACTGGCACAGTGGGACCCAAAAACCTGACTAGGCGGGTGTAATAGGTAATGGAGTTTATTGTACAAACGGTACAATGCAGGCAGAGGTACAAAACCGGCAGGCAAAAACGTGGTCAGAAGCAGAGGAGAGGTAATACAAAACACAGTGAAGAGACACAATGTACTTCTGGATTATGTTTCCTGCAGCTCATGAAATCAACTGACTAGCCTTAATTAAAATTCAACCACCTCACACCAACCCTAGCTTCTAAAGAATTGATTATATCCTATCTATCATTTAGCATGAGGCAGCTCATTGTCCCCGCAGGACAGGTAATTGCTGTCCCAGCCTTGGGAAGCCGTCCCTGCTGGGCCAGGCTTGATTGGAACAAAGAATGTGTATTCCGGTAGTTTGGAAATGACTGACACTTTGATTTTGATGTGACAATTGAAATACATAATTATACCAAATAATTGACTTTGATGTAACAACACCAAATAATAACCAGAATGGGGTTTCTTCAAAAGCATTTATTCCATTCTTCCATTTTATCTTAACGCTAAAATGATCTCTCTCTCTCTTTTTCACACACACACTCACACACACACAAGTATGCGAGTCATCACCAAGTGGCACCAGAGTACATGTATAGGGAATAAACATGTTAGGCTACATCATGCAACATTTAAAAACTCTTTCCATTTCAAAGATTACATCACACAAACCATGATGAATGAATAATAATAATGTATAATTTATAATAATGTATAATTTAGTAATCCCACAAGGGGAAATTACAGATTACACTGTTGTTATTACACACACATACTCAGTACACTCAGTAGATATACATGCACTAAATGGAGAGAAGTCAGAGTGGGGGGGCTGCACATGGAAAGGCGCCTAGAGCAGTTGAGGGTTTGGTGCCTTGCTCAAGAGCACCTTGGCGGTGCCCAGGAGGTGAGCTGGCACCTCTCCAGCTACCAGTCCACCACCATACTTTGGTCCGTATAGGGAGTTGAACCAGCAACCCTCTGGCTCCCAACCCAACTGAGCTACTGCCACCCCCCATGATTGGTAAATGGCCCCGTGATTGGTTCTGTTTCAGCCAGGATTTCACTAGTGATTAAACAGAAGAGAGAGTAGAGCACTGTCTGATAGAGATAGTGGGATAGTGCTGTTCTATAAATGTGGAGCTCTAATGGAGAGAGCTGAGTGGCCATATTCAGGGGACCTATGTTGTGGTACACAGTTGCTTCTTCTGGTGTGATCATGTATCCAAACATATTTTCAAAGTTACTAAACCTCTGTGGACCGATCGGTTTTCTGGGCTGGTTGGTGATTGCACTAATGAATGTGTTATTCTGGTTTGTTGTGATATTTATTTACTTTTTATAAGCAGCTATATGTTTAATGTTAATTCCAACCACAAGATGGCAATAGAATCCCATTAATACAGTCTTAAACAAAACTCACTAATTTCTTTTAGTGGTTGTCATGGCAACATGTATGCTTCCTGCTCCTCCTGAAGGTTTTTACTCTCCACGGTCCTTCTCACTACCTTGCTACCTGTTTGGGAAGGCTAATGGCTTGAGCACCACTCTCTTAAATTAGCAGTGGTGTAATGGAGCACTGAATTGAGTTGTTCAACAGGTTGGGGATAAAACATGCTATTTCTAGGAATGAGAGTGGCTAGATTTGACTGAAATCTATTTGAGAGAATCTGAGATCAACCATATTTTGTAACATTTGTGGTTGTCTGTGACACTGAGTCATTCTCATTTGTCTTACTCCTTTTTCATTATGCCCATCACTTGTTCAGCTTCTCCACTTCATGAATGATGTGTGAGGTTAAAATGATTCCACTACAAATGGCACGAAGCCTCGTAATTACTTATAAAAATGAGAAAATCAGCTGTTGCAGACACAAAAGGTGAGGCAAACAAGAACAGCTAGAAAGCTTCCATTCCATTATATGTAATTTAGCTGACACTTTTCTCCAAAGTGGCTTACAATTAATATGTATATATATTTATATGTGTGTGTGTGTGTGTATGTGTGTGTGTCAAGGCCACACCCCTCTGGAGCAACAAGGGGTTAAGTGTCTCACTCAGGGATACATTGGTGGATCGCAGTGGGAAATGGACCCAGCTCTCCCAGAACTAAGGCATGTGTCAGATCCATGTTTAATTCATCCTCTCTGACCTGTAGCAGCAGGACAATGTTGACTGTATACAGAAAGACTAATGAGCCCATGAGGAGCAGCTGGGGCTGATGAGGTGATTGGGAACCGGTGTGGAAACAGTGATGGTGTTGGTGGACAGGTGAGGCACACTGGCTCTGAAACACATGCAGGCACACACGCACACACACAAACGACAGGGAGAGACAGAGGGAGATGGTGCAGAGGAAAATGATGGAAAGCCCTGATTCAAGCTGTCATGGTTGGCCAAAATATCACTGGTCCAATTTGGCCATCTGTACCAGGGCATTTCCACCAGAGCCATCGACGGATGGCTTTTCAAGAAGAGAAGCGGTCGAACAGTAAGTTTACGAGTTTGGAAGAAGGTTACAGTGTGTGTGTTGGTCTGTATTTGCATAAAGTTGATCAGACCACCCCAACTTCATGCAAATGAGTGGCTAGCTCAGCTCAGGGAACGTGGACATGACTGAACTAAGAGTAGTGGTATGTCTTGCCTAAAATGTTTTCAGAAATAGATTTTGGTGGATTGTTTAGATGGAATAACAGAAAGTTCACGAGCAGGTTGCCATGTTGTTTTCTGTTTGAAACAGGGAGAATTCTAAATCAGGTGCATTCCACCATAGGTAATATACACCACCTACTTGGGAAGGTTCCATCAATCGACAAGTTGAGTGGAGCAGAGCACCCCGTAGCGTCCTCGCCTGATAGAAATGTCTTCTTTGGTGCACTTAAAGGTCCAGTGTGTTGTTGTTTAATATCAAAATCTGTGTTTTCCCGTTCACAAAGCTGTCTTTTTCATGAATATTTACCACCATTGATTCCAAGTATTCCTATTGACTTGAAATTTTACACTTGTATGAACTGAGGTAGACGCTGTCACTGTGAGTCGAGGGCAGATTTGAGTCTTGCATGCGTGGTAGCATGCTAACGAGAGACTTCTGTAATTCTGTCAATACAGTACAAATGGGCCTACTTGAAGTTTGTTACCTGCTGGCTACAAGCTAGCAATCAAACACGAATTGACTGCTAGCTTAGCTACAAGATAGCAATCAAATACGAAATGACTGCTAGCTTAGCTACAAGCTAGCAATCAAACACAACAAAGGCTGTCACTTAAATGGCTTTTTCAGCTAACGTTAGCAATCAAACAATCACAGATAGCTAATACGTTTTTTCCCCGTGGTTGCGTGCCACAGAGACCGCAAATCGTGTCCCTGCACCCGGGGAGCCTGTCCCGCATGTGGCGTTCCATTCCATTTCACCATTGTTGCGCCCCCCAGACCAGCCCAGGGTCATGGCAGTTTGGGAAATGTTCACTTTAGAAAATCATCACCTGTACACAAAATAAACATGAATCATAACCAGTACACAGATAAATAAAATAAAATAATGTTACCATTTCACAAACTGGAGTGACACTGGGTTGCAGCCGCGTTTCAATAGATGGGAGAAATTCCCACACACTGGACCTTTAGGCAAGGCACTGGTGTCCTGGATGCACAGTAAAAAGACATCTGCATGCCAGCCCACTAAGTCTTCTAAAGAATATAAACCGCAATCCGGCAGCACAGGAACTGATTTTCAACTTTTCAAGGACAAGAAATAAAGGACTATTAGATTATTTGGATTAGGTTTATAGGTGTGTGTATACCCAACCAACAAAGAATACTGTAATCTATTTTTGGTTTAATGATTGATAAACTACACTGAGTGAAGATCTAACTCAGATCCAAGGTCAACATTTTGCTGTCTACATTTCTGATTTGTAAATGTCTTTTCCTGTTTCTTATTCTCCTTTATATTTTTCCATCAAGTCAAACCAGAAACACACATAATCTCTAACCCCCTGCCTTTTTGCAGATTGCGTTCTTGGTGAAACGCAGGGGGTGAGGGGCGGGGGTCTGAAGTTCCCAGTATTCTTCCCCACCCCTGACCTTTTTGAAGTCAGGTTAAGGGGGATTGTCTTCCACCATTAATGTAACTCCCCAAAACCAGTGATCCAACACGCACACGCACCCACACCGGGATTGGTCAGCTGTAGGATGTGAGAAGAGAGCCTCCCTTAGCCCTTTTTTCATTCAACGATTTGCACACAGAGTGCTCCGCCTCCCAGTTTTTGCCGTATTTAACCAATATTGTATATTCCCCCTATCTATAATGGCTGGCTGGTCAGTCTGCCTTCCAGACTGGCCTTTTGAAACAACTTATAAACCTTTTTTATTTTTTATTTCAGAGCCGGTCAGACATCATGTTGTGCGGGCTTATTATGTTCGAGCATAACGTGACCTTTAATGTACAGTGTTAGTAATCCTGACAAACAATTTCGTAATACCACGGTTCCTCAGACATAGTGCTTGTCATTTGGAACAAACCCTTTTGTCCTGTGGACATGTTCAGACCACAAATTTTCTAAACTAATCAATTTGAAGCGTACTGAACCCTTTTCCCCAGCCCTATTCTCTTCTCTTCAACACCAGCAATCCTTTCCCCTAAGAACAATGTCTTACCTTATTAATGGAACATGTAATACACAAGAGGATTTTTCAAATTAATATTCTGTCCTCACAAGTATGAATGATGTTTTGTATTCAGTGTTCTCATACTGCATCCTCAATAACGTCCAATCTGTCTTTGTGAGGCAAGGCAATTACAATTTACCACTTCACAGATGTGTGCATTTTGATGAGGAGCACTAAGAGAACACATGTGTATGTTAGTGTTTGCTAGGGCTGCACTATTAATTGTGAAAAAAATGCAATCTTAATATAGGCATGCATGTAATCTCATTTCAGAAGGATGACAATTCTGCAATTTTTTCTTCATACAGTTGCATTTTAGGAATGAGTGCTCATAATTTTTCCTTGCTGCGGCACTCACAAATGCCCTTCTGGGCTGACAGACTATTCCTGAACCCACCACTTACACTATTTAAACACTCAAATTAGCACAAAGAATTCCTGGATGAGAGAAAAACGTGATTGGGTTTATTGGCATTACTTTAAACCAATCACAGTCGTCTTGGGCGGTGCTAAGCGCTGGAAAGAGCCGGACAAACACAGTGCCGCTGCAAAATAGCTTCAGGAAGCAACTTGTCTCAGATTGGACAAATAGTCCAGCTAGCTGTCTGGAATTAACCATAGTCCTCATATCTCATGTCTTTTTGCAACAGTTGCAGACAGAAAGAAACGTAATTTTTCAACATTTCTTACCAACTCCCTAACATTTCCTTTCTCTCAGGGCTGTGAATGATTAAAGGCCCGGGATATTTCCCGATTTTACGATGACTTAGAAATGGGCCAAATGTCAAATGGACAGCATTAGACTGACTGCCCCAGACTGAGTCAGCAGGCTGGCCATTTCTCAAAGTCTCTCTGCTGGAGTTAGAAGTTTAACTCCAAAGCTAATAAGGGTGGTCACACATAAATTAGTGGACGAGCTGATATCCACAGTCTGGATTTTTTTGTGTGCCCAAACACCCACAGGCACTCCTCTGCTTTCTTGACCTACACTCGTTTCTTGTGGTCTCCCTTATTTCACCCCTCACTTGTGCCACATAGCTGAGATGTAGCGGTGCGCAGATGAAAAGTGAGTTTTGAGTCAATATTCAATTAACAGACTCAAGATACCAAATAACTTTGTAATTGATATTTCATGAGTTCCCTCAGATGCTTACAGTAGCAATACTTAATAGGAGACTTCTGTCCTCTGGTGTATGATGATGTTTGATAAGATATGGAGTGTTGGTGTGTGTAGAGATGAGTTTTGTTATCCACAGAGAGGGGTTTAATGAAAGGAAAAGATTTAATTTGAATGACATGATTTTGTGCACAGTGTAAAAATGTAATTATGCTTAATTTTGTGGTTGTGTTTTATGTTGAGTGCATTATAGTGAGAGAAGTTTTGGGTCGGTTAGTGTATTTCTTAAATTTCCCAACAGTATTCTTTTTGAAAGCAGGTTTGAGTTTACCTGTAGGCAGGCTAACATTGTTTATACACAGTCTGTGATTAGCATTAAATGCAAAGTACAGCTGGTTGAAATGTCACCAGTTTTTCAGGTATTTGGTCCAAGTATTGGACAAATTAAAAGTTTTAACCTAAATTAAAAGTCAGGTGAAAAGTCTTGAGGATTTTTCCTCTGGGAAATCCATCTGGTAGTAGATCTTTTAGTAGAAACTAAAGTGCTGGACTGACTGACCCGTTAACCTCGGCGTGATGACAAGACTTTAAATAGTACTTTGGCACATCTCTTAATGGCTTTTAAATTTATATATGACTTAAAAAAATTGCTGATTTATTGGTTAGAATAAATTCCCTTCAAAGCGTGGCTTCTCCTTTGCTTTGAGATGAGCTAACTGAGGTGATTTGAGCATCTGAGGAGGATGCTTTCTGGACACTGCCTCTTTGAGGTTTGTCTGGACCCACCAGATGGGTGGAGAACTCAGAGCCTACCCAGAGGGGATAGTCTATCTTATAGCGGCTGGGAACTTCTTCCTCCAGGAGGAGCTGGAAGACTCCAGAGAAAGGAGGTCTTGGCTACCCTGCTTACCTATTGTATTTAGATACTGGATCCCAGATCTGGATAAGCAGGGAGATTTGTGAATTTCATAGATGCTCATGGGGTTTTCGCGTCAGCCTGCCTTGTCATTTCTTTTGGATGAATGACCTGTACAGGGATTACACCAAACTATATTGCCAGATTGGTCCAAGTGGTGGTTCCCGTTTTTATCCACCACTTAGCAAATGTTCGTAACGGAACGAGCTGTTTGGTTATTGCATTGCTCCCTCTCATGGACCCCAAGCTTTTTTTGGTGAACTACTCAGAAAGAGTGCAGTTTAGTTCACTCAGAATGAGTGACCTTAGACATCACAGAAATGAGAACATGTCTGTATGTGTGTCTGTAAGTATTGAACTTACCTTTTAGTGAACTCAGGGACAGTGAATTAAAATGTTGAATTCACACAAGCTCATTATGGCCTGTACAATTCACAGCTTCTTTTTGTGTTGACACAGAAGCTTTGTATTTAGAGAGAAAAGCAAAACTGCCCTAGATAAGAGAGCTATATAAACCAACTCTGCTTTAACTAAGCGTCACTTTATATATGTAAGGAGGAAGGTTAATGTCACGGTGGTTTATTTAACAAATTCCTCGGTCATAGGGCACCTCACCATTAGTTTTTGTTCTTGCAGAGACTAATTGCATCGGTCATAAAGCTGTCTCTAAGAGAGAAATGTCACGGCTAATGATACCTGTAAATTGATTTGAGCCCTGACCTCTAATGCAGCCACAAAGGCTGTATTACAGTGTGTTTTGCCTAGTGGTTTTCTCCACATATTAAATAACATTGAAGGTATTTTCTTAAATGAGCCCATCTCTTTCTGTGAAGATGTGCATGGATTGCACATTCAAAAAGGCACTTTGTAGTCCTTTTATGTTTTATTACACCATCATCTTTTCCTGTCTTGAACTAGCAGACTTGATATCCTCAGGGTGTGAAGCTTGATCACCAGAGGTTTCCTCTCCACCTGGCCCTCTGCCAGCTTCTTCTGGCCTTTAAAATCTTTATCATGGTGTTACTCATTCCAACTGTGTTCACAGTGACTTTCATTTAGACTGTCCAGAGTGATTTAGTCAGTACTGCTGAATAGCCTCCTACATTGTGTCACTGTGAAACATCTCCTGTTAACACAGGGCTGATAATACAGGCCTCCACCCCAGTGAGCTTTGCCAGAGTTTTAAGTTGGTGAAAGCTGGTTACTGTTTGACATGAAACTTAATGAAATAGTTCCACAAGAGATGAGAATATGGATATCAATCTCATTATGCAATATGTGCCGAGATGGAGCCAATATGTGTTGTATGTACATTAACCTACTGTATATGTCATGGTTATTATCACTGGATCTTTCAATTTCATTTTTACCTCCAAAAACATTAGTAACGTATCTGGCTAATCTTGATTAAAACCTATGCGATTGTCTCATGAATTATATCTTCTTGATAATTTTAGCAATAATGCCGGAGATCTCAGCAATTATTTCACTCCCAGAAAGGAAGAAAAGCAGTGCACTTCAGATAAAATGTAGGGGGGAGAGAGAGAGAGAGAGAGAGAGAGAGAGAGAGAGAGAGAGGTTACTGTTCTAAAATACAAATTTACACACCCCTCAGGGGGAGGATGCAACGTTGTCGGTTTATGTGTGAATGCAGAGCTTCATCCTGTCTGTTTCTGTGTAAGGTAAACATGTGTGTCAGTATGAGAGGATGGGGCAAAGCGGGCGTTGGGAATGAAAATGTGCTGCACACCCTGTGCGCTGTTATTGGCTGGGGGTCACGCACCCATGTTGGGCCCAAATGCTCTTTACTGACGCCGATAAGTGTCTCGCATTCACAAAAATAAGAACAAAAGGGGAAATCCAGGCAGAGGGCAGGGTCTCTGCAGATACAGACACCATTACACACTTCTAGTGGGTCAGAAGTGATAATTGAGAGGGATTAATTTTGTTTTAGTCATAGGTCAAAACGTAAGGTACCTTTTTTTTAAAGGAGGATTCTGGTGGATTCCAACACGTAGCTCCGATTCAGACAGAGCTGAATTAACAGAACTTTCATGCATTTCTGTCACATCTACAGCAGTCAGATTCACTGTGTTCACTCGGAAGGAGTCACTTCACATGGGTGGACACATTTTCAACATGTTAAGAGGCTAAAAACACGTTTAAAACTTGCCCGGTTCAAGCGTGTTGGGTGCTAACTCTAGCAGGAGGAAACACGGTGAAGAAAGCACCGATTGGTTTAGTTTTTCTCTCTACTGACAGCATTACAAATTTACAAACAACAGTGCTACGTATTGACATCAACTAGAATTTTCCTTTTAAGGAAAATGGTCACGGAATTAAAAAAATGACTTTACCATTTAACAGAATGTAAAATAGTGATTAACAATTACTTTTTTCTGTTTTAGGTAAGGGAGAAACCCGGCCACAGCAACACTGCTTAATTACTAGCAGTCTTGACACTGGAGTTCACCCTGTGAGCTGCATGCTGTTACCCGGTGCAAAGCGGTGCGAAGTCCTGGCAATGAAGTGAGTCCTTTCAATTTATTTACTGATATGTCTCAGTCTTACGGTTTGGTCTGTAGGAACTCCGAAAAAAAAAATTCTTCCAAATGCATCTAAAGACAAACCTCAAACAACACGCACACCAAAGCATTACAGAGTGGGTTACAACCTTGCATCTTTTATTCATGAAATGCATTGATTCCCTTTCCACAACCAATTTCTTTTTCTTTTCTCTTTTTTTTTTTTTTTAACTAGTGTCATATTTTCCTGTGTTGTCTTGTCTTTGTCCTTGCCTGTCTTGCGGTTTCATTATGTTTTTATCTAAAGTAAGTTGACCTTGGGTGTTTTAAAAGGTGCCTCCAAATAAAATGTACTTGTTATTATTATGTCGAAAGATGAGCGCGACACAGTTTTCACATAGGAGCAGCAGGCTGAATGAGTCTTTGTCGCGCAGAGTGTTCCCCGTTGTGTGCCGGCACTTTCCCTTGGCGTCCTGTGCGTCTCTGTTGAAACACAAAGCTTGTTTTGCGAGGCCGTGAAGATTGAACAACCAACCACTATTGCGGTTAATTAGGTTGCTAGGGATTTACTGCCACCAGGGCTGGGATGATAAATGAAGTTAGCAAGATGCTGCATGGCTCCGAAAGAGGTTATCACTGACATTCTCATTTCAATATAGCACACTGGCCGAGGGATTGACAGACACATGAAACGAGCACACAGACATTCATATAAAGAAATCTTCTTCATTTGGTCTGGATTAAGCGATATCCATCAAGTTATCGTTCCTCTGCAAGACTTGCATCTTGATATTCCCCAAACTACACAATTCTTCATTTTCTACAAAGTTGGTGTAAATTTACCATATTTAACAAAGACTGCATCTCCCCAACATGTTGTACATCATTGCATTGTAACAGCTGTCTATGTGGTTGTATCCCGCGTTGTACTCAAACTCTTTTTCTTCTTTTCTTTTGTACTCAGACACACTCTCAACCCGTCAAATCATGTCTAGACTGGCTGTCATCCGACATGACAACTCACTAAAGGCATTTTGTTGTTCAACTCCAAACAAAGATGCTTTTCTTTAATCAGACACCAAGGCCTTAGGAAGAAAGAAGTATTAGTAGTTTGTGTGTCTGTGAGGGGGTCATCGTAGCAGTTAATCCAAAATAAAAAGAATTACAGGTGTGAAGAAAACCCTACAACCTATTTACCCTCCAACATTGGCTGTGCAGCCTAATGCTGAAGTGCTGAAGCAGTAGTTGTCCAGTGGGTGTGTATTAGCAGGTAGTAATGACTGGAGCTGACACAGATCAATGAGTATAGCTTCATCTTTGTCAACAAGCTGCTCTCTTCCTGCTGCTTTAACCTTCAACAACCCCGAGCTCCAATCTTTGATTCATACAGGTGTACTTCTGTCCTGCATCTGCTCTCTCTCTCTCTCTCTCTCTCTCTCTCTGTGACACACACACACACACACACACACACACACACACACAGGTGCGTACACACACACACGCATGCAGACTCCTGTAGGAAGACCACTGGTCTTGAAGGATTGATGTATTAAATCCTGCTGCCCAGTGGAACAAACCAGTTGTGGTATGTGCGGGAGAGTCACAGTGAAATAAAAAGGAGAGCGCTGATACAGTATACTTGCATAATATTACAAACAACGTATTTTTTTCTTTTGGTGGAAGAATCAAATCCTTCTCACTGCTTGTGAGACAGAATATTGGCAGGTGCCTGTTGCCATGGTTTTGTCACACATGGACATAGCTCTATCCTTGGTATTTTGGCCTTGCTTTAGCCATTTGCTGCATGATGTGTTGTGGTTGAACAATCTTTTTTTCAGTTTTTTGGGGGGGAGATAATGTAATAGGAGTGTTAATGGAGTAATCACTTAAAAAACTTGTCTAATGCTGCAGATAGTTTGTGTAAGTCTGGATCTTAAAAGCACACATTACCTTTTGTATCTTTTATGACAGAGCCCCACAGCTCTTTACAAGTTCTCCCAGTTGTGATGAGTTGGAGGAGTGACTGTCAGACTTGGGTGTGCGGGCAGTGTGCTTGATTTATGAGAAACGCCCCTTTTGATTGAGAGTTTGAGAGCGGCTGAAAGATTGATGCATGCGCTGATACAGGCATCTTCATCTAGTCCCACTTTACTTCTTCCCTTAACACGGTACATGGGTGATAAGTATATTCCTGTAAAAAATCATTACGATCCTGTTTTCCAGGTCTTGGCAGATAGCGTGACTGTCACTTTCAGAAACCCAATTACAAGCTTTGACTCCTCATTTAGTAATAATGTAATTTATGAGTTCCAAAGGCTGATTCTCTGCCTGTGGTTCCCTCTGTAAAACATTTAAAGCACCAGATGGGGAAATAATGAACTTTTCTAGCAGAAAGCAGCTGACAGAAGCTTATGAAACCAGGCGCTTTACACTGGGATCTAAATTTAGTGAACCATGACATATTAACAGCTCAGGTTGCTTGTTTGAGAGTTTGAGTTTTTTATTTTTTTTTATTAAAGAAAAATACTCAAAGGAAAGTCAGCAGGGGATCACCCTCTGATGTGCGATTTCATCAATCTTGCGAGTATAAAAAACTTAATTTCCATCCATTACCTTGGGAGCAGATACACGTTATAACATCACGATTACCATGATGATGTTACGGTTACCAAATGGAGGCAGACATCTGAGCGGCAAGTATGACCATCATCCTGAATGACTAAGGGTTCGGCAAGATATAATTTCAACATCTTTAAGCAGCAAAGGAGGGACAAAGGAAAATGGATGGGGTAAAAAACAAGAAGAGGTTAATTAAAGCAATAAGGGGACAGAGTGACAGAAATAGCAGTGATGGACACAATGAAGTAATGGAAGGAATGGGAAAGGAGAGCTACAAATGGACATGGGATTGCAAAAGAAGTAGTTGTTGTAAACAGAGGAGAGTGAAAGGAAGACGTAAAGGCTCAGGACATGATGGGAAAGGGTGTAAGGTGGAGAGAAATGACGAAATGGTAGATGGGGATGAAATAGCAAAACTAGCGGTTGTGTTAGAGGAATAAGTACAGTGCTTACTTAGCTCTCTGCAGTGCGACTGTCTGACCCAGACCACTTTCATCCATCCAACATCAAAGCATCAAAAAAGCTGGTTAAAAACCAAAGGGAGGAGATTATACATTACTATACAAGTTCCAGTACTTTTTGAGTGGATAAAGGAGTTTTCATCTCATGCTGGCCACCATCATTATGATTATCATACATCCACAGAAGCTGGCATACACTATGCATTAAGTCAGAGTTCCACATCAAAGGCCCTGTTACCTTAAGGGCCCTGCCGGAGGATCTCTGGCAGTGATCAGGCTTATTGGGAGTTAGCCAATCAAATGTAGGCAGGTGCCTGACCATTTAGAAAGACTCACAGGTAACCAGTGAAGTGCAGCAAGGATTTGTTACTCTTTGTACACGTTAAAAGCAGCAGCGTTTTTGGGATCAGCAGCTGTGGATGTCTAGGCTGATGACCAGAGACGTATGTTACAGTAGTCAAGGTAAAAGCATGCAGTGAGTCACAATTGTTAGTTAACCTATTTCCTTGACTGCTCAGTTTCAGTCGTTAGTTGACTGCTGACTCCTTAACTGGCCGGTTCAAGGCCGCAAGTGATCAACAACTGCTTCAGTAGCGCAAGGCATTTCTGTGAATCGGCTAGGCAAAAAAAACAAAAACTTACCTTGTCTGTTGCAGGCCAAATTGTGGCAAGCCGAGAGGGCCAATTAAGTTAGATTCCACCTTTCTTGGAAGGGGAAAGAGAGGCACTCGTGACAGAGATTTGCACGCTACTGAATGCGCTTATAACTATTTAACAATCTACTATAATTGTTTCATTTGGGGTCATTTCACTTTAGGACATTGTTGGACTTTTTTTTTATTTCAGTGAGCAAGGACGTAAGGGTTACATTGGTTATTAAGCCGTATGTGGACATGCAATCAATACTTTTTACATAGCAATATATTTAGCATGGGGGTAGCATGTATGTAGTAAGACTGGACATAGAATAGAAACAAGGTCAACTATAACTGTGCCTAAAAGGAATAGGTTAACATTTTATTCATTTTTATCAAAATACCCTCATTTCCTGTCTTGCAAAGAGTAAGATGGATCAATACCACTCTCCTAATGTTTTCTCATGATTGGAGGGCGTTTTTACAGCAATTACAGCAACCACAGACGACAGATGTTTTTCACTCCTTTTTCAGAGCCCATAAGTTATTTACTGCTGTCAGGCTGTAATGGCCATTTCAAACAATATATATTTAAAGGTGTACGTTGGTTACCAACACCCCATTTAAGACATGTTAAGACGCAATATCACTGACCAAGGCGCCGGCTTCAGAAGTAGAGATCATTCCCACTTACTGCTGCACCGTCGCTGCCTACTGCTACTAAAATGAGTCCAATTAACTTCCTCATTTATATAGAGACACACATGAGTGTGATATTGACTATTGAAAACAGTAGAGCTAATAAGGGAATACATATTTGTGTGGGTGTGTGTTTGTGTTTGTGTGTGTGAGAAAGTGACACAATAAGGTGTGCTCTCTCTGTGTGTGCCTGGACTTGCTGTGAGGGATCAATACCTCCACCTGAGGAAGGTCTGTGTGACCAAAATGAAGTATTTGCATGCGTAATGGACAGTGTGCCAGACTTCTTCAACAAGGGATCAATACCGTCCAGTTTCCTCCCCTCACAGTCCCGAAGGCTGGGTAATGGGCTGTAACAGAGGCTCTGCGGATGAGTGTGTGTTGGGCGTTTAAGTATAGTAGAAGCTGTCACTGCCGAGCCTTTTCTCAGCTGCCTAGTTGGTCGGTGACATTCTTCCTCCTAACTAGAGGAACCTTTTGATTAGTAGGAACCAGCTTGAGTGATATCCTTTTTTTTTTTTTCTTTCTTGCTGCACAGTTGGACCTGTGAAAAGACTCGGAGGAATATGGTTATCCAGATGTAGATTTAATTGCAAGTCTGTAGAGACAGTTGTTTTCCAGAAGAATCACATTTCACATATTTGGATTACTTTGTCCAAAAGTTGAGCCTCAGGGTTGTGCTCCAAAGTATCTCTCATCATTTTCTGTCTGATTATAGAAAATCGTCCATGTAGGGATGAAAATGGCCTTGGTGGCACCTAACACATCAGGTATGCTGCTGTGTTCATTGGGAACAAAAGTATGGAGCAATGAACTGGAGCAAGTCGGAGCACACTGCAGTCTGTTTCCATGTGTCCGCTCCACAGCGCTGCGTCACATGTTTTGTTGCTCTGATTGGTCGTAGGTCTATCCTATCAAAGGGCAATTTTGGTCTGGTGACGTCAAGCTAATAGAATTGCCTGACTTTAATTAAACAAATGATGTATATTACTTATTGTCCCTATGTGCTTAAAAAATAGGCAATAAGTTGTTTCGCTTTGATTTATGACTTCATGAGCAGAAGCTCTTAACTGCAGCGACCTTTAGTTCAGCTCTGCAGTCCTGAATATTCATTAAAACATCAGCCTGAAAACTTCACAAATACTACAGACCACTGCATGCCCAAAATTGAAACACATGCGCACACTCCTAACTTAGGGGGTAATAATGAATCAATTTTGTGCGCTGGCACGAGTGCAATTCGTGATTAACTTCGGGAACACTTTGAGTTGATTTTACAATCAGGAGTAGTAAGTAAAGGATGAACCAAGAATAAAAATGTCCTCCTCCTCTAGGTGATAACTTTTTCATGTTTTATTGAATTACAAGCTTTTACAGGCGTAAAATGGTATGCCATTAAATCTAACACGTTTTAAATCAAAAAAGGATGAAAAGCTACACAGTTACATCCTGAACATAAGATTGTGATACTTCCCTTTCAAATAGGTAACAAGGTTGGCAAACAAGCTAGACTCCAACCATGCAAACACAAACCGATAACCCTGTGGTTCTTTGGATCAATAAGAGCATTAGATGTTGGTTTGGCAATTTAATATTTCTCCCTCAAGCTTGAAATCTCATTCCAACATTATTGCTTGCTTCCATATGTGCAGAATACCACTTACTCGCTGCAGCATCATATTTTACTCCAGCACTATTAAATTGCTCATGCTGGACACCGTTGCTGTTGTAACGTATGGTTTTATTTTCATGTTGTTGCTTCAGATTAATGGCAATGCAATGCAATGCACTCCTGCCATTTTATTTAATTTTTTTTGCCTGAAAGGCTGTGTTGTACCCACATGCTAGATCAGTTAAAAACTTTATAGCTAAGTATTTCATTGACTTGTGGCCAATAGTCACCAATTGTCTTAACCTCTCCAAACTCTTTGTTCTAAGTTTGTACTTTATTATTTTTAGTTATACTTTCGCTATTATTATACTTGTTTTTTCTTCTTCTTTCCTTTACACGGCCATCTGCTCTTTGATTTGATGACAATGAAGGAATCTTGTCAGAACATGCTGACAAAATAGAGGGAACCTTGTTTTTCAGGTTTGAGCTAAATCAGCCTTGACATTTGAAAGTGATTACAATTGATTGTGGTGTGTATAACGTTCCTTTAAAGCCAGTTTTTTGTTGTTGTGCGTGTGTGTGTATTACAACCAGCGACAGGACACCATGTATTTGAGAGGTTTTTCATGTTTTCTTTAGTCCAGCTGACTCAGTTTGTTTTGAACTGTAAGTCTCAGAGAATATTTGGTAATAAAAGAGAGAACTTCATGTCAAACTAAAGGTGTGTGTGTGTGTGTGTGTGTGTGTGTGTGTGTGTGTGTGTGTGTGTGTGTTACTAAATGTGTGGCTTACTTAATAAAAAAAAAAAATATATACCAATATCTACAAAATGTTTTATCAGCATTGCGGAACACAATTGTGAAAACACAGGACAAACTGCAGTTAGTCTACAGGGTGTTTGCATTCATCCTAAAATGTGATTAAGTCTTGATTTGAATTGAATTGAATAGTTCTGACAAAACAAACACACATGCAATTTTTTAAAGGGAATCTGCTGTGAGGCAAGTCTCTTTTGTTAAGCTCATAATTCTCTGTTTTGGTCCAACATGCAGACTTGTATTGGCAGAGTGTTGATCTTACAGACGGTAGGCTTACTTGCTTATTTCACAACCAGTAAATAGAAAAACTCATTCCTCTGTCAATGCAAGGCGTGTTTTTTTTTTAAGTCATATTTATGTTAAGTCTCTGCTAGGAATGTATGAGTGCACTTCCTTGTACAGTTCAGACCTTTCCTGTCATCTTGGGGGATGAACCTATAGACTGATGTTGGCACGGTTTTGAATGTGATTCCGAGCATGAAGAGGTCAGTGTTCGTGTTCCTTTTTTTTCTGTGGTCAAATGGAAACCTTCATGTAAGCACACGGATATAGATTAAGCTCATGTTCTCTGCTAGAGAGTTTATTTTATGTAAAGACAGGTGTGACCTGCTTGACAAGGTGTAAATAACTGGTATTTAAAACAGCACAGCACTTCCACTGCAGTGTATTCTGTAACAAACAAGTGTGTAAATGCAGTATTCACACCCTATTTAAAAAAAACATTTTAGATTTTGTATTTTTATTATTATAAAAATTATTATTTATTTTAGATTTTTCATTTTAGTAATTATCGCTTGGCTGTTACGAAGGTTTTGAAATGTAGCTTCCATCCCAAGAGTGTCACTAGAAATTATTTGGAATATTTCATTAAATTTGCTAAAATGAAACTTTGTCATAAATGATAACTTGAGGTCTGATGGCTAAGTAACTTAGGGTACATCTATGAGAAATAATAACGGGGCCTTATGTAAAATCAATCCCTGATGACGTTCTCCATGCCAGGACACTTACTAAACCACCAAATCCAAGGTTGAAAATATCTCCAACCACGGCCAAGGCAAATTGTCTTGTGTCGGGTTGGCAACATTTCCTTCTTCTACTCTGTTTCCTGGCAGATCATAGCCATACTTAGCCAATAGAACCAACTTCTGATGAAAATACGCTGTAGCATGTTTTATTTGCTCCCAAAAAGTTATTGGGAGCACGCCTACTTTGCATTTCTTTTTCGCAACATTTCGAAAATTGCTCGACAATTGAATGGAAACACAGCTACAATGTTTACATAGAAGTAATCTACTGAGTGTCACAGGCCGCCAAATCAACAAGTACAAAGAATTAGACTATAAGACAATGAGAGAAAAAAAAATAGAATATCACCAGTCTTATCCTTTGGAATTGTGCTGTGTTTTTTCATGTCTTTTCTCTTTTATAGACTACAGGTAGTGGGTCAAGAGACCACTTTTTATCATAGCTTAAAGTTCAGCAGGTCTCAGACAGACGAGTGGCTCATTTTGCAAAGTGCCTGCTGAGGTCCGCCAAATGAATATCTGTTTCTACGTGTGGACACCTTGATCACTGTTAACGTCTTCTTGAAGTGAAGAAGGGGAGCGGGGGAGGAGCAAACAGTGATTCAGCTATAATGTAATAGTCTCTAATAACCCAGCAGGGAGCAGAGAGGCAATTGAGATAAGATGAAGAGGAGTGAAAGGAAACCGCATAACCCACATTACTCAGTGTTTCCCTAATTTTGTTTATAGCAGAGGGGTTAAGTACATCGACTGAAGTTAATCAAGGGGAAATTCAATCATTCTCCTATCCAGCAACAGGTGTTGGCCACTCAGAGATTGCATGTCCTCCTGCCTGCCCTGCCCGCCCGTGTGTGTAAGTGGGAGTGGGCAAATGCACGTCCTTTGTCCTTGCAACCCAATAAGCTTGTAGGTCTCCTGAGTTCACTGGTGAATGATTAGATTAAAGAGGCAGAGAGAGAAAGGAAGTGATGCCAAGCAGATTGAGACAGGGAGAAAGGGGGGAAGGGAGTGATGTGAGTGAAGTGAAGAGGGCGATGTGGGTTGGCAGAGCTTTGTCAACTCACCTTTTCCTCATTTCACCCCATGGAGAATGTGACACCCAGAGCATGTTAAAGCACTCCATGCGCACACAAGGTTTAATTTCAAGAATGTGTTTATCCTGAGAGCCCACCCACAGACTACGATCACAGTTTTGCATTGCCAGACCTTCTCTTCGCTAGTCCACACCATGGATGTATTTAGAGAATATCCAGCATTTCTTTAAACGTATCAAACTCGTCTTGACGTTGCTGAGCCCCAGACGGAGCACCGGTGCCTCTGCAAGATAGCCTCGAGAAGGAACTTGTTTTTGTGGAACATGTGTACGTTCAAAGGTTGTTTTAGTTGTGCAAAAGTAAACTCTGATTAAACAGATAGTCTAGCTAGCTGTCTGGATTTACCCTGCAGAGATCTGAGCAGCAGTTAACCAAAGTCCTGGTGAGGGGCCAAGCAGTTAAGCATGAGGAGTCACAAGGGAAGTTCAAAAGAAAGTGTTTTTATTTCCCAAATATTGTTACAACAAAATGAGGATAAAGTTTTGGGCCCGTAGACCGTCAGACTTATTTTGACACACTGGGGGAGACTAATATTAACACTATTACACAAACTACAAGTAACAGCAAAACCTACCTAAAAACTTATACAAAAAGAAATGTACTTATACTTAACCTTAACTCAACAAAATACTCAAAACCCCTCTAAGCCAGCAGACTTCCTGGATCTCTCCTGGGTGGGGAGTCCAACACTGGTAAGCTCAAAAACAAATGGTTATACAAACCGGATGACAATTCAAAAGTAACTAATGTGGCGCACTCCCAAAAAGTGTTCTGTGAGTTATTTGTAACTAAATAAATGTATATAAATAATCCTTAGAACAAAAGCATAAGCTATGGAAGAGTATAAGTATGGGGTTACTGCTCTTAAACTGGTTGTGTGGCCATGGCTGTCACCATCTCAGTCCTCATAAAGCCACCAGAGTTTAAAATGCCAACATGCAGAAGGTTAAAAAAAAAAAGACTGAACGTCATGGATATAGACTACCCTTCAAGCAGTTGCAGCTGCGACTGTAACTGCATCATTGTTCGGTAGTGTTTGCTCTGGAAGCAGTTGTTGGGTATACGCACAAAAACTGAACCCTTTCGCCAGACAAGAACCTCAGATTCTGCAAAAACCCCATTACATTCAATACCAATGTTTTTACACATCTTTGTATGGGAACCATTGTATTAAGATTAAAGATTGTGTAGTTATGGCAAAGAAATTACAGTTCAAGTATAGTTAGGCTGAACTGCAACTACTATCTTTCTTTTCAAGTAAACTAAATCAAACCAAACGTTATCCATGGTAATGGGAAATCCAAAAACAGCTATGTGAATTGTTTTTTTTCAAATTCATAAGTAAAGGTTATGGAAGACAATGAAAAATAATGTAGTCTAGCCAATAGGGGTGTCAGATAAAAAACAATACTCACATTAGTGATTTTGGAAGGCAATGACAAACAACCAATTTGTTTTTATTTTATTTTAAGGTCTTGTTAGTATCATATGTTTTGTTCCCTAACAGCAGAAGCAGTAAATATCATAGGAAGGATTACTTCAAGCTGAACATTGTTCTTTAGGGATCTCCATGCATGTCATTTGTCATTCTCTGTGTACTTGTACATTAGAACATGCATATGGAATTAAAAACTCCCTGGGGCACCAAAGACAATGCTTGACTGCTCAATGACTATAATTTAAAGGACAACATTGCGCACAAAGACAACAAAGTAATATACGTACACACTACTGTGTTGACAAGGTGGTGATAGTTGTTGTTTTGAAGGTGAACGACTTGCTGTGCAGCGCAGTGTATTGTCCCAGGCTCACTTTCTTTTCCTTATGCACTCATGATTTTTAATGCTGATGTGTTTTCTTCTACTCCCTTGGCTTTTCTTAAGGATCCCTATACATTATGCATCAGGGCCATTAACCTTTGTGAAAATTAGATCCTTCAGAATGAGCCATTTCTATGGATAACTGGCAACTAAAGCTGCCTTACATTTAGTTTTATTGGGACCTAAAGCAAATATATGCAGATACAAATAGTATGTAGGTAGGAGCCTGGGAGTATGCCCAACCGGTCTACGTGTGTTTTGTGGATCTGGAGAAGGCGTATGACCCAGTCCCCTGGGAGGTGCTGCGGCAGCATGGGTGAGGGGTCCCTTCTTAGGGCCATCCAATCTCTTCATGACCAAAGCGAGAGCTGTGTCCGGGTTCTTGGCACTAAGTCGGACTCGTTCCAGGCGCGCCAGGGCTGCGCCTTATTACCAATCCTGTTTGTAGTATTTATGGACAGGATATCGAGGCGTAGTCGGGGTGCGGAGGGGTTGCAGGTCTGTGGCCTCTAAATCGGAGGCCATGGTTCTCAGCAGGAAACTGATGGAGTGCCTACTCTAGGTGGGGAATGAGTTCCTACCCCAAGTGAAGGAGTTTAAATACCTTGGGGTCTTGTCCGCGAGTGTGGGGACCATGGAGCAGGAGATTGGTCTGAGAATTGGCGCAGAGGGGTGCGGTATGACATTCCATTTATCACACTGTTGTGATGAAAAGAGAGCTGAGCCAGAAGGCAAAGCTCTCAATCCACCGGTCAGTGTTCGTTCCTACCCTCACCTAGAGATAGGGTGAGAAGCGCAGTGATCTGTGAGGAGCTCGGCGTAGAGCCGCTGCTCCTTTGTGTCAAAAGGAGCCAGTTGAGGTGGTTCGGGCATCTGGTAAGGATGCCTCCTGGGCGCCTCCCTTTTCTGTTTCACTGAGGCTACTGGCAAAGATTCAGTGTACAGATGAAACGCTATTATAAATTTCATATCATGATTATGATGAACAAAGTTACTGCGGCCCGAAATGTTCAAAAAGTACTGACACACACTTAAATCATTTCACCAAGTTTTGAACTGAATGTATGAATATAATACTTGGGCTGAAAATTCTTTGGAACCTTGTCAGTCCCTTTTGCCAAGAAAGAAACCCACATTGCCTGCTGCGCCTGCATCTGGAAAACTTCCTATGTGGTTAATGCTGGACAGTATTTAATGTTATTTGTTTTTTAAAGTGGGGAAATCAACATAGTTTTATTTATGATAATTAAAGTTTTAAACGGGAACATTGATCATCTGGAATATAACCATGGTTATCATTAAACTGATAACTGTTTCATCCCTAATTTAGTGATGTACATTTCTATGGTAATATCTGTGGTTGTGTCATGAAGACACTGGGGAAGGAAGCGTTACACTCTCTAATATGTTTGAATGCCAGTGGCGTGTCATTGAGAACGTTTGCTACTCAGTCGTCGCTTCCTCTTTAATTTGTTACTTGTCAGACTGGACCGCCCTTGGCATCTGTCACCATAGTGTTTTTAAGAGAACAGCAGAAACTTGCAAGGGTATTGGACATAACATGCATAACAAATTGAAGACAATTCTAAGGATCACTTATGAACAACGTACACTAATACCAAATCCAAACAAATGTTGTGACATTCTAGTTCTTAAATTTACAGTAAGCAATATTTTTATATCGATGGGTTGCTTATAATGAGCAAACCCACAGAGAATCCCACCTAAGTTTGCAGTTCAACCTCAGTTCTTCAGTTAAGCATATTTTAGCGCATTTGTTTTGGTTTTGTGGCTTACATCTTTATTGCCGTGTGTGTGTCACTTAGATCTGTCAATGCAAGGCAGGTTAATTGTTTTTTTATTAGTAAAGATTACAGGGATGTGCTTCAGAGCTTTTTAATCAAATTTAATTTCCTGTACATGAACAAGTGCGCACACACTCCACTTTGCCAAAAACGTGCACACGCCCAGTATATTGTGTCTTGTGTACCCTGTGTACTAAAACATTTTGAATTTGAATGAAAATTTGTCATATCTATTCATAAAAGTGGGCCCGTTGTTTGTGTGTGTTTGCATGGGTGCTTCCAGGCATGTGTCTTAGTCCTTGTATTCATTTATTGATGTTAATTAATGAATATTTTTTGACAACAAATTCATGAATTTACCTTGTGGTGCAAGTTGAGATATGAACTATAAGAAACAGACAGACAGAACTGAATGACAGGCCAGTAGTTTATTTGAGCTTGGTATGAGCCAAACCAACCTGCAGTGAAGCAGAGTGATACAGAGCTAATGGAACTAATGGCTTTGTTTTTGTGAAGTTACTTCGGGCAGAAACATCACTTGCTGTTAATTAAATTGCCACTTTTTGAAGGGGAAGCATTAAAAACCGAAATATAGTCAAAACAAGTTAGATGTTTCTCAACAGGATTTAAAGCAATGCACACTATGGTGTAGTAAGGTCTAAAGCCTCTTCTATTTTTGTTGGTCGACACTAGAACCAGGCTGCAAGTAATACTAACATCTCAAAATGGCATCAGATACAATCAGTTACATGTTTTGGGGTTAAAAACTGTTTGCTTGCTGGAGATGCTCTGAGATTTTTTGTTATTGTTTTTCTTTTCTTTTTTTAAATAGCACATTTTACTGTACATTGCTAAGAGTACACCAGTGATATCAAGCTGTTGGATAAGCTCTCTGGCTGTTAATTATATGTGGGGGCTTTGTGTGTCCTTGTTGCTATAGAAATTAACGCAGCGCTACAGGTCAGCTATAACAGAAGGAACAGACGCTGCTGTTGGTCAGGGCGGTTGTAGTACACCTAAAATGCCTGGCGTTGCTAGTGCTGAATGCAATTTACAGTCTTTAAAGCTGATCTATAAGTTCATTATTGATTTGTTATGGTAACAGTAAAATACATGTATGTTATTATTAAAAAAGGAATTAGGTTGATGTGGGGTTTATATTTTACTAAACTATTTATTTACTCTAACCGTAGATATGAAATATGCTCTGCTGTATTCTGTCATACAATTCTATAAAACATGACACAAAGCAGCTGAGTGAGTGAAAAGATCGTTTAATGGAGTACAACGATATTCAGATGAAATAAGTATTGTGTGGGTTTCATTCCAAAATGCTATATATCAGCTTTGCTATGATTGTGTTACCTGAAATTCACCAGGACTGAAACACTAGGTGCTTGCCTCACTTTGATGTCAGGAGTCAACACCAGCCGTGGGTGTAATTTCTCTTTTTATCTGGAGGGGAAGCACTTCACATGCTGCCCAGTGTGACAGTGAAAACTAAGTTGAAAGAGTGCGGTCGTTGGTGTCAGGAGGGTGGCTCAGTGGTAATAGGCTAGGAGACATTGTAACTATGGACAAGGAGTGCTATCAATCTCATCACTTGTACAGCTGGATAGGGGAGAAGGACACTCTACCTCTCCTGAACAAGGAAAGTAATTGGCAGAAGTGACCTTGCAGAGATTCAGGAGAGACAGGGTGCCAAGCCAGAGAGTCACGTAGACAGATAGGTGAAAGAGTGAGAGAAAACAGAAGTCTTGATTCTTATAGAACTTTATTCTTTATCTCACCTTCAGCCTATTGTGCTCCATACGTGGCAGGTAACATCATATTTTCTCTATTTACCTCCATTGAAAAAATGCACAGTGCTCCTGACAATTTTAATGCATGTTCACATTCAATCTAGGCAAGTACATTATTTTTAACTCATGATTATTATTTTTTTCTGCAACTGACCAATCAATTTATAATTTATATTGATAGACCAATGACATAATTGCACAGTCAAGTTTGTCAATTTGTTGTGTAACTGACATTTTATAAAAAAATATCATCACTTTTTAAAGAACATAAATCATGCACTTATATTGTAAAAATAGGTAATTGTACAGTATATGGTTATAATGTATTGTGTTTCAATACATTTTCAATTTGGAAATGTGTTCTCTTTATTGCATTTGGATGCCAAATTGTTTCCTTTTTCCAAGCCTCAGCCTGATTCGTTGTCTGTTACCAGGGAAACTGTTATTCCCCAAGTGCGATTAGAGGAGCGGACCACTCTGGTCCTTCACTCGTAGCCTTCTGTGTGTCAACCCTTACTGTAGCACTAAAACAAGCAAATGCAAGAAAGCCAGGGACCGTAAAATGTATCTTTTACATTTGGAAAAGAAACGTTTATGATCATCTCTACATACAGAGAAACCATGAGAGACTTCTAGTACACAAATGGAACAAAAACACATTAATTAAAATGAATTAATCTCAACTTAATCATTCATTTCACAGTATTTGCAGACTGGGACCAATTATTCGACTGGCTAGTCTGTGGTCACATTCATTATTTTATTTTTATTTTTAAGTTTGAAGAATGTTTTCGTTCTCAGTCTTGAATTTGTCCAACAGACCAAAGAATCTAGATGAAAACATTTTAAACCATACACTACATGAAAAATACATTAAAAAATGAAATGTACATAGCTTTTCAGTCTGCATAAACACTAACTCTATGGTTTAAATAATCTTAACTTCTTTACTTTTAAAGCCCATTTTGAGTCTTTTATCTACCTTGATCATCAGCATTTCCACTATTAGCATTTTTATGCTATTTTTCTCTCTTTATCTGGCTTTCCTTTTCACTAACAAACTCCTTTCCTGTTCTCTATAAACCGTTACACTTCCACTGTCACAGCTCCCCTGTGTTTGCTGCAGAGGCTTTTCAATTGAATTATTTAATTTGGCAGGCTATATACAGTACCTTAGAGCACACCGCTGCAGATGGAGAAAACATTATTTTAACAGAGGAATCACCAGATAGAAATAATGCCTCTTGGCTCTGTGTCGGCGACAGAATCCGATCTCCTAATGGACATATATGTTCCCTCTGGCTATCTTATATATCTGACAAGTGTGTTCATTTCATATATTTTGGCTTGTAGTTTATATATTTTATTCTTGGAGATATATAGGTCCAGTTAATGTAGCTAAGTTGAATATGAATATGTCTACTTGGGAGGTCCGAGGTCTCAGAAACACACGGCCACCTGTGGGGTCCCTCAAGGGTCGGTTCTCGGCCCAACTCAGTTCATCCTCTGCACCTTTCCCCTTGGCCGCATCATCAGCTTGCATGGAATATCATGTCATTGCTACGCCGATGACAGCTATATATAAAAACCCAACTCCTGCCTTGAGGAGATAAAGGCATGGATGAAGCAAAACTTTCTACAGCTCAACAGCTCCAAAACCGTAGCTATTCTAGTTGGCCCATCACACCAGGTCCGGTCATCCCCCCCACATCACCTTCTCTGGTCAAAACTTTCAAAGTCACCAACTTGGGTGTAAGATTTGACGCTCAGCTTACATTCAACGCCCACATAAAACATCTGTGCAAAATCTCCTTCTACCACCTCAACAACTTTCCCAAACTCGCTGTACGTGTACTCTCTGTCAGATGCTGAAAAACTGGTCCAAGCTTTTGTCTTCTTAAGGGACTACTGCAATGCTCTCCTTGTTGGAACTCCTAGCAAGAGAACAAATTCAAAACCGTGCACCCGGACAATAATGAAGATACAAAACTACGACCATTACATCACATCCATCCTTCAGTCACTCCAATGGCTTCCTGACTCATAAAGGAATGGATTTAAAATCTCCCTACTCACCCATCAGTGCATCCACGGCAATGCTCCTCCCTACCTCAAAGATCTACTCACACCAGAAACCTCCTCAATTAACGTCCCCTCCGGGAACAGAGTCCTTCTTCTACCCCCCAGGACCAGGCTCCGCACCATGGGGGACTGAGCTTTCTGTTCAGCTGCTCCTCGCCTGTGGGATTCCCTCCCAGACCACCTGAGGGCTCCACAAACCACTGACTTATTAAAGAAGTTCCTTAGAACCTTTCTTTTTAAGCAAGCTTTTGCAAAAATCCTTAATGTTTTCTTTGTTTGTTCATCTTTATCACTAGGGGTTTTCCTCTTTTTTTTTCTTCTTTTTTTTTAAATCCTTAGTACTCTACAAATACAGTTTTTACTAAGCACCATGAATTCATGGACGAAATGGAATATTTTGAGAGTCTCAAAGAAAACTCCTTCCAATACAGGTATCACTCCTGTAATTTTACACAGGATTACTCCCATGTCTCTGCATTCATCACCAAAGTATGGGCTGTACGTGAGATGAATCAACTACTAACATGCCCAGACAAACAGCCAGATTCCATTACTATTCCATTATCCCTCATCTAGGAGCAGCAAAAGCATCTCGCACTGCAGGCTTATACACAGCGTTGTAGCGGAAACCTTGTAGACCCAACCCAATGTGGAACCACCTGTGGCTCTTTCTATTGCTTCCACCAAAAGGCTGCACTAGGCGAGATCGCATGAAACCATTGTGCCGTCTGAGGCACGTAGCAGGCTTATCTTGGCTAATCCTCAGAGAGCAGTAAAGAAAGGGAGAAGTTAAAGAATGGAATGACTTTGACTCATTGTAAGACCCTGCTTCAATTCACTAATTTCATACACATGTTAGTATGACACTCACATGTACACTTATGTGGGGGTTTCAGCCTTAATCCGGGCTGCTTTTCTCCAGGTGCATTGTACCCTGGCAGTGTGAAAAGAAAAGCACAAATGAAATTGAGGGATTCAGTTTCTCATGTCATCACTAACCATAAGGGATTTAACTCCAATAACTATGTGTTGATAGGATCAGCACTAACACCCACGGATCAATATATATGTACGTACACTGTGCATTCAATAAAACATCCATCCAACATCTGACAACGCAGTGACTGTGGTGGATCTTTGTCTTCCAACAGTTGATGAGAACTGTCCTTGACCTCTCACACCCAAGTAACGAATGATTTAATACTGAAGGATGAATACCCATTTATCTATTAGAAGGGACCACATATTACAATAAATCAATTAAAGAGCAAAGCAAACGGTACAAAAATATCCGGACACAGGATGTCATTTTTTCTTTCAAAAAGTTTCAAAAGAGGCAATGCCCATCATTCATTTCAATCACTTATCAAAAGTTAGCTTTGACTAACTCTTCTATCGGCAGAGAATCCTTAAAGTGGCAACAAAACCTGCCAACGCAAGTCCAAATTATCCAAAAAGGAACAACAAAAGAACAATCCCACAAGAAGAAAATTACGTGCGTCCTTGCATTTTGACATTGTTTTGGGGCATTTTATATCTTTACCACTATAGATAGAACAGCTGAAGACAGGAAATGGAGATGGGGGGGGGGGATTACTTGCAGCAAAGGGCCGCATTACATTTTGTCGTGATGTTGTACTGACAAATCCCCTGTTTGTGAATACTGTCAGTTTGAGTAGCTATGTTGCCCCATTAGCCCCCCCAGTTGTTTATGTTTGGTGATCCTCTCAAAAATATGCTTGATATTCTGAAAGCCTGTTCTTGACTAGGGATTTACAAGAATTGCAATTGTTTTTGAACGACTCTTAATGAAGAACGAGTTAATTTGTTTCTCAAGTCCAAATCCAAAGTCCTGCTTCTGTATGGTGCATGCGCAGTAGTGCATTAGACCCAGGTTAACTTATAAGAGCCACTGCTCCAGACGTTGGAGGCAAGGAACGAGTCATGAGCTCACACACCCACTGGTCACTGCTGAGCAGCAGACTCACGTCCAGCGAGCTAGCCCAGTAGCACAAAACACACGACACCCACTGAGCCCGAACGAGTTGCTCACACACAGTACAAATCCACACTGAGCCGTGAAGACATTGAGCCAAACTTCTGCATCAGGGTGACGGCTACTTTGCTTGAGGTAATATGATTGTGGTATGTTGCGGATATTTATTTGTTTATTTGTTTATTTGTTTATTTCAAAGGATCCCCATTAGCTAACGCCAAGACGACAGCTAATCTTCCTGGGGTCCAAACAATACATACAAAAGACAATAAATACAACCAAAATTACTCACAAACATATATATAAATTCACAAACAAAACTGACAATGCAAAAAGTATTAACACACTAAATATAATAAAGAATAGTATAGCACATGATACAACCTCACTCAACAAATCCAGACAATATTATGATATCAAAAACAAATGTAATCTAAGACTTTTTTTAAAACCAGTTTTTCCCACATTGTCCCGAATCCCAACTGGAAGATTGTTCCAATATACAATTGACCTATAAAACACAGTCCTCTTCATACAGTCAGAT
>NC_048408.1:8095332-8126102 GCF_013103735.1 Etheostoma cragini
CCACCGCTCTACCCATTTTAGTAACAACATTGTTAATATGATCCGACCATGACAATGTGGAATCAAGCCAAAGTCCCATCGTGTGGCAGACCGCTTTCTGCTCTTGTTGCTCAGTGTTGTGTTTTTAGTGAGTGAGACCGACACTTGAGTTGAGGATCTGTGGGCTCTATTCTTTATAAAAGAAAAAGAAACATGGGCATCACACACCCTCATCTGCATCTCTGTACTTTAAGTCCAAGCATACATGCTTACTGAAGCTTTGCTATCACTAGAGCCACACTGCCAGGATGACAATGTTAGAATCCTTGGCTCAATCCCAAAGTCTGGACTCGCGTACTCACTGACTTTGGTGCGCGTTCTCACCAAATTCATAATGAATTAGGGTTGTCCCAATGTCAAATTTCAAAGGGTGTGAGGGTTTGAGTACACACTTACTGAGACCTTTTCATGAGTCTGCAACGATGCAGACTTTGTCAAATGGAATTACCCACAGTTCAATGCGTTGTGATGTTTACTGCGGAGACCACAGGGAAATTACAAAGGGAAATTACAAAGGAAAACAACAGCACGACACACGACCCCGGAACAGAATGGACCTGTTGTCCAGCTTGTAAAACAACAGTTTAAAAAATGTGGAATCAGGCAGCTGGCTCCTGTGACTTGGCCAGGTGGAAAGCAACGAAACAAAATTAAAATTCCCAATCCGGCAAGTGTCAGCAACATCTTTGTTATTAAACGTCGCCAAGGTAACTTGATCTTGTGAAGTGCTCTCCCAATCCCATTTATACTTATCTGAGCCCATGTGACCTCATACACTCACTCACTCACTTAGCACCTGAGATCAATTAAGTCTGTGAGACTTTAGTCCTTAGAGATTAGGCCAACAGCTGTAAAGTTGTTTGTCTGGTTCTTGTCTCCGTCCTAATCCAAGCATTTAAATTTAGTCCAAGTTTAGTTGTCTAAGGATTTAAATTGAGAGAGCACACACACACACACACAAACACAAATAATGGAGTAAGTGTCTGTGTAAATGTGGAGGAGGTTCTTGTCTCTGCAAGTGTTTGTGTGCAAGTTAGTGTGGGTGCCTGCAGATGTGCAGCCAATTGAGTGTAAGTATGGGCACGGCCTGTGTGAGTCTGTGTGTAGCCACTCTAAGATTTTTCCTCAAGAGACTGTCTATATACAGCTCTTTACCCAAGAGTCAAATTAATTAGGGAGATTACCAGGCTAATAAATGCAGATTGCTTCACTTAATGACTCACTGCTTTATTGCAAACACTCTGAGGCCCATAGCCCAGAGAGGGACAAAATCACAAAGCATTGCTAATCAGAAGCGATGGATAAGATGTGGGTATCAATTCCACTCTATATGATTGTTTAACTTTTTTCCCATGCATTAAATGTAGTCTGTGTCACCCCGAGTTCATCTCTCAAAAAGGAACACAGTAACATCACTATAAAGATTACTATAAATATATTCTGAAATACCCAGTTAACTGTCTGAGCACTTTAAAAGGAGGAAACAAAGCCGAGAGAGATCTAACATGCCGCAAATTATTATATTTGTTATGGTCTCTACGAGTTGGTGTATCTGATTGAACACGGTGTTTGGCTCTGAGAGATAACAGGAAACTCATAGAACTGGAGATATATTATGTTTGTAATGTAACATGGAAGTTATCAACACTGTAGAATCTAAGCTCCCTTGTGAAATAGGCTTCACTAACACTGTTTCAACCATATACAAGAAATGAGAGGTATAAATAAAAAGCGACAACAAATATGATAACCAAGTCACATTGTGAAGACCACTGTGAAGACAGCTTTATATCCCACATTGCCTTAGTCTTTGTGTCGAGACGCTTTTTTTGCTGAGGTTTTTGTGGATATACATGCAACTATCTTCCCTGGTGTGCTCAGACAAGGCTAGAAAATGCTAATAGGGAAATCATAACGCAGAAAATTGTGCTCACATGGCAGTTTCCCTCACCTGCAAGCTTTAGGGTGGAATAACGTGATATTTCAGGCTGTACTGAATCTGTCCCGTCTCTAACTTTGTCACTCCCGCTCCCTCAGTGGATTTGGCTCTGCATGCTGCAGTTAAGTGGAAAGGGCAACTGGAATGAGGGGATTGTTATTCATTCTATCTTCTGCATTTTTCATGCGGTCTGCTTTGCATACAAAATGTGGTGTTTTATATGTATAATGGTTTATGCCAGCTGGATACCATTATGACATCCATTTGAGCACTGTACTATGGGTAGGTCACAGGGGGCCGGAGTATACCCATCTATGGTATACTATGTTCCTGCAATAGAGGAAGCTGCAGTTTCAGGATCGTGTTTAGATGGTAACCCAAGATCTGCAAAAGTCTTGCGAAATGGTTAAAGTTAGGGATTGACCTTAAATTGCTGAGGTTAGGATAGGTCATCGGGCAGCAAGTCTTAAAAGAATCTCTGCGAGTTTTCACAAATCTAGACAGAAAATCCAGACACAACATGGATGTAGGTTGGCATTTCTCCAACCTCAGTTACAGAATGAAACTGGCAGACTACCCAGGTTTTATCACTTAAAGGTCCTAGCAGGGAAATTTGGTTTTATGAGGTTTTTAACATTAATATGAGTTCCCCCAACCTGCCTATGGTACCCCAGTGGTTAGAAATGGCGATAGGTGTAAACCAAGCCGGGGGTATTCTGCTCTGCCCCCCCCCTTCTCAAAAGCTTCAGACACAGAAATGGCATGTCTTAAGCAAAGCTCTTTGTGGACCTAGCTCTAGTGGCTGTAATTCTGCACTAAGGCTGAATTTTGTGAAAGAGACTTCAGATATGGTATTAGGGGATCACTAAGGTCTATATAAAAGCATCCAAAAAGCACCATGTCATGGGACCTTCAAGTTAGCAGCTAGCTATGAAGGTTGAGTTAGGTTAAAAGACAGGGTTAGGATTGCCTCTCCTTACTTAAAAAGTGAGTCAGGAATTCATGTATTATTAATTATGTAGTATATATATCATTATTATATATATCATTGCCATGTTTGGCCTCATTTATTTGTTACAATGTTGGTTCAAATAACTGTCATTATTACATTATTAAGGTTATCAACATTGCCTTGTACTATAGTCTTCATAATAATAAGCAAACAGCAAGAGATAGCTCAGTAGCAAGGCTTCCTTTTAATTGGCTAGTGTAAAACTCATTGCAGAACTTTTCCTTCATGTCTGCATGCTGTAAATAGTTTTGTCTGAATCAGACCTGGGGACGTGCATTGAGAATGACTGCATAGAAATAGCCAGTCTTATTGCTTATGGTCTCTTAATGCCTAATATTGAACTTCTTTTAGTTTCTTTTATGGACTAAATGTACTGCAGATAAAGTACAACACATTTTCCTCCCTCATGCCTGTGTGATCCCTTAAGTTTAATACTGTCCTGATTACGTTAAGCAGTAATCTCCAGGCATTTTGCTCAAATGCATAATTTAAAGTTCATTGAACGTGAGATGCCTAACCCTAACCTAGAGACGGACCAAGCAATGTTGTGGGTCAATGAAAGGAAAGATGGAAGAAGATTAGATACAATAAGTATCCTGAATGCAATGAAGATACAAAAACACAGTTATTTAGAGACATTATTGTACTATTGAGGAAGGACAACCTGTTTAGTCTTCACATTAGATTTTGGACAAATAGAATTTACACTCGAACATAATAAAAGTGAAAGACTGCTGATGTTTATCTAGTACAAATGGAGTTGAAGCTCTCTGACTGTTCCGACTGTACCATTATCGACCGGAAGATTTAATTTGCAGAAACCCTTTTGGAACATGAGTTGTTAATGAACACATAATTTGGAGGCTACTGATTTGGAAAAAATCTACATGTTATTTCTAGTAAATCTGACTTTCTGTGTGTGTGTGTTTATGTAGAGCTGAGCTAACTGACAGCAAACAGAAAAAAAGATTATGGTGAAAAGAAATCTTTATTTTTCACTTCTCTTCACCCTCAAAGTCAAGTATGGATTTAAAAAAAAGTTAAGAGAAGATTCTCCTGTCAAACCTGCTTCATCTCCAATAGACACCCTTCCCTCTGTTTGCTTTGTTTAAGGAAATCCAAGAAACTTTTTATGTCCTGCATCATTCATTTATTACAGACAGAGGGGAATGGTGACGGAGGGGGGTGAGATTGATAGACAGAGCAGACCAGAAAGCGGGAGCAGGGAATGAACTACTGACCCTCAGGGTGTACAGCTGCTGGATGGAAGCAGCTTAGCCAGACATCAGAGCATGAGAAAGACATTCATAAATGAAATACTCGGATGAAATATGGAGCCACGATCATCCCGTGATAAAGCTCCTGGTCTTTGACAAAGACAAATACTGTAGACTTTATACACAGCTTTCTTCCAAAGAGCATTGTCCTTAGGAAATATATTTGAACTACCATACATGGACTCTCAAATGTCTTTAGCCATGTTAGCAGCATGGCTCTTTCGATGCCATGTCGACCTATTGGTCAGTGGGTCGATCCACCACTTTGGTCCTAACTTAAAGGTGCTCTGAGCGATGTTGGGTGACGTCACTTCTTGTTGACGTTTTACAATTTTTTCAAACAGAACAAGACCAGCTTTCCCCTCCCTCCTCCTCATCCTGTCCCCTCCCTTCTGTGCTTCCATGCACTAACCCCCCCCCCCTCCCCGAATCCTCGTTATTTGACTATTGGCTGGAACGCTGGAAGACTGTTTGTGTACGCTTTTTTACAATGTGTTCTGGGGACAGGCAGCCCGCACATAGTGAGGAGTTGTTTGCTGTATGTGACAACAAATGTTCTAGCCTACAACACGCGTGACATGGCTTACAGCACCTTTCAAATATCTCAATGGTAATGAGATGGATGGTAATTTTGTAGACATTTGTGTTTCCCAGCCTACTGACTCCTGTTACTCCTCCTGTAGCACCACCATGAGGCTCACATTTGTAGTTTTGAGTATTTCTCATCATCAATTAGATGGATTGGCATGACATTTGGTCCAGACATGCATGTTCTCTTCAGATTAATAGTAATAACTACTAGCCGATTTTGAAACTAAGATGGTGAACACGGTGAACATACCTGTGCTGAAGTTAACAATTGGCTGAAAGAAAAGTACAGCCTCGCAGACTTGAGCTATGAAACGATGGCTATGAAACAAAAATGCAAGGGGAAATCAGACTGGTATATTTAGAGCTGTAAATAAATGATCGCCTCTTATTCACTCCCTCCATCAGCCTTACCCCTCTTTCAAATTCTACCCCTGCTAGTTGGAGTTGCCATACCTTTTCTCCGCACTTTATTTCAGTCCAGAAAATAGTTTTAGATAAATACATTCACTTCGGCCATTAAGTTGGAAAAGACACCTGGAGAGTTTTTACATGTTGATTCACTAAAACTGAATGTCTATTTAAGTTTTCCTTTAGTTATGGTTAGTGCATAAAACGTGTTGGCTTTAATGCTGGTTGCAGGTTGTGAGTGAGGAGCAGCTTGTGAATTCTGAAGCCATAGGGGGAGAATCAATCCAAGGTGACCATCTGTTAGAAAGTAGGGCACTAACCCGTTTTTCCTTTGTGAAAAACCCAACAACTCCATTGGTAAAATGCAATTTACAGACGCCTTCTCCTTTGCCTTAATTAGCATTTAATAAACATTTAATTAAACCAACACGCATTGATTCAGCTAAAGACATGTTAAGGGCGGTTTTATTAGAAGGTAAGCCTGATAGAAAGCAGTTGCGATGTCCAAAAACTATGACCTGGAAGGGTATTTACTCCAGCCTGTGTGTTGGTGAACTCCACTCCCACTCTAAAAATGCAGAGGCTCACAGAATGGATGGCTGCTGTCAGACTGAGGAGAAGATCTAGATTGACTGATTGGAGAAGAGAGAGAAAGTGAGTGAAAAGACATGGTGTGAGCCGTGTCAGACTGATGGCAGATGGTGTGCAAAAGATGGAGACCTCTGCTTTTCCATTCTTGCTAGAAAGAGAGAGGAGGAAGTACGGAGAAGCCAGAAGAAAAAAAAAAGGACACAATGATTGATTAGGGAATAATTCCCCCCCTACCCCCTGCAACTGCTTGGCGTCTTCCTTTTGACTTATCTTCTCTCACCGCTGAAACATAATCCTTTCTGGACATTCTATTGTATTAAACTCACGTGTCTACGTTGTAACAGGACACTGATGGAAAGCATGACAAAAGGCATGGTGTAAGTTACACAATCTTTGCCTAAATATATAAACATGACATTTAGTGAAATCCGTTACAGAGCCCTTTATCTGGCCCTGGCAGAGATAGAGAAGTGGTTGTTGGTGTTTTAATTCACTGTATTAGCTGCACATCTCCCATGTTGTTAGCCTTGTACAGTTCTTACTGTAATGTATGTGGGGTTGTGTTTGTGTGTGAGTGTTTTTTTTAAAGGTTTTCTATAAGTAAAGCAGCTTGAGGTTTTGGACCCGAGAAGGCGAACTGTTCTTACTGTTTAAAACCGAAGGTTGATATTTTGAGATATATGCTTTCTTGTCAAGAGTTGGATGAGAAGATGTTTGGTATAAAGCTATAGCCAGGAGTCAGGTATCTTAGCTTAGTATAAAAACTAAAAGATGGGGCTTAACAGCTGCTAGCCTGGCTCACCCCAAATGTCAAATATGCAGCTACACCTCTAAAGCTCACAAACACAATATATCCTGAAATGTAAAAATGACAAGTTGTAGCTTTAGGTGCTGTTACTATTTCTTGTTTTACCATCGGTCGAGCACTGCTGCGCAGCATCTTCACTGTGTGCTTAGCAACCTCATAGTGATGACAAGTCTGCTGCCAGAGTACAGATAAAAGAAAGAGAACAAAGTGTTAATCAGTAAGCTCTAGAGAGCCACGTTATCTCCTGTTTCCCGTCTTGATGCTAAGCTACTTTGCTCCTGGCCCAAGCTCTACACTTGATGCACGGACATTAAAGTGGTATTGATCTAATCACCTGAGATTGGAGATCGATAAGAAACAGATTTCTCAATCCCTAACTATCCTGTAATGCTGGTAGTTTATTGCAGGCGCAGTAGAAGGCCCAGCTTAATTTCTCACAATATCTAGTTTCCCTTCTTTGTTTCCCTTGTTGCTTTTTATCCATAACCCTGAGCAAAAGGAAAATGAGGAGGAAGATGAAGGTTACAGGTGGAGGAAATGAAGATGGTTTCAGTGTGTGACCCGCAGAGGCAAACTGGTGAAGTTAACTGTAATATCTCAGGGAATTTGGCTTTAAAGTCTCTCAGCAGTTTCTGCAACATACTGCACAAACATGAAATGCTTTACAATCTGGCCTGTCTTGATTTGCAACTTCCCGCCCACAGAGCACTCAGGCAGATCTTCTGAAATTAGTTATGACGTGTAAGAGAGTAGGAGAAGACGGGATTTGGGGAGGTCAGGCTGAGTTGAAGACATTGTTGTTGACAACAGAAGAAGGCAACATGGTTAAGGATTCATCAGTTCATAAATATTTTTCCACTTTTATCATGTTTTTGTTGAAGAGGTCATGTCTGTTCTGAGCAGCAAAATCTTTAAAGTATAGTCAAGCCCTTATGCGCTTAAATAAATAAGGTAAATGAAATTAATATATCCGCTGGTGTTGAAGAAAACATGTGTTTAGTTCATCTTCTTTGTCCTTTATCAAGCCCAGGAGCATCTTCAAAGATCAGGGGACATGAGGTACGACAGTGCAGAGTACATCTCCATCGGTGCATTTTTTAATATTCTCAGATCTGCAGCAGCAGCGCGAGGTTCCGACCCGCTGACACAGCAAGCCACAAACACTTTCACAACGCAGGGGCTGCAATTACGATCCATTCTACGTCGTCATGGAGGCGACTTGAGGCAGCTTTCAGGGGAAAGATAAATAAATAAGCACGATGCGAGTGAGAGAGTGAGAGAGAGCAAGGGTGTGTTAATAAACCCCGTCTGGGTCAGTGGAAATTAATCACGATTCCTGGTAAACTCGTACCTAAATCTGACCTCTGATGGGTGGTTCTCTGGTGAGTAGTGCTTACCAGCCCACATGTAAAAGTGCATGTACACATACTACATATCAGTAAAAGCACAGGCAGCTATCTCCCCTTAATGGATATTAATGGAGTTCTTCCTCATACCTAGTGCATTAAGCTGCTGCTGCTGACGGAAAGAACAGAAGGATTCTCTGTATTGTAACTGTTCTCCAGTTACGTGTATCAATGCTTGTTAGAAGTGAAGTTTCATGATGAACAACATTGAAACCGGGGCTCTTGACTTGATTTGATGCAACCACGCAGTTTGTCCCTAACCCCCCATCAGGCTCAGTTAAAGCACCCTTGGGTGCTCATTGTACTGTATGTAGTGTGGTCAATACACAAACTGGTTACATATCTGGAGGATCTATAAATGATTCACTAGCGGAAAAAGAAAAGATGTTTGCACTTACGATTGGCTGCAGGGTCTCTAGACTGTCTCTGAACAGGAGAAAATATTTTGTACCGTGAAACTCAGTCTGGGCAGACAAGCCACCATTTCTGATGTTTTCACAATCTTTTTTGTGTGATGTGAAATAAATTAGCAGGGAGAACAAACAAGGCTACTAAGCCTCACAAGTCTTTTGTTTTGAGTCTAGGTCTGACTTTGATCACATTAGAATGTACACTGTAAAGCGTCATATTGTTCAGCCTGTCTGGGTAGCAGCTCAGCAATGTAATCTGAGTACCTTCTGTTTTTAGCTCCATTTGCAACAGATTTTAACACCTTTTGTACAGTCAAATCCAAGCTCTAGCGTATCTAAATCATTAGAAAGTTTTCTGGGGATGTTTGATTAATTATCGATTTCAGTGGTCAGCTTAGCTCAAATACCCATTTCTCAACACCAGCCGGCTTTTTCCAAATTTTCCAAAGGCTGACCAATGTACTGCTGTGGACGGGGGAGCAGCAAAACATATTTAAGCCACCTAAAAAACACATCATATACTAGATAGTACATCATACTATCCTAGCTGGAAGGTTACTGGTTACACTTATTTATTTTAGTTGTATTTTAATTAGCTTAGCAACTTCACAATTAAAAAAGAAAATACAGTTTTGATTGGTTGTTGCAGGCTTTAGCGCCCCTCGGTTTTGAAGTCTGAAAAACATCTATGAACAAAACGTTGCGGCTGTGACAAGCTCAGTGCTGACATTGTTTGTGAATTAAAGACAGGATTCCCACATGTCTGTCAGGTGTGTATTAGGCAGCATTTAAAGTCAAATTATAGAAGAACATTAGGCTAACCTTGAATTTGTATGTCTGACGCTGAATATGTTAAAGCGTGAATGTAATTTCCATTTATTTCAGTGTGATGCTTCCGGGCCTGAACATCAGCAGCGTACAGTGTAATAAATTAAACAGTGGCACAACAGTATAAAAAGGTACATACAAGACTTAACATTGATGAAGAATGCAGTCATGCACTCTTTCAATTCTATTCAGTTAGTAATCTCTTTATTTGATCGTTTGAATGTGCTCAAAGCATGGAGATCAACACTTGCTCTTTTAGAAAAGGACAGAGGTCGGTGTCACAGGAAAACTTTTAAAGCGTTGTTCATTATACAAATTAATATGAGGCACCACACAATGATACTCTACTGTCTTCAAGTATTTACACAAGAGAAGAAGAACAAAAAGCATTAGCCCTTCTGGCCGTAAATGCTTAAAATGTAACTGTGTGTGTGTGTGTGTGTGTGTGTGTGTGTGTGTGTGTGTGTGTGTGTGTGTGTGTGTGTGTCAGACATTAGAACAGAGTGATCCGGTGTTTTGCTTTTTCTGTAGCTAAGTACTTTTTGTGGCTGTACGGTAGAGAAAAGATGTGTGAAAGAAAATAGAAAGACACTTGACCAAAGGAAATCAGGCCATTTAAGCAGGAACACTCACACACTCATCAACACACACACACACACATAATCACTAATTAGCATTTTGGATAAGATGTTGTAAACTCTCCAGCTCATTTTATCAACACACAGTTTTGCTCTTGCACTTTGTCCTCTCTTGCTCTTCCACACACACACACACACTCTCTCTCACACTCACACACACACACCTCAGCAGTACCTCTGTATTCCATCTTTTTTCTCAGAGGGGAGTGGAAGATGTGAACACATGTCTGGGAGAGCCAATTGCTCGTGATGCCAGTCTATAGTACATGCCACTGTATCCAGAGCCACATGTACAAGTTCACACAAAAACACACGTCCTGATAAAAAATTTCCAATCCATCTCCCAGTTCAGTCATTTTTGAGCCCCACACAAACAGTTTTTGTTGTTGCGTTTTTTTCTTCTTCTTTTTTTTTTGTGAAACTGTTTTGCTTCTGAAACAGTAAGCAAGAAGCCCCTTGGTCCCATTGGTCCTTGTGTTGAGAGAGTGACGTGATAGAAAGGTAGCGAAAATAGGGGGAGTAAGAGAGAGAGAAAATAGACGCCCACTAATATCACAAGCAATGGTTGTGTGGAGATTGTCAAGGCCTTCGCATTATATTCAGTGAACAAGGTTGCATTATAAATCAAGTGTGTCTGTAAACGCTTCGCCTCTTGTAAAGTTCATCCAAGTGCAGCCAGTGGAAGTCCTAGGTCCTGCGTGCATGCATCACGGGAACTGTTATGAGTCAGTTTAATGTACTTCAGTGAAGAGAGACGAAGTCAATGAAGAGTGGGAAATGAGCCTAAGCCCAACATCAGAGTCCAAAAGAAGCCTCCTTGTATTATTTTGAACCCCTTTTCTGCACTTTAGTTTAATCATCCCTTCATATCGCAATCCCTGAAGACCCCCCCCCCCCCTTCCCACCACTTCATAGCACATCACAGAATAGTTTGAATTTGTCTGCAGGCTAAATTGTCTATTACAACCCTATCCATGCAGGGAGCACTTAGAAAGAGCGTTTCCATGACTTACAGAGGATCTTCTGGAAGGCTCTGCGGAAGTCCTGGTTGAAGATGGTGTAGATGACGGGGTTTAGCGAGCTGTTACAGTAGCCAATCCAAAAAAAGAACTTGAACAGCGTCTCTGGGATCTCGCACGGCTCCCGGCAGATTCCATACAAGCTGTAGGAGAAAAAGAACGGGAACCAGCAAACGACAAAAACGCCCATGACAACAGCAAGGACAAAGGTGAAGCGCTTCTCCCGAGCGGCGGAAACTTTCTTCCGATTGACGGTGCTCCGGCGTTTACGGCGAGACGAGAACAGCTCCATAGACTTGGAGCTGGCACGCGACTTCCTGCTGGAGTATTTAGAGGCGGAGCTGGACTTCCTGTCTTTTATGTCGTCACGGTGATGTTTGGAGGAACTGGAACTCTTCTTAGGCTTCCCGTCTGACGAGCTGCTGTCGTCGAAGTCGTCGTCCTGGTCTGTCGGTGGGTGTTTGGGCTCATTGGCCAGAGGGGATTGGACTGCCTGCTCTTTGCAGTGTCCATTCTTGCGGTCCTGCTCTTTCATGCTCTCGTCCCGGTTGGACTTTAATGACCCTCCTCTGCCTGCTTCGGCTTGGTCCATCCCATTCTCCAGCGGCGAGTCCACGTCCCTCTTCTTCTCCGACATACTTCTGGTCCTTGTCTTTGCCACTTGGTAGATCCGAATATAGACCAGGATCATGATGAGACAGGGGACAAAGAAAGAGCCAAGACTGGAGTAGAGGATGTACCAGGTCTCATCATTCAGGATACACTGGGGACTGGCCTCGCTGCTGCTCCTGTCCATTGATATCAGCGGTGGAAAGGAGATGACCGCTGAGATCAGCCACACCACCACAATCATCCCTTTCACTCTTTTAGGCGTTCTCTTTAAGTTATACTCGACCGCCTGTGTCACTGACCAGTACCTGTCCAAACTAATAGCGCACAGGTGAACAATAGAAGAGGTGCAGAACAAAACGTCCAGAGCCAGGTAGATGTCACACCAAATTTTGCCAAAAAACCAGAAGCCCATGAGTTCATTTGCCAAAGAAAAGGGCATGACCAGGGTGGCCACCAGTATGTCCGCACTGGCCAGAGAGACGAGAAACAGATTCTGAGGTGGCTTCAGAGCTCTGCTCGTTAAAACGGCGATTACAACCAAGACGTTCCCGACTATTGTAAACAAAATCAGAAAGCTGACAAGTCCGGCCAGAGCCCAGATAGCGATCTGGCTGTACTGGCTCTGAGAGGTAGAATTAGAGGAGATATTTTCTACCAGTATCCCGTCCTCCAGGCTGGAGCTATTTAAGAAATCCATTTTAAGTCTTTTTTTTAATCTTATCTTATCTTATCTTATTAAAAAAATAAAATGTGCGTAAATAAACTGTAGAAATTTCCCATTAGGATCTCAGCATATATGTACTACAGATATCTGCTGCAAATTGCATTTTTCTCCTCACCTGCGATCTTCCATCTCCTGCTTGGAAGTCTCTTTGGAAGAAGAGAGAGAGAGAGAGAGAGACGCAGCGGGAGAGGGACAACGCAATGTGCAAAGTCTTTTAAGTCCTTATTCCAAAAACTAGAAGACAGAATGTCCATAGTTAGAGAGCGGGCTGCCTCCTCAACGCGTCCTCTCCCATCCCGAGCGCGCCCGCATCTCTCCACCTCCGCGTCCCCTCTGTGTCCTGAGAGAGGTTTGTAACAACCACGTGTCTTTTTAGGTCTTTTTCTTTTTTTTACGTCAGAAAAAACTAGCAGGGACCCGCTTCGCCACGGAGAGGTGATAAATGAGGGCGACTATTGGAGGACAGTCGAAAACGGTAAAATACGCAAGCAAATAAATATGCTGCTATACTAAAGTATTTTGCATCTAGTTGATCGTTTATTTGGTCATATTTAGTAGGATCAGGCTGCTGCTGCTGCTCCAGCTGGAGCGCTTGCTTCTTGTCCAGTTTATCTGCATTATTAGATTTATGGGATCAGCGACACTGTGCTGATTTGACTTTTGAAGGTCTGTCTCAGTATGGAGAGCGTGCTCACGTCCTTTTTAATATGAAAAGTCAGCAGCAGGAGCTCTTAAGGGGAGGTCACGTTGCTGTCAGAACGCACAGGCTGACTGACAGCGGCGGAGTCCCGCGCCAAGGAGAACACGCTCTGATATGTCCTAATGTGCGCACGCTGGGGGTCAGTGTTGTAACAGAAAGCCCCGGAGGGACCACACACACATACACACACACACACACACTTATGTAATATATCCACCCAGCCATCAGGTGAACAGATATTCCATTATAAAACCTGCTAGGTTTTTATAGGATGAATATGGAAATAGTCAGTTTAACCTTGCAGGGGAAACTTTGATCAGTTCCCAGCCATTGTCAGTGTGTTTGTGTTGTGGTAATTGTGTTGATAAAGGAGATTAGAGGATTACACGGTGCAGATGTCATGTTCTGTTGGAGCTGAGAAGGAGCTTTTGGGGAAATCAAGGGTGCTAAATCATCAGCATGGAAATGCATACAGAATAGAGCGGGGCATATGAATAATGAGTTCATCCTCTGTGTGCGCTTTATCCGGCAATACGTGGATGAATCATCCATAACTATAACTTCCAGGTTATCTTACCTCTATTCATTTTTTTTATTTTTTATTCCCCATTAGGACATGTGTGCATGAACACTTAAAACGTTTTTGGTCTCACCTTGTGTTCTTGTATCAACCTCTCTCTGATCTGGGCGTTCCTATCTCCCCTTTGGCATACAGCCTTAAGTTCCTGGACCAGTGCGCTTATTGACCAGTTTTCAAGCTAAGTACCTGTCATTAATCACAGAGCGCTCAGCCATGCTGAATTAAAGAGCAACCACAGCCGCAAGTAATGCTCAAGTCCAAATTGATCCTCATCAAGGCTTTAAGCTGGAATGAGGAGGACTTATGGGGGTCATGCTCCATGGGAAGCGGAGTCAGCTCGGCGGACAGCCTCTAACTTGTCCCCCCACCCATCCCCAAAACACCCAGCTACTTCTCATGCTCCATGTTTAAATTGAACTAAGGCTAGAGTGATGCTGAAGGTCAGCGTGGATGCACTCTAAGCTGATTTTGAACAGACAGACTAGCCTTATTATAGTCATTAAATCGTGTCCCGGGGCCACTGCTATGTCCATATAATTGGGGCACCAGTGAGCGATCTCAGCTATTACCAAGCCCGTTCCTTGTTCCCAACATTGTGTTCTGCTCTAAAGGAAATACAGTGGCCCTGCTTCAGAACTAGCCAGAAGCCAGCTTTTTGGTGTCAAGACATGTTCTCTTTTCTTTTATCTTTGTAAATCAAGGCTTTGTACTGTTTTTGCTAGTGGCATATTTAATTTTCCTCCTTTTGTGCTGTTGCATTTTTTTGTCATACTGGTTCACTTACACAAAGCTTGTCCATTGTCAAGTCCTTGTGTAAAAAGAAAAAGAAATGGTTGTTGGTTTGCAATCATCTGCACTTTTATTTAAGGTCTACACTGCATTTGTGGAACTGAAAATGGAGAACATGCCAAGAGCTTTCTATTAAATGGGGGAAGGGAGAAGCAATCTGATCCTAATGAGATTTCCCTATTAGAGCTTCAAAAACCTAATAACACCGGATGTGTTCTCACAAGGTAACATGACCAGTCTTTTGTGGCCTGCTGAAATCCAATACAGGGACCATTCTGGTTATTACACTTCAACACACAATCAACTCCTCATAAAAGCTACCACAGGCATCTATCTCCTGCTTACGAACTCCTAACTAACACATAGTGTGCATGCATGAAGAAAGTGAGCACAGAATACTAAGTCCGCCACATGCTGACATAGCCTATTCCCCAAAGAAATCAAAGCTGTAATCTGCAACTATAGCCACTTTGTACCACAATCCCTAATGTGCATTGGTTCCCCCCCCCCCCCCATAAAGGGAAGTATGGCACCTGCTGTTGACAGTGAAAAATGGCAGTGCTACCTGGGAAGACAACTATAGAGCCAGGAACAAATAGTTCTCGGGAGCAACGTCTAGCCCAGGGGAGTTCCTCTCTAGCAAGCATCACCTGACAGAACAGGGCCTTCTTATCCAGCTTATTTCTGTGACAAATTACCTTGTAGGAAAAACAGTAAAATAAGACCAATGTTGGTGTTGATTTTGTTTGTTGGACTGCTCCAAAATGCAAGAGGTCTTCCTGTTCGTAACCTTCATCCTAAATTCATCTCAATGAAATATAATACAATGTTGGTTTATCAGCTCACCATAGCTCTTTTCTGAAAGAATCTTAAATTTTTTCAGCTGATCCAAACTACTATATTGTTGTTATTATCATATTGGTGTATACGTTTATTTCATCCATCAAACAAACTCAATGGAAACACATAATTACAAGTCCTGAATGAGCACAGGAGCAGCATTATCTGCCCCTCTTTCATTAAACATACATTAACAAAACAAATAATGAAATAAACAAAACCTTCCCTCAGCCTTCTCCCTACCAGTCACAAAAGAAACACATTTCACTGTATTTTTTGTATCTCAAAAGGTTTGCTTTAATGTTTTTTTTTATTATTATTATTATAATTTTAGGTTTAATAATTTTTAAAGATTTTAGAGATTTTTCCATAAACTATAAAATTCCTTTCACTGTGATATAACGTTTTTGAATATCTCTGTTCCTTTTAAATTGTAATGACTTTCTCTTTTTTCGAACCGTCTTTGGATGTTGGCTTGGTTAAGCTATACATTTTCACGCCATCTATATGTATTGTTCGTCATTATTTTTCTGTTGTTTACTAATTATTGTATGTTAGTGTGCGGTTGTCAGAGCTTCCAGAGGTCAGGGTGGTTAGAAAGCCAGGGGGAGGTGTATTTGAAGTCATAGTCATATACATATCTATCAGATATGTCTTTCTTATCCTTGCGCTGCCTCCAGAGTCTTGCCAGCACACCCACAGCGACCTTGGCATATTTGTGAAACAGGCAGCTGGATGTCAAGCAGGATGCATTTTAAACCAAAGAAATAGGAGATTTCTTGGCATTCTGGTTTAACTTTGGAAATACACGTGGGTTGAATTTCCATTGTGCCAACTGCCCTCTATTTGAACTTGCAAATAATCCTTAATGGATCTGCACAATGACATGCACAAACTAGACTGGAGGCCTTAATTGTGTGGAGTTACTATCCTTGTGACAGTTGTGAAGTCTCTCAATGATTTATGTTTGTCTTTCAAACACTACACTCGTTGTTACCTTGTTTCTTGAAATAATAGGCAATAAAGAACTCCTTTTGCTCCGTCAAATTCTAAATCAATCTGCCAAAGGCTGCAGTAAGGGAAGATAGTTATTGATAGTTTGACATGCTACCTTGAAAATGTGGCTGATAGTCAAAATAATGTAAAATTATTGTGTATGGAGCATAAAAGAGAAGTAAAACAGATAAAGGAGGAGGCTGTTAAAAGAATATATTCCTTTCTAAATGTTTTGTTCACTTCAGATGAATACAAAAGTCAAAGTCTCCTCCAGTAAAGCTTATGTCTTCTGCGTAATTCAAGGTCAGTATCTCTTTTCCAATTAATCATAAGTGACGTCATCTTGAAAGGGACTACATGTAACTTTTTAATGTTTTTGAAGTTCTGTCAATTTCCTTACAATGGTCTTAAATTAAGTTATCTGTTGTAGTTATGGCTGATACTGGGGCAGGACATCACAGCAATGAAGGAAATTAATAACAACAAAAAGGAAAAGTGAAAGACACCAGGCGATAATGTGAGTCACACTCGGGCTATCAACACATTGTAAATTATTCAACCCCCCCCCCCCGAATTGGCCCTCGGATACGTAATATGTCAGTTTCATTCATAATATAACTCTACAATGCGCAATGTGGTTGTACGTCGGTAGCCAACATTAAATAATTATTGATGGTTTACAATTGATTTCTTAAACATTATCAAAAAGTTTATGTAATAGTTACTGTATAAAATGTTTTGATGTGATCAAAATAAACTGAAAAACACAATATAAAGCATAACTAATAATTTTGTAAACATTATTAATTATCATTTTGTTAGTTAACAGTAAAATATAGGGCAGTAACGATACACCGGTTCGTATCACGATTTTTGACTCAGGACTCAATACAAATTTTGATTATTTCTTTTGGGGGGGTTCCTCAGAGGAACTAATACACTATTTCTGCCACATGGCATCGTTTTGTCATTGATTACATCCCACTTTATTGATTGATTTCAAAATTGATCGATCCAACACCAAAGATTGTTTTGTACCTTTTAAATAATGTTTCCAAAGTCGTTTCAGTCACTCTGACTGTTATTTGTGCATATGCACCAAACAGGAGTTCGGAGCATTCGGCCTTCTTGGAGACCTTGAATGGAGTCCTGTAGGGGACTCCATAGTTCTGCTGGGGGACTTCAACGCACATGTGTGTGATGATGGAGCTACTTGGAGAGGCGGGATTGGGAGGAACGGCCTCCCTAATCTTAACCAGAGTGGTTGTCTGTTGTTGGACTTCTGTGCTAGTCATGGACTGTTCATCACAAACACCGTTTTCGAACATAGGGATGCTCATAAGTGTACGTGGTACCAGAGCACCCTAGGCCAAAGGTCAATGATCGATTTTATAATCGTTTCATCTGATCTAAGGCCGTATGTTTTGGACACTCGGGTGAAGAGAGGGGCAAAGCTGTCAACTGATCACCATCCTTTGGTGAGTTGGGTCAGGGGCTCGGGGAAGAATCTGGACAGACCTGGTAAGCCCAAACGGGTAGTGCGGGTAAATTGGTAACGTCTGGAGGATGCCCCTGTCCCACGGACTTTGAACTCACACCTCCGGCGGAGCTTTTCGGGCATCCCTGTGGAGGCTGGGGGCATTGAACCCGAGTGGACAATGTTCAAAGTTTCCATTGCTGAAGCTACGGCGGCAAGCTGTGGTCTTAGGGTCTTAGGTGCCTCAAGGGGCAGTAACCCACAAGCACCCTGGTGGACACCGGTGGTCAGGGAAGCCGTCCGACTGAAGGAGTCTTTCGGTCGGCACCAAGGTGCTTCTGGAAAACCGTTGGCCGCCTCAGGAGGGCGAAGCGGGGAATCATCCAAGCTGTACACAGTAAGGATGGGACGTTGTTGACCTCAACTGGGGAGGTAATAGAGCGGTGGAAGGAACACTTTGAGGAACTCCTAAATCCAGCTGACACGCCCTCTGTGGTAGAGGCAGAGCTGGAGGATGACTGGGGATTGTCGTCAATTTCACTGGCGGAAGTCGCTGAGGTAGTCAAACAACTCCACAGCGGCAAAGCCCTTGGGATTGATGAGATCCGTCCAGAGATGCTGAAAGCTCTGGGTGTGGAGGGGATGTCTTGGTTGACACGCCTCTTTAACATTGCGTGGGACGGTGCCTAAGGAGTGGCAGACCGGGGTGGTGGTTCCCCTCTTCAAAAAGGGGGACCAGAGGGTGTGTGCCAATTACAGGGGTATCACACTTTGCAGCCTCCCTGGTAAAGTCTACTCCAAGGTGCTGGAAAGGAGGTTTTGGCCGATAGTCAAACCTCGAAATGAAAAGAAACAATGCGGATTCTGTCCTGGCCGTGGAACAATGGATCAGATCTTCACTCTCGCTAGGATCTTGGAGAGGGCCTGGGAGTATGCCCAACCAGTCTACATGTGTCTTGTGGATCTGGACAAGGTGTATGACCAGGTCCCCTGGGAGAAATTGTGGGAGGTGCTGCGGGAGTATGGGGTGATGGGGTCCCTTCTCAGGGCCGTCCAATCTCTGTATGACCAAAGTGAGAGCTGTGTCCGGGTTCTCGGCAGTAAGTCAGACTTGTTCCAGGTGAGGGTTGGTCTCCGCCAGGGCTGTGCTTTGTCACCAATCCTGTTTTTGATATTTATGGAAAGGATATCGAGGCGTAGTCGGGGAGGGCAGGGGTTGCAGTTTGGTGGGCTTGAGATCTCATCGCTGCTTTTTGCAGATGATGTGTTCCTGATGGCGTCATCGGTCTGTGACTTTCAGCACTCGCTGGATCGGTTCGCAGCCGAGTGTGAAGCGACTGGTATGAGGATCAGCACCTCTAAATCTGAGGCCATGGTTCTCAGCAGGAAACCGATGGAGTGCTTTCTTCAGGTAGGGAGTGAGTCCTTGCCCCAAGTGAAGGAGTTTAAGTACCTTGGGGTCTTGTTCGCGAGTGAGGGGACCATGGAGCGTGAGATTGGTCGGAGAATCGGCGCAGCTGGTGCGGTATTACATTCAGTTTATCGCGCCGTTGTGACAAAATGAGGTATTATTCTAATGGTAATTTAGCTAGCTAGAACACCCTTGTCTTCTGCCTCTTTCTCCCGGCGCTGCAAGGCTTCATTCGGGATGAGAGCTGACAAAAGCCCTGGGCCGTCTACACATCCATCCACAGTCAGCCCCCAGCCAGCTAGCAGCCATCCCGTCCAGTACGTAACTCCAGCGCTAAGAACGCTAATGGCAGGAAACCCACCCAGGCTCCCTAGTCAGAACAGCGGCCACTCGTAACAATTAGATACACCTCTGTTAGCGTTACTGCCCCCTCCTTCGCTTTTATTTGTCTTTACAGTTGGCTAAATTTACCAGACCAAACAGTAATAAGGCACCAAAAGGACTACTAGCAGTTTAAAGATGTGCTAGCGCTGGATCTGGTACCATCTGTTGATGGAAGGATAACTCTGGAGTTGGTGTGTCGCGATTCTGCCTCCTGCAATTTTGGTTTTATTTTTTAAATCATTACAGCCCTAGTAAAATAACTTTATTTAGTTTTTTTTAACTATCAATGAACCATTTATTAGCGATGATTATTGTAAAGTGTTACCAAAAAAATAGAGCATGAAGGGAAAAACAAACAGCAGGAGAGGGAGGGAGACTAAAGCCAGCTGAAGAGCAAGATGAGAAGCAGAGGAGGGAGTTAGAAAAACGGCTGGGCTGCCTAAATCCCTCCATCAGATTGTATAGGGTGGTAGAAACCTGTCCTCATCAGTTAATTAGCAGTGGAGTTGAAAGGTATGATTCACGCTTAGGGAATTGAGGGGCAATTGGTATTGCACTACACGTCTTACTCTTGTTCACAGGATATCGTTTCATCTGGGGGTTTCCTTTCTTTGTTCTGTGGATTTAGTCAAATACACATCTGCACATCTTGCTGTACAGCCCTTAAGTATGTTGCCAATTAACTGCTTCATGGCAACCCAAGTTATTTCTCTGTGTTAAAGAGGCTTTTAATTTGTGATCAACCATGACCAGATGGTCAGAAGTTACCTAATGGAGAGATAGTGGGTGTTGTGATTCTAATGTGTAAACTGGATACGGGGCATTGGTTGCTACAGGGCTACCGTATCAGGGGGCACACCTCACCAGGTGGAGTATAACTTACTTTTTGTAAGATTTTGCATCGCAGGCAGCAATAAGCTGTGCGTATTGGTAGTAGCTTTTTGAATCAAATACTTGGCACATTAACATCACGGTTCTTAAATCAAATGGACTGTCTATAGGAAGTTAGCTAGCTAACCTAGTTAGCTAGGATGCTTTTATATAGACCTTAGTGGTAACCTAATACTCTATCTGAAGTCTCTTTGCCAAAATTCAGCCTTGGTGCAGAATTACAGTCAATAGAGCCAGTACCACAATGAGCTTTGGTGAATGAATACAATACTACCCATTAGCTACAAAAAAGGGCGCCATAGTTGCCGAATTCATCCAAGATTTACTAAATTATTGTTTGATCTGCAGATTTTTTAAAAATTAAAATGAAAGATTTCAGCACAATAAACATTGATAAATATGTACAGTAGCAAACGTTAAATTACCAAATTGTAGCCTGAGGGCTAATTTCCATCTGTAGTCCATTAAGCTGGTCAAAGTTACGATAAAAAATGACAAAAGATATACATTAGTAACATTTGATATATCAAGCAAAGAGAAACTGAGAGAAAAAAAGAAAACAGGACAATTCATTAGAACGCTCTACTTGGCTAATTCAGTACAGTATACAGTTGATTGCACGTTTTGGTTAGCTCTAAGCTACAACTTTACTTGGCTCTTAAAGGTGGCCAAACTGGGACATTCCCTTATAGCTGGAGGTAGTATGTTACATAATGCACTACCTTATATAGATAGTGGATTATGCCTGAAAGAAGTTTTTCTAAAAGGAACCCCACAGACTCTGGTGATCCGAGTTTGTCTGGATTTTAATAACTCTAGCAATTGAGGTGGCGCCAGGCCATGTAGTACTTTAAAAATTAAGCACATTGATAAAAATTTACAAAAATTATCAAAGCTCAGTAAGTTATTTCTCGAATATGTTGCAATGATGATAAAAAGATTTTATTTATCTAGAGTCTTAAGTGCCTTCTTGTACAGAATCTTAACTGGTTTTAGGGTAGTAGAACCCGACATGGACCAGCTGGTGATGCGGTAGTTCAGATCATCTGATTTGCTTAAAATTAAAGAGATTAGAGTCTGGAGTCTATATTCACACCCAAGTAGTTGAACTTAACTCACAACAACTTTCAACTCGTCTGTGCCCAAGAACACCCCAGATTAAAAAAGCATATTAGTATAAGGTTGCTTCAACAAGTATAAACAAACAATTCTTTTGGTATTTAAGATAAGACGCGTTCTATTAAGACCATATTTGTATGTGTTTAAGAGCTGTTATGAGAACACGTGCTGCCATCTCAGGATGTTTTTGCTTCTGTAAAAATTACAGTGTTGTCAACGTAAACAGTATTCAGGTAAATCATTAATGTATAATGAAAATAAAATTGGCCCCATTATGGAGCTTTGGGGGACTCCTACTGAACAATCCATGTAGGCAGAACTAACCCCGCCCACCACAGTGCATTGTTCTGTGAGACAAGTATAAGTGAAACCAGTTAATAGTTTGAGCAGAAAAATTGGAACGTGACAATTTAGTTAGCAGCACCTTGTTATTGACTGTGTCCAAAGCTCTTTTTATATCCAGGAATACAGCACCAACACAATGAGTGGTGTGGCCGAAACACAAACTGCATGGGATCTTAATGTTGATGTTACACCATTGCTGAGGCAATGGTCCAAAGAAAATTCCTTGTATGTGTCCTCATACCTGGCAAATAAAGCTGATTCTGATTTGTTTATTGACCCATTTTTCAATCACTTGGTAAGATTTTATGTTTCATCAACAGTATATTCTTTAGCTTCCTCCTGCCATTAGCAGAGAGTGGGATATTTCTGTTGACAGACCCTGGGAGCTTGAAGCAAATTTGCATCTCCGTGATGGGAGATGTGGCAGTAAGGTGATATCCAATCAAACATGTTTTGGATTGTTTTGCTGCTGAAATAAAACTCCAGTAAGAGGCTGCTGCACCAATCTATTTTACCAAACTACAACAACCATCATAAGCAAGCGGTAAACATCTTAATTAATAAGACAAAAGATAGACCCAGAAGCAGCATTTGTGGGTATTGTCAGCAGCTCCCCTATTGAGCACCATTACCTTGTACATCTGACAAGCATACGCACTTCATGCAGCAATTGGTAAGATGTGTGGAGGCTGCTGCACCAATCTATTTTACCATACTACAACAACCATCATATGCAAGCAGTAAACATCTTAATTAATAAGACAAAAGATAGAAGTAAACAGCTTACAACTTTATTAGGTAGGAGATAATGTACAGATTTTCTTTCATAGGCTGTGTACAATTAATTATTGCTATCCTCATTAATTCTTCATTAATAACGACCGACACGTGATCATTCTTTTTTCGGAGTGCAGGGCAAATGTGCATATAGTTTTGTCTGACAGACTTCCTTGTTGGACTAAAGATTTGTTGCTAAATAAATAAAGAAGATGGGAAAAGTCAAATTTTTTGTCCTGGTTGAATAGTTTTTCAATATCATGAGGTAAATATGATTACGTTTGATGAAGACTTGAGACATTATTCTGACACATTGTCACACTGTGTTCCTATTGTCTTGCAAACTGGGTAATTGCATTTTTATCTGCTGTCCTGACTCCTGCATCTTCATAACCTCTCTTTCCCCCACTGTCAATTTTCAGCTAAGACTGCAACATCTTCCAATCTGTGTAAATTGCGTTTTCAGTGTGTGTATATGTGAGTGTGTACTGTACGCGTGTGTTTGTGCTTTTGCTGGATATGCATGTTTATGCCCTGCTCTCCGCTAACCTTGACTTTATCCCAGTCTCGCAGGAAATATGCTTTATTCAATAGAAAACCAAAGCCGTTGAATCTTCTTTAAGTTTGGAAAGTAGTCCCTATCTGCAGACTGTCTGCTTCTAAGCCCTTTAAGTCTACACTGTGGACAGGCTGTGACAGTGCCAGCTGATTTGAATACAGGCTTTGCCTTCGTGGTGTCAGTGTGGTTTTTCACTTGGCGCAGTGACATCTCAGCCTCTCTGCCCGAACATGCCTACTGCTGTGTGTGTGTGTGTGTGTGTGTGTGTGTGTGTGTGGGTGTGTGTGTGTGTGTGTGTGTGTGTAAATGATACAACTGAGTGAGAGAGGCGAGCGTTAAACAGCTTGAGTCAAAGCAAATTCCTGTTGGTTTCATCTTTATTTAAGGGTGCTGTCTTCTTCTATAACCCTCAACGGTATGTTTTCACATGTGCAAATCTGTGTATGTGTGTTTATATGTTTTTATGTTTATATGTGTCAGTGCTTATTTCTGCCTGACTGGATTCAAGTAGGCTGAGCTTAATGTGATGGTAGGCTGTTTGGGAGGTTTAGACAAACTGACTGGACTAGTCTGGACTGATTTTGATGAGACAGGACTGCATTAGAATTGAATGTATTTTGAGGGAAATTCTGTTTTTTGTCACAACCCAGATTTTGTTTTGGATTCTTTTGGCCGTCACTGCTTGTGGTTAAGAAGAAGCATTATGCAGTACGACCGTATAAATACTTGTTTTGATGTTTGACATTGGGCCAAAGGGCACATAACGGCTGTGTTTCAATAGTGGTTCAAGATGCCCTTGAGCACTTGCCCCCGGTCGTATCCCCGTCACCATCTTCAAGTGTCATTCCAGTTGTCTGAAAACCTGAAGTGAAGTTTGTGAGATCGACCCTTGGAGGGCTGAGGGAGCGAATGAACAACAACAATGGTCACTCCAGAGGTGGTTTTCACCCACAATGCATTGCAGTTATGCATTTGGTAGCAAGAAAATACATACACGGTTAGGTGGCAGTAATGTGCAACCGCCAAAACTCCTCTTGCTGAACACATGAATAAATACATTTCAACTTTCAAACTTTCAAACTTTAGTTTCTTCATTGTTAGCTTGATATTTTACTGAAACATGTAATATAACTGTCAAGTTCCTTTATACATTTTATTTACTAGACAGTTGTTGTGATTTCTTTAATTCCAACATTATCTGTGAATGCATGGAAGAAATTCAGTTTTTGCGAGATGTAAACATTAATATGATCAATCATATTACAGATCACAAATTTGTAAATCTAAAACTCATGCAGCTGATTAACACGCCTCATTGAAATGAGTCTGCAGGTATTTATGATTTATAAAAAATAATGTATTTATTTATTTTTGATTTTTATAAATATTTGTATTGTGCCTTTTTAGACAAGAAATATGCCTACTGTACAAAGTAAATAATAAACTGCGTAACATAAGCAGTCATAAAATGAACATTAAAATGAGGAGATGTGATAATTTATAGAAAATAAGATGGAAAATAAAAAGCACTTGAAGCAGTAGCGCAAAGCCTCTAACTGGCGGTCGATCCGTATAGTTTAGGCTGAAAGTGAACAAGCGCAGGTGTGTTAATTTCACTTTCCTGCTCCATCTTCCCTCTCCAAGTGGCCTCCGTGCAACGTATGCTAGGAGGTCATACCAAGGGCTAATGGGGAAGTGAAGGCGTGTTAAAAAACTGATGAAACACAGCCAATGTCATAAGGTTCATTCTCCCTTTTGACTCCATCCTGCTTCTCTTACCATTCTTTCTTTCCCTCTCTACAGTCTTTTTATTTATTAAGGTCCTAAACAGGAGATCTAATCTTTTCCTCTCTGCCCTGGTTTGTTGATTTGATTTCTCATCATATTGAGTCATTTGAACAATGCACCAGCTAACGTCTGTATCTGTGAGTAATGACTAACTGGAGATTTCATTTTAGAATTTTGTATGGCAGGGATTTCTGTGTGGACATGATGGCACATGCATTGTGATTTACAATTTCAATCTTGGTGATTAATGGTATTGTGTTTTGGTTGTTTTTATCTGAAATGATTCCATAACCAACACCCTTGCAGAGATTCGTGAAAAACACTCCTGTTAATATTGTGGATGACGTTTCCGATAGTTGTGGATCAGAAGCCTCACAATTACCCAAGACATGAAACTCAAATAACTATAGAGGGGGTTCTGCAGCCTCTGTCAGAGGAGATGTCTTCTGGCCATAATGGTATTCCTCTGAAGTTATAGACACTGTAGCTTGAAATATTTTCTGCTCAATTAGTGAACTTTTAGAATATTCTCAAAGAGTAATTCCACCCTAGGCTAAAACGTACTCACTTCTGGGAGTGCATCTCCATGGTAAGTGATGCAAGCTTACCGGAAAGATACAAAAACTTACTTACTCCTACATGCGTTAATGTTTTTCATATAAAGGGTAAATCACTCTAACGCTTTAATTTAACAACCCGCCCAGCATCAAACAGTTGATAAACAATGTTGGCAACCAGCCGCTGAACAAAGGCTAACATTGAGCAATTACAAAGCTAGATTTTGCATGCAGGAGTTGGTGTAGACCAAACAGAACTAAAAGAGAGTGAATGCTGGACTTACACTCATCTGGTGACAAGAAACCCAACTTGTGCGTGTCATTTGCGTCGTTTGGCATGAATTTGCATCTATTTGCGTCTTTGCATGGACTTTGTATGTAATCTAACCAAAAGTTGTGAACACTCCATGAGTAGTCAGCTTTTGGCTAAAATGTTAGACACAAAATATTTAAAAGATGATATGTTATAGTTGCACATCTGTCATCTTGTGTATATGTTTTTTTGCCCCCTAGTGGCCAAGGAAGGTGTCAATCCTTTTAAAAAGAAAAGCTGTCCAACAAATTGTCTACCACCTGGCTTTCTGGAAGGGAAAAAAATACTGGTTTAATTCAACCATCCATCCATCCATCCATCTTCATCTGCTTATCCGGTATCGGGTCGCGGGGGCAGCAGCTCCAGCAGGGCGGCCCCAAACATCCTTTTCCCGAGCCACATTAACCAGCTCTGACTGGGGGACCCCAAGATGTTCCAAGGCCAGGTTGGAGATATAATCCCTCCACTTAGTCCTGGGTGTTCCCCGAGACCTCCTCCCAGCTGGACGTGCCTGGAACACCTCTCTAGGGAGGTGCCCAGGGGGCATCCTTACTAGATGCCCAAACCAACTCAGCTGGCTCCTTTCAATTGAAGGAGCAGCGGCTCTACTCTGAGCTCCTCTCGAATGACTGAGCTTCTCACCCTATCTCTAAGGGGGGCGCCATCCCCCTCCTGAGGAAACCCATTTCATCCGCTTGTACCCTGGATCTAGTTCTTTGGGTCATGACCCAGTCTTCATGACCATAGGTGAGGGAACGAACACTGACCGGTGGATTGAGAGCTTTGCCTTCTGGCTCAGCTCTCTTTTCGTTACAACGGTGCGATAAATGGAATGTAATACTGCACCTGCTGCTCCAAATCTCCGACCAATCTCCCGCTCCATGGTCCCCTCACTCGCGAACAAGACCCCAAGGTATTTAAACTCCTTCACTTGGGGTAAGAACTCATTGCTTACCCGAAGAAGGCACTCCATCCGTTTCCTGCTGAGAACCATGGCCTCAGATTTGGAGTTGCCGATCCTCATCCCAGCCGCTTCACACTCGACTGCTAACCGATCCCATTCCCAGTTTGTCATTTTGTGATGCATTTTAACTTTTTATTTGCAGCACTTCTTTACAAAATAACTTGGGAAGAAGTAATATGTGATATGGGAAAGTAATATGTGGGTGGAAATAGCCAGTTTAAAATGAATGAGTCTAGATGGGCAGTTCAGGGTTGTTTGGCTTTTTTTAGCCCGCCGTCATGCAAATAACGCTGAAACTATGGTAATCTTTACATTCATACTGGACCACATTGTAAAGAACACCTTGTAACCAAAAGCTAATCCCTCCACACACAATGAAAAATGGACATACACACACACACACACACACACACACACACACACACACACACTTCCTACAGTCGACCTCCTGATGGAGATGAACTGTGGTTGCAGCCATGCTGGAGATGAGCATGGCATGGCTAATTTAGTCACAGTTGCACATAATGAAATAAAGATTATACAAAAACACACATGCACAGCCATAATCAATAACATGCACATACCCATTCACTCCCACACTTAAAAGGAATGCACTCATTTATATTCTTGTTGCAGTTATCCCTGATTCCTGCAAGCAAAACCTGACTCACGCTCACATCCAGTCTGATCTGCCACACAAATACACACAAACAGCTACATACACAATCACTTAGTTGTAGCTCAAGCATACAGGAAGCCTATAAGGCCCTATTACTGCTATTGATAGAATATATAGACTGCAGTGGGCATCTGCACACTGTCAACCCTAATTGACAATGGGATAGAGTTGATACCTATTAATTATAAATAGAAGTGAACTATATCGGATTAAAAATAATGTAATTAAACACACAGTTTACTGTTGGAGAAATTAACCACAAGCTGTCTCACCCTCTCTTTTGATTTCACTATAATTACATGCCATATTTTATGTAGTATGTTGCATTAGTATGACAATGTTTTCCACTTTGGCCACTGTGTGTGTGTGTGTGTGTGTGTGTGTGTGTAGGGGGGGGCAGTGGAGAAGTGCGGCTTTTTAATCATTGTGTTCAGGGCCCTTAAAGCATGAACCACATGTGACTCCTTGTTAAGTGAAGTACAACACTAGCTGTCAAATGCATCAATACAGAAGTTCAAGATGGGCTTAATTTTGTGACAAATTAATTAGGCGACAATATAAGCTTAAATGATGTGACTACAAGGCTAGGGTTGTGGGGTACCATGTGTAAACGGACAGGTCAGTCATTTCATCACTGCACAGTAAGTCTCGCATTGGTAAACCTATTGCCACTGCGCTGTGTCGGGGGTGGAATATATTCTGGCTACATGGCTTATCTATTCTGGGCTAGGAGAATAAAACACTGTATTTCTTTAGACCAGTCACATATATTGTGGGCAGCGCTGAGCCCTCAATGCAGCAACAGCGCCCTTGAAAAATAGATGGCGGAGATAGCAGAAGGGGAGGGACTAAGCTTTATTTAAACAATGACAACATATCTCCATGTAGAGGAAAACCTTACATGAATCAATAACTTAACAGTATCACCATATCCAAATAACTACACACTTTATTTATTTATTTGCAAATGCATGTACTGCAGGGGTGACCACACTTTTTCAGCTTGCGAGCTACTTTTAAAATGACCAAGTCCAAATGATCTACCTACTATAAAAATGTAAAAATATATATTTATTTCTACACATATTTATTTATAAATGTATTGAAAATTGTATGTACAATATAAGTTGATGTACCTTGCATAACTGCAGTAACCCACATGCACAATACAACTGTACATTTTTTTGTCATCACCTCACTCTGACAACTTGCCCTGAATGGAATCGGCCAGGGATGCATGGTGCGGACAGTAGCTGCTGATAGCCAGCCTCAAGCACATTTCCAAATGATCATCAGTCATGGTGGAACGGTATTTGGACTTAATAATCTTCATGTGGGAAAAGGCTGAGTCACATAAATAAGTAGAGCCGAGCTATGCATGCGTTTCCCCATGTTGGGGTACTTTTCCTCTGTCAGCAAGTTCCAAAACTGTCCATGAGCCCTAGACTTGAGCTTAATGTCAGCTTGCAGTGTGTCAGGATCTCATCCTCCACTCCAGACGAGTTCAGGTGAAACAGTGTTGCAATTCTTGATGCAAGTAAATCCACCTCAGCATCTTCCCGAAAAGGGAAGCCCATGAATGTTGCGACTGGCTTCAACAATGCAAAGTCTTGAAACCGTAACACTAGTCTGACAGGCAGTTTTCAATCTGCTCTGTGTAGCGTTAACTGTCAAGTTGTGCACACGCCTTCTCTTGTGCCGCCAGTTTTTATATGAGGTTCTAAAAGTTTGTCAAATCTTGGCACTGCATATTTGCGCACAGATGTTGCATTTTTCGTTTGAACGCATTAACTGAGCTGATCATGTTGACCACTGTTTTGTCTTTTCCTTGCAGTTCAACATTAAGGTCATTCAACATGTTGGTCAGATCGGTTAAAAATGCTAAGTCTAGTAGCCACTGAGCATCAGTTAGCTGGATGTATTCTGTCTGTTTAGACACAAGGACAAACTCTTTAATCTCTGGGCAGAGTTCTCAAAATCTTTGCAAGAATTTCCCTCGACTAAGCCATCTTACGTCAGTGTGTGGCAACAATTCAGTGTGGTCACAGTCAGCCTTCTCCAGATGCACACGGAACAGCCATCTTTGAAGAGATCTGGCGCGAATAGAACAGCTGATTTGCGTTGCCACATCCATTCTTTTTTCTATGTTGAGCCTTTTTGTTCATAACGCTTGTTAGTGTATTATGCGGTGGTAATTGAGGAAGCAATAAATCCCTTAAGCGGCCAACCATCGCGGGCGCACCGTCCGTGGTAATGGACACCAATTTGGACACTGGAAGCTTAGTTTTCTCAAAGATTGACAAATGTCTTCTCCCAGCGTGCGTTCTTTCATGGGCAGTACTGTTAACAGCTCCTCTTTTGCAGTCATATCAGTATACACCATACGAATAAAAATGCAAAACTGGGCTGTGTCACTCACGTCTGTAGACTCGTCTAACTGCAGTGAGAAACACTCGCAGTCTGCGATATCCCTCCTAAGTTTCTCGGTCACATCCTTGGCCATTGCTTCACAGCGCTGTGTAACTATACTTTTTGACAGCTGGAGAGATTTGATTGAAGATACTATCTTAGGTTTGTTTTTAAAGTCTTGAAACAACAAATCAGCCGCTACAACGAATGCCTCTTTGATCATCTCTCCGTCTTGGAGGGATTTCTTGTGTTTAACGATGATGTGACTCACCCGGAACGATGCTTCGGTGGCGCTCTTTGCTTTCGTGGTAAGCTGTGAGAAAAAGGCCTGCTGTCCAGACAACTGGGATTTTAGTTCTTTCCCCTTTCTCCTCAGTTCACTTTTTGGAGGGAAGTCAGTGTCGTAGCTTTTATGAACAGTCCGAAAATGCCGCTCCAAATTTCCTTTCTTCTGAATAGCAATGGTAGATTTGCAGATGAGGCAAATGCACTTTGAATATGAAATTGTGAAAACAAAAGTCTTCCTCCCATTCTGCATGGAAGTGGTAGGTTTTTGCCCATGACACCCATGTGTCAAAAATAAATATGATGTTAGACGGGTTGTCCTGGATGTCAATCTAGTGACAAATAGTATATTGGCATAGTGAGGATGGATGATAGGCTGACCTCTTTATTTATTTTTTTAATACCATGCGAGCTAACCCCACTGCCTTTGTGATCGACCGGTAGATCGCGATCGACCTAATGAGCACCCCTGATGTACTGTATGCTAATTGACAATATACAAATCACATTTATCGAAAATATCTGAACAATGTCAGAGTATTAAATACACCCCCACGATGAGAAATGTACAAGAAGATGTTTTGTTTGTGTGTGTGTGTGTGTGT
>NC_048408.1:8126112-8141667 GCF_013103735.1 Etheostoma cragini
CGCTCTGTCTTCCCATCTGACCGCATGCGTGTAATTTCACATTCAACAAATCATTTATCAATTGCAATCTTTTAATCATTACTGTGTGTGTGTGTGTGTGTGTGTGTGTGTGTGGATAGTGGCCATGGGAGAATTGTTTCAGCACGTGGGTTGTTAAATGTTTACAGCTCTGAAAGCATTATTGCCTTTTGGTCTTTAGTGGCAGGATGAAATATGTTGCCAATGGCAACAGACAAACCAACAGCCACAACCTTAGATAGATCCAGTGAAACCCTTGGATCATGCAGTTTAACGCATCTATGTGTTTTTTACAGGTTCATTTGCAGTTAATCAAGTTTTTAAGATGAAGTAAGATGTTTAGGTTTTACAATCATAGCTTTAGTAATGTATAGCAACATATATGCCCCTGCACTTGTGCTTAGCTCCCCCCTCTATTTCTAATTTATAAGATAAGTTCTATATGAACAACAACATTAACATTTTTTTACAAAGATGGATGATATACTTGGACTAAACCCTGGCTCGCACTATTTTACCAAGTGCACACTACAGCCTTTGGTTTATTATGGGGACTAAATCACGACTGAGACATGCTTGTCATGTCACACATTTTTCACGTGTCATTTAACACTCCGATCTTATTCCCAACTCGTTAGTTTTAAACACGCCGTTAATGTTGTGATTTCAAACAAAACTACTTGGTCAGGTTTAGAAAAGACCATGGCTTGGGTTAAAATAAGTAAATGTGTTATGCATTTACAATAAGTTACGCACCAAAGTATAAATATGCTATTCAATGATACCAGGCTGGCTGAGACGTTTATAGAAATACTAGCATTATTTGTAAAAAAACAAAAAATAAATACACGTAACAAGATTTTGCAGCCATATTATTGGCTCGGTGAGGCTTCACTTGCTTTAGGCAAATGCTGCTAATGACAATGCTAACATGCTGTTGTTAAGCAGCTATGCTAACATTGTTGGCTGGCATTACACATTGTTGGTTACACCTTCTGAGTGTAGCGTCATAGCATGCTAACATTTGCGAATTAGGACTAAGTACAGCTGAGGCTGATGGGAATGCCATTCATATTTACAGGTATTTAGTTATAAACTTAAAGTAGTAAGAACAAATGAAAAAAGAGAAATTGAACCTCCTTCCAGTTGTTGCTGAGATAATTCAATCTGGACCAAAGTGGTGGGCTGACTGAGCCATGCCTTTAGTGTGGCTAAAAACTGTATAAGCCATATTTATTTTTACATGTAGGTATTCTGTGGTATGTATTGCATTCCAGGAGGTTTGGGAGATTGTGATGCATCTTTGTCGTTTTGATTGTTCTTCACCCTGCCATATTTACTTCAAAATAGTTCTCTTCTAAATTACTTCAATCAAACCTTGGGGAGCCTATCTGGACTTGTGTCCAGCTGGGTTTTTACATGCATGTTCAAGGAGCAATAATAATAGCAACAGTAGGATAATGGAAATGAGGATCTAGATGAGAGAAAGCATGCATGTGATGTGCACAAACCCATCCTTTACAAAACATGTCTTACAGCAAAGTTGCATAATGATCTGTTGAGTCTGTTGTTGGTGGGGAAATTGGTGTCTTGTTCTATCTGAGTGACTGAGGAATATCAGCACAAAAGTCCTTGATCTTTAGGCAAGCAAAAGTCCTTTGCTTTAGACAGCAAATGCTTACTCTCACTTTTTATATTATGTTCTTGAACTTTCTTTGCCTGTGAAATCCTTTTGTTTAAAGTTAACGTTTTTAATGTAGTGACCTTGTAAAACTCTGGCAACATGATTTAAATATCTCTCAGTTACCATCTAGAAATATTTGGGTGTCAACAAAATAGACGTTAGTGTGTAAGTAATGTGTAAATAATTGTGAGTGAATGTCAGTAGAAGCTGTCTTGTTACAGTATTTTACTGTGGCACTTTTCCTTTTAACCATACTAAATAATTCCCACAATAAATAATTCCCATTATAAATAATTCCGGTAATTTATTCCCCTGAGTGGCTTTCTGGAATTGACCGGGTTCTAGCCAGCTACACTGATGACTGTCCGCCTGTGCCTCTTATTCCTGACTCCCATGGAGAAGCTCTGAGAGTGACATGGAACATTAACACCTCTGTTGCACCATCCCTCAGCAGTGTGAAACCAGATGGACAGCTTTTCATTGGATACTGCGTTAGTTGCTGTTTTTCACTCCTGCACCCCGAGAGCAGTAGACGTTAACCAACCTCTGAGAAAAAAAAGTCCTGCTGGCTTGGGTATGTGTGTGTGCGCATACATACGTGTATGTGTGCCGGGAGGCCCTTATCTGTGCATCACCCTAAGTGTTTGTGAGACAATCAAGGTAGATGTATGGAGTGGAAAAGATTATGATATAACACTTGGGAATTATTGATTAGCTGAATGAACTTCTCTCTGCTCTCACCCTGTCTCAGTTCAGTCCGGAGGGACTGAACTTACTGTCTGCAGTACATTTTTCTGGAACTTGCCAATAAACCTCTCATCTGAAATTTGTTTCAAGGGGCATAAGGGAACCGTGACAGTTTAGCATATATCACACTGTCTTTGCAACTACAGAATTGCAACTGTGGCAGATTTCTGCAACTGCTTGCAGTAGCACATAACTGACACAAACAGAAAAGAGATCCAGCAAGACAACATGTCTTGTGAAATAGGACTGCAACTGATAGATGATGATGATAATAATAATTTTACTTTGGGGATTAATTGAGCAATAGCTGTGTCCACAAAATATAGTGTAACATATCCTTCCCATATCTGAGAAGCTAGAACAAGCTACTGTTTGCCGTTTTTGCTTGAAGTACCTAATCAGTTATCAAAATTTGCTTCTCTTTACTTTTCTGTAGACCAACTAATCAGTTGATTTATCTTATCAGCATTTAACTCATTGATGAAAACAACGACATAATGAGTTAACACACCTTGTGACCATGTACCTATTAAGGGCGCTTTCACACCTGCCTTATTTAGTTTGGTTGAATTGTACTACAGTTGGTTTTCCCCCTGGTGTGGTTTGTTTGGGCCGGTGTGAATGCAGCAATCGCACTTGGGTGCGCACCAAAAGCGGACCAAACAAGCGTACCAAGACCTGCTTTAAGAGGGGGTCTCAGTGCGCTTTCAATCAAATGGGTGCGGTTCCTTTGCGGTTAAAACATGATCCAACCTCGAACCGCACCAACTATATACTCCGCAAGTCTGAGCTGAGCGGCTTGCACTGTTTCACCTACAGAAATAGACAACAGTCAAGCTCGCCATCACTCATATTTCTGGCGTCAAGCCAGCCACTGGTAAAGATGGAGACAGACACCGGCACAGTAGAGCCAAGTCTTGGTGACCAGAGCAGACACAGTCAAGTTGCTCTCAAAACATTGTCCGTTTTTTTATCATTAAATGAGCTGGTTTGACCATGGAGACAGTCGCAGCGCAAGGGATTTTCCTTTGCTGGTGCTAAGGGATTGCTCGACAATTCAGTGAGGGTGCGCTAAAATTTAGAGTTTCCCTTGACACACTTAGCCTACACACACCCGGAGATACGCACCCATATTCCCCGAAGTTTAGGCTTCTAAGAGAGCGAACAAGAGGGATAGAGCGATTGATTTTTTTGTTATTCATGCAGTAAAGTTGTCGATACAACAACACCATAAAACTCTGATTAGCCGACCGCACATATTTCAAATGCCAGCCAACAAGCCAGGTTTACACAATCATTTTCTGCAGCTTTCATACAGTGGCACAGATAAGTAATGCAGCAGGACAGATTCACCACACATAGCCAACTAACACACATAAACGCACACGCAGCATCCTCACACAGTATTCATACATAAACATGGTAAAAATAATGCAGTCATATCTGTAGTGAAAATCTAAATAAGCCACTGAGGATGAATGGCTGAATCGGTTTCAAACATGTTTTCTGGACTAAACCAATGTCCAGCGCGTTGTAGAACTTTGGATTTGATCAATTTTATTCACAGTACTGTAAAACACTTGTTACTGTAATGTGCTTGGATTTTTCTATGTATGGAACCAAACCAAACCAAGGGGATATCGCTCCAAGTTTACAAACTTCTCAACTGATTTGGACCAGAGCAAACAAACAGTAGGTGTGAAAATGCTGGAAGAGACCTGCATAACTGTATGTTCTTTGTGTATGCTGTGTGCGCCTAGAGCATGGGCATTATAGTCTGTTTCTGGCAGGGCCAACTGACCTCCTACCGTCTCCTTGCACAAATGAAGGGTATGAAAAAATAATGAAGTCATACAGCGTTTCTATTTCCAATTTTACTTTTGACCAAAGAGTTATTTTAGGGTGCTAGTGATGCTCAGAAAAAAAATGTATTCATTTTACAGCCACTGCTTTTATTATGGTTGTGTACAAGAAAATTCATTTTGAGCCAGTGAGGGTTTTTTGCACTTGCAGCATTGGGCTGTGTTTTGGCGTAGTAGTTGCACTGTGTATAGGAACATGGAGAATTGTTGTCACACAACCCCCTGACATAAGTTCTTGTTTTATCAGAATTTAATCTATTCAGTCCATCAAATTTGGGAAATCTACTAGAGTGAATGATTTTATTTCATTCATGTGTGCGTAAAGCCAACAGGAAGTCCGAAGGCTCGTATTCGTTGGCTCTCAACTGGCTTGGCTGGGTTGGTTCTAGTGTGTATGCTGCATGGGCCCAAAATTACGGAATCGTGACAAGGCCTGTGGAGGCATTTTCGGCACATGGGCTCAATTAGGAACGTCCATATGTTGGATCATGGTCAACAAATGAGGCGCTATGTGGAAATGCAGAACCCAATTCTGGTGCTCATGCCTGTAACACTGTATTAAACTGGAATTAGGCTTCCATTGATTGATTGATTGATTGATTGATCCATTTATTGAACTAATTTACAGAGCCATAGCAGAAGAAAAGCTTTTGGGCTCCCCATTTTCCATGGCCTACATACGATCATTGTATCAATGCCCTTGTGAAATTGTGTTGATACAATGATGACGTGTGAAATAAACAAAACAAAAATATTAGGTCATTGTACATTTGTCAAATGAAAAAAAATACAATAAAGCCCATTGTGGTCCTTTTGGGTGGTAAGTTACACATATATTTCACAAAGGGCATCAATAAGTGTGGAATATGGTGCATAGTGTTATAAATAAATAATAAATATAAAAAATCGGCATTTTTGGATTCCATTTCTGCTGAAAAACCGGCAGCCAGATATTCTTTTGTGGTTTGTGCTGTCTGAAAAGAAATGCAGCTGTGTTGCACTTTACATGCAGTCAGCTGTATATCTGGTTGTGCCTTTAAGTCAGACAAGGTACTATGGGTACACATTTGTCTCTCTGGTAAGAAAGAAATCTTTATCCCCATGGGTCTGAATTTGTAGTAGGAAGAAGAACACATTGTGAGCTACTCAAGTCTCAACATGATAAATATGGGTAATTTGTAATTACTTTTGTCACGATGAAGGGAAAGAAAATAATACATACAGATGAGCACGACATCACACGTGCTCTTGAATACACAAATATGCCTACACACTGTGACGGATGAATGCTGGTGTAATTAGAAGTTAAAGGTCATATTAATTATAGACACAGCCTTCTACAGCACACAAGTCTGACATGTGCATACAAATCTGTGGGAACATATGTATATACACTATATCTTACACCCTTTCTAGAACACTATTTAAATATTGAAAGCTAAAGACCGTAACGGTGCCATAAAGACTGATGTTGTGCCATGTGAACTGCCTGATGAGTGCTTGAGCTATACTGGAAAGCCGCCAACACATGATAAGCAATTTGCTCTCTGCGCACCGCTAGGTAGGGTCAGAGATGGGAAGTAACGAAGTACAAATACTTCGTTACTGTACTCAAGTAGATTTTTCTGATATTTCTACTTTACTTTACTATTTATTTTTGTGGCGACTTTTTACTTCTACTCCTTACATTTTTACACAAATATCGGTACTTTCTACTCCTTACATTTGACAAAATTGGCTCGTTACTTTAGTTTTTACAAGAGGTTGTCATGTCGGACAATAGCGCATACAGGCGCGACACACCGCGAGCGGGTGCGCGCGCCACACGGAGAAAAAAGTGAGAGAAATGAAAAAGAGACAAGCTGTCCGGAGGATAACCAGCTGAGATTGTGTGTGAGAGTCTTTGAGAACTTTAAGTCGTATAACTCATGTTGTCAGTTCACTAAAGCCTATTTTTGGTCTATAGTTCTTCACATTTAAAGTAAGTTAGCTAGTCGTTTTGGTGTATTCTTCAACTGTTAGCTAGGTTGCACGTTGGTCTTAATGAAGCATCAACACTTTCACTAGCTTTATTCGCATGAGTTCTTTTTCTTTTTTACCGAACTTCAGACGCAGTAGTTCAGTTGACAAGTGGATGGAAACTTAGCTAGAGAGAAGTTGTCTCCGTCTGTTTTAACAGACACACCTGGGGTAGGGTGACCAGACGTCCCCGGTTTCCAGAGACAGTCCCCGGTTTTGGTGACCTGTCCCCGGCTGGATCTGTCCCCGGAAATGTCCCCGGATTTCACTGTGACGGACAGACCCGAAATTGGAATGAAAGAAAGAAAACACTGACCAAACGTAGCCGATAGTCGCTCCAGACAGCCAGAGCCAGCGCTGCTCAGAGCTCAGAGATGTTTTAGAAGCCGTGTGTTACAATGCTAAAATCACAGCTCCAGGTGTAGTGTCCCCGTTTTAAGTTTTACAAAAATATAAACATGACATATTTTGGAGGTATATACGCCTCTGAGCTGAAAATGTCCCCGGATTTTGTCTGAGAAATCTGGTCACCTTAACCTGGGGCCAAGTTGGACACCAGAATCAGGTTTAATCCAGTCCTAATCTAGTTCTCAACTTTCACATAATTTCACTGGAGTTATCCTTATTATTGTTTACGTCATCAATACCATATTCAATCTAAATGGATGGGAATATATCTACTGTACGTTTGCATTTGACGCACTACTAAGACAACTCAACAAATTCAGCATTCTGCATTAATTCACAGCAAATCATTGAGGCTTGATGGCACTGACTAACGTTAGCACATAGTAGTATGGATGGTGTTAACGTTAGCACATAGTAGTATGGAGGGCGACATGATTGGAAATGAAGAAAACAGAAAGACATTCCCATCATCCTCAGCCTTATCTGAGAAAGATGTTTGAGACAGTAGGCATCAAGAAGGACTCCTGGCCAATGTGCTGGGGAACTTCTTCATTAATGTCTGTTTAATCATTCATATTTTAATACTTTATTTTATTTCCAGAAGCCGTATTCGAGCACACACAAACATGTAGATTCCTTTACATGTTAGGGGGAAAGATTAAAAATAAAAACAGGATCTGTGAATTCTCACAGAATCACAACTGAATTCATATCTTGCTAATAAGTCAGAATCTTATAAACCTAGAGTCCCAGTCTCTGTCATAATAATCATATATTTAGGCCTATTGGCAGACATCCATTTAAAATGTAGCCATTGCCACATAAAGACCGTGTCCTCCATGTCCACTGAAGTTCCTCAGCTTCTCTCTAGTAACATTTGTGTGCTTCAGGTAGCTTTTGCACGGCTACTTTTACTTTTATACTTTAAGTAAATTTCCAAGCCTGTACTCTGTTACTTTTACTTGAGTAAAGAAGTTTAATCAGTACTTCCACTTTTACCAGAGTATTTTTTAACACAAGTATCTGTACTTCTACTTAAGTATGGAAAGTGAGTACTTTTGCCATCTCTGGGTAGGGTGCAGAGCAAAGCACACAATGCAAAGCGCAACGCAGGTGTTCCTCATCAAGGGTGGCAAAGATGCCATTTCGTCGAGAGCTGTTATCATATTGGTTGTGCTTTCAAAAGGTCAGCGGCAACAAGGTCAAAGTTTGTTGTTTTTTTTTCTTTTGTTTTTTTTGGGGGCTTTTCCCTTTATTTGACAGCAACAGTGGATAGATGGAAAAGGGGGGGCAGAAGGGGATGACACACAGCAAAGGGTTGAATTTGAGCCCCGGGCTGCTGCAGGACTCAGCCTACATGGGGCACACCCTCTTACAGGGTGAGCTAGAGGCCAAACCAACTACGGCAAAGTTGAAATAATTTCAACTTTGAGTTCAAATCTGCTCTCCCCATAGGAAGTCAATGACACTGACAGCGCAAAATGGTTATGCCGCCTATCATGTGTAGGGGGCTTAACTCTTAATTCATGCATTGGCTCATTGTGTTTTTAGACTGTATGTTTCTAAGCTAGCACCAGAGTTTGTGCTAATTTACATTTTAGTATAAGCTTTAGCAAATTGTGGATGGTTTGTTTGATCCAGTTCCTCCAAATGCTAATTTCTCCAAATGTCTTCTCATTTATCTCCTTTCACTTTATTCATTAGTTCAGGAAAAGAAGCATCCATCCTTCAAGTGAGATCTTAAGCAGAATTGGTTAAGGATGACAGCTGCACAGCTGGATCCGTCATCAGTCTTGGAACAGTTTTGTGGTATCTCATTAGGTTCATGTTTCTTTGGAACCGTCAATCCAATGTAATTAATGGGGGAGAAAATCCACAGTCCTTGTTCAGTGTACAACTGTGTCCTTAAGTGTGGGGCTTCCAACATCTGAGTTAGACAACCAAAGGTGATATTTATCACATTTACAAAAAATGTTGTGCCAAATTCCCTTTTCTTTTTACTGTCTCCATTGAGCACCTCTCAAAGGAAACACTACCCATCCAAAGATGGAATTAGGGACCAAAAGCATCATAACTTTGGAATATCCACTTAATTTATCTCTGAAGCCTCATATCTGCTGAAGTTGGAGTGTGTTTTTACATCAAAGAAAGACTGGGATTTTGTTCCCCATCACTTACATTGCATCAACGATATAAGATGAGGTCACGTTACGGCCAGTGTAGAGAGAAGGGAATAGCACAGTGACCAAAAACTTTCATTCTACATACGGGCATGTGAATATTGTTTTAGCTCTGACTTGAAAGAAAAAAATGAACCTATCCCTTAAATGCGTAGTTTGTAGGGGTGGAAAGCCCTAGAGACCTCACAATACCATATCACAAAACAAAATTATTGCAATTTTAAATATATTGCAATATTCTGCAATATAAATTGCAATTTATAACCTTTTTTCCAACTTCAAATGATGTCTCCAAAACATCTGTTTTATCAAAACTGTTTGTTCATCTCACTTCAATTTTATTGCTGCAAAATGGGATTGTCAGTCAGACAAACTAACCAACACATATTCAGTATATAATAACAGATTGTTACTTTGCGCCACAGTATTGCCACGGAACATATCACAATACTATGCTGTATCAATTCCCCCTCCCCCCCCTAATAGTTTAATGTCCTGTCCAAAACACGAGGGCACACAATTACAACTCACACTGTTTTTGCTTTTGTCTACCATCTACCTTGACACCAACCTCTGTACAAGTTTTACATGTGCTTTCCCTTGTTCTCCAAGAACGTTTTGGTCACCTTTTATCCATCTCACAAGGTTTTCTTTTATAGGACGGGTGCAGCTAAACAGACCAGTTAGCATCTTGAGCATCTTGTTGACATTTATTATGACTTTAATTGGAATTCTGGAACATGTGGGTTTTGCGTTTACTTTCGTTTTGTAAACGGTGTCAGTGTTGGTCTGCCTCTGTTTCTGCACGTGCAAACATGGCATGGTTGCAAAAGTGTGTGCTTGGCTGCATGTTTGTAAGTGTATTAACGGTGAATACCAGCTCCTTATTGGCAGAGCTGTGAATTCCCTCTGCTTTTGTAGGCCTGTTTTCATGTTGTTTTTCTCAGCAGGAAATGCAATATTGCCAGTGCCTAGGGCTGCCGGGCTTCTAATGTAGTTACTATTGTCTTTTCTCCAACATCCACCACATCTTTCTATCTCTCCATCTCATTCTGTCCTAGTTCATTCTTGTCTCCCAGCCTTCTCTCTGCCAAATACACGATTAAAGCAGAAAAACTCATAGCCACAGACATCTCTTTATTTCACTTTCCCACACTTTTTTTTTTTCTGGCTTCCACCAATCTCTCCAAATCCTATTTTACTTTCTATATTGGACTACTTTTAGGTAAGGTTTGTTGTTCTCCTCATTTGTAGAAATATTCCAGGTATGTGAGAGCAAGTCTGCTAGTGATTTCATATTTGCACAGTTGATACATAGCTGGACTTTCTTCAGCCAAATGTCAGGCTGCTCAGCAGAGGAAGAGAGCAAAGGCTGAGAAAGTGAAGTGAAATGAAAGTTTCATAAAAGGGGTTGAAAGGGGTGATTTACTGAGTGATGAAGAAGACGAAGGAGGGGAGAGGTGAGAGAGACAGAGAGCTGGTCAGAGCTCAATGTTTTGAACACCATCAGACTCCCAGGCTCCCCTCGCTGTCCCTGTCAATCACAAAGTAGTCCATCAACCATCGCTGTACTTGCCACCACACCAACCCACATGCATGGCCATCCCTGTCCACTCTATCCCCATCAGACACACAGATGCACCCGTAGCCATAAATCACAGGGTTAACCATGCTCTAGCAGAAACACTGGATCAGGATGAGCTGCTTCGCCGCTCCGTCTGCCTTCTCAGTTGTTAATTTATGGCCTGAGCTCACCTGAGTAGCTCTCTCTCTCACACACACACACACAAACACACACACGAGCACACACACACATGCACACACACACAGATATACATGTCAGCGGCTTGCAGCAGTACCACATCTGTCCCTCTGGTCCTGCAGTATGGACCATCGGAGCGAGTGATAAGCTGGAATGAGAGAAAACAAGACTTAATGCAAGGAAAGGAGGAAAGCAAAGAATGTGCCGGGTTTGGTATTTTTCTATTCCTTGCTTATCCGTCAGTTGTTATCAATGGGCATAGACCACCAGAGCATATGATAGGGGAAGGCCAAAGGATGGAATGTTCAGGGAGAAAGACGTGGAGGGAGTGACTAAAAGGGGAAGAGTCATAGAAAAGTGAAAGATGAACCCTATAAGGTCTCATATAGGAAGAGAGACCAGAGCACGTGAATTACCTCAAACACAGAGGTGGTACTGCAAGGGTATTGCCCAGAGACAGAAGGATCATCTTTCTCCCAGTATTAGCCTGTGGTAAATCGAGTGGTGGTTGTGGAATAGAGACACAGAGAAAGAGGATCCTCTTGAGTTCTGTAGGTGGAGATGGACTTTGATATCAGTGGGTAATTTTGGCAGGAAAAACTTAGAGGCATATGGAACGGAAGAGGAATGGAATAAAAACACTCAACCCACTTCTATTTACGAGACGGTAGAGATAAAGTAGTTTGTGTGTGTGTGTGTGTGTGTGTGTGTGTGTGTTCTTTGAACAGTCCTTTCCTTTTGGCGCTATCCATGGTGCTGATAACTGACTAAACACCAGTCTGTAGAATTCATCCTCTGTTAAAGAGCACGGTTCCCCAAACGGTACCTGTTTTTCCACAACGTGTTTTCATGAATTGTTTTTTATGAATTGCAAGCATTAAATCGTCACCAACACGGTCATGCAGCACATCATTAGAAAGCTTAACGTCTTGTGATTCCATCAAGCCCCCGCACAAAGGATAAGGTGACTTACAGCGGTTATAATCACGTTATGAAGTTAAGAAACACTGCACCGTTTCTGTCTAAATCGAGCGTGCATCCCTACCTTTGTCCTAGTGTCTTTATCCACAGCGGTGAAAGATATTCATAAACGTTGATTTCCTAAATCGCAAACACTCCAAGGAATTAGAATATCCAAGCCTTGTAATCCATAATTAGCTGGTCCCCTCACAATCTTGTGGTTTCTGGCCAAGTTTCGAAGATTACCATCTTTGGCTTCTGCAGATTGCAATGAACCTTGTTCCCAGCCAATAGCATCAGCCTATCAAGAGATACCCTCAAGCTAAGCCAATGATATCGCACAGTCCCCATTGGGCCCACGTGGGAAAGATGGACAGTAGATCTGACCACTTATAAGAGGAGGTCATAAAACTGGCATCCCTGTGTAGCCAATAAGAAGACGAGTTGAATGGTACCAGACATGGCCAGAAAAAACTATTCCTGTGATCCCTTTCAACTGTCTAAAAGCAAAAATATGGCCTTCTGATGGCATTTCACCATTTCAAGAAGAAATAAGACAAACGCACAGACATATCTGTAGAAATACATTCATACAAAATCCATTTTATAAGTCATTTTCTTCAGGATGTTTTCTCTTCTAACTTGAGACATGTGGCTAGGGTACTATTTTAATATATAGCCCATGTGATATGCTTACAGTAGTGCTTTTTATTAATTTTTCAGTTGATTTACTTGGAAGGAAATAGAAATTCTGTGTTCTAACCTGTGTAGCTCTGTGTCAGTAAGGCCTAGTGTCACAATGCCACTAGAAACAACAAGTTGAGAGTGTTAACTTCCCAATGAACTCAGGGTCATCCCAGAGGGCCAAAGCATGTGGAAACTGCAGCACTTTTTTAAGGGTAAAAATTTAGGCAAGAAAATCATATATTTTCAAGTGGTTTTCAAGAGGACGATCAATTAAAAGAAATACCTACTGACCGACCGACCGATAAAAGTTGCTTTTATCGTTTTTAAAAGTTTTTAAAAGTTGCTTAGTTTAAGCTATTAGTTGTGTACAGCAAGTAGAGCAAGCCCTCTGAGCCAGATCCTTATTCTGTCTAAAACCATCCAGTAAGAATCAAGTTTCTCATTAATGTTTAAATGAAAATTAGCTTTCTTTGGCTAATCCCCCGGTTTCCAAGCAATGTATTGAAGTCAGACACGAAAACAGGGCAGCAGAGAAGATTGAAGCTTAGTAACAGGCTCCCACTGTTGTAATCAAACCCAGATGTTCACTGGCAAGCGTCAGGCACAGCCACAAACACACTCCTCAAGGACGCCTCCTGAGGTATCTTTATGGCCTTGACTTTGTTTTGGAGTCATAGTTTGACTGTTGTACCAACACACAGTCCACTAAAATGGACATTTAAAATGAATGAACCTGTGTTTGTATTTTTTTGAAAGTAGTTAGGCCACGTCCACTGTATGCACATATGAAAAACATACACAAGGGCACTTAGGGAAGGACTCTCTGTAGTTGTGTATTTTATGTCTCTTCGGAAATGTTCAAAACATTGAAGAGATGTGGAGTCCAAATTTGTTTTGATCTATTTGTAATAAATAGGATGTGCCTTTCTGACATCTCATCAAGAGCTGTTTTAACTCACAGCCTTCTCTCTTTCTTTGGGGTTTGACCACCTGTCCTTTTAGGGGAAGTACAACACATTGCTGGCATTGATACGTTTGCAAGGATACATAGTTACTGTAACTGGCTACTGATACTTATTGTTACATACTGGGGCTTTTTTTCTGCTGTGTTCGGATCTACATCAGAATTTCAACATACCAATAAGAGATCAATTATTGTTAAAGACTGCTGTGGTGCTCAACATTGGTATTGGTCTCAGACCACTTTTTGAAGGACTCGCCTATCCAACCCATTATCAAGGCATTTCTTATTATACACTTACGGCAATACAAGAGGTGAATGAAAAGGAACCTGATGTGGATCTTTCAGAACAATTTGAGGAGTGCCTATAGTCAGCATTTTCCACATTTTAGTTTGGGACTCGCACTGGTCTTGACTCTGTCTCAGTCCCTCAAAGTCTTGGTCTTGTCTTGGTCTCCGTACACTCTGGTCCTTGGTGATGACTTGGTCTCGGTTTAGGTGGTCTTGACTACAAAACTGGTTGAAGATGACTCAACTAAATGTATTGCCAGTTGTCTCTGAGATTCTGTAAATATACACAGACAAGCTACACATGAACCCTTTCACCTTAACAGTATCTTGATCGATCGATCAATCTAAAAAAGCATGAGTCATATTTTTTAAACCCCTCACAACACTGATCTATGGTCATGGCAGACTTCACCTTGGCCAGCATATTTTTTTATTATGAGATGGGTTGAAATGATCGGAGACCACGCTGTTTACTCTGAGACAATAGATAGATCATAATGGACCGCTGAGCGTAGCGAGATGAAGCGGACTCTAACGGGATTCAGTTCTGGTTATTTTTCTGCCTGCAGTCACAGTCCTTTCTCCATTTTCTGTTTGTTGTTGCTGCACTGAAGCTGCTAAGAGTCCAGAGGAGGTAGACTGCCCACGCATTTTCAAATAGAGATTGATTATAATACCGGCCCAGAAGAACATAACATTATTTCGATTTTTTATTATATTAATCTTGGTTATGGGAGGAAGGCACCAAAACCCTATGAAGTGTAAAATGGAGTTAAGATAAACAGCTTCATTCTCTGACTGATGCCACTGCATGTTTGAAAATTAGATAATAGATGTTCAATGGCGCTTTCTTCACACGCAATTATTCTCATTTTTGAAGATAAGCCCTGAAGCCAATAAGTTTGTGTTTTTATATGAATACATTTTCTGCAGCTTGCACGATCAAAGGAGTCTGACACACATGCATGTGCACATAAGAGGAACTCTCTCCACCAACTACCAATACCTGGCTGTTTAGTTGCTAAATGTGCTTTACCATTAGTTAGTCGCTAACTTTGTCTGTCTGCCATTTGGTGATGATCTGGTAGCATACTATAGCTGCCACCTGTTGCTGCTGATGCTACAGGTTATCACAACACAAGGATAGACTAACATAAAGAGGAATATAGAGTGAGATCAGCTAAACGTACCACCAGGAGTGCACTACCCAACCTAGAGACTGTATACATCAGGAGAGTAAAGTCCAGAGTAAAGAAACTCCCCAGAGATCCAGTCACCCAAACAACTGTCTCTGTCAGCTGTATGGTTAGTCATTATCGTCCTGACCTGTCTGCTGTGTTTGATCTCAATAGGATCACATACAGTATATAGTTATGTTAACCAGTGTAACAACTTTAAAATGTATGTTAACAGGGTCAGGGAGTTTAGCTGAAACTTGTGTTTTTAGAATGAAGTGGAAACACAAAATGTTGTTTTAAAGTTGTTTAAGAGATAACTCTGTTTGTATGATAATACTTAAGTTGTGTATATTTATAATGCTATTACACACAACTTTTAGCAGTCCCTAATAACTCTGCCACTTGTGTATTGGATGTATGTTTCTCTGTGATAATGGAAGAAAGTTCAAATTTGTTAGAAGCAAATACAGATGTCTGGTTATGTAATAGTGAACTATTTAGTACTTAACAAAATTGCAACACTAAATTACCTGTTAGCACATGTTCTAATACCTAATACCTGATGAAAACAATATTTTTACCAGAATAATTAATCATTCATTGTATTATTTTAAAGTTCCACTTTTAAACACAGCACCTCTAACAAAGGATCTATAATTAGTAATTTTTCGAAAACTTTAAAACTTTTTTAGCAAAGAGCTAAGGCTTTCAGTAATCACGTAGAAGCCATTGATATGAGTATTGTTTGGGTTGCTGGCTTTTTCTGGTGATTACTGTGTTGATTTGATATGTTTTCGT
>NC_048408.1:8141767-8143429 GCF_013103735.1 Etheostoma cragini
TATTATTATTATTATTATTATCATTATTATTATTATTATTATTATTATTATTATTATTATTATTATTATTATTATTATCATTATTATTATTACTATTACAATAATGATAACAATAATGTTTATCAAAAGAGCTTGAACAGCACATATTTAAACACCGGTCTGCTTTAAAATATTTGTCTGGGAGACCCTTGCTGGTGCAGTATAACCACCTTGTGTCTTGCTGCTGTCTTGCCATAGTCTAACCCTGTGACATGTAGCTGTCTTCAACAACCTCACCTTGGTAGCGGAGTTTGGCTGTTCCTCACCCAGTTTTAAGCCTCCTACATAGTTGTCTCTGTTTCAGTTCATGACTGTGTTACAACCTACGGTACATGTGACATTGATGAGCATTAGCACCTTTATGGTATAATTGGTTGATCACACACCTGACTAAAATCCTACAAAATCCCCCCGATGTTTGCAACAGTACCTAAAACAGTTGATGCTGGTTTGAAGGCAAAGGGTATTAACACCAAATATCGATGTGATTTAGATTTTTCTTTTGTTTGCTCACGTTGCATTTTGTAAATTGATAAAAATAAACAATCACTACTCATATTTTTTAAAGCATTCTTAGTTTACAGCATTTTTTAACACCTTTCCAAGACTTTTGCACAGTACTGTGTGTGTGTTTGTGTGTGTGTGTGTGTGTGTGTGTGTGTGTGTGTGTGTGTGGCTACAGTTGTAAATTGTGTTTTGTCATTTAACCCTCAGAGGTCTAAAGGTTTTTGACTACATCTTGTCCGTCTGGTTTTATTTTCTAATCTAAAACATCAACCCTGTTGTGCACATTCAATCTTTTTTTTTTTCAGGACAAATTGGGCTTTCAGAATATTTGTGTAGATAAATGATAAAATAAAACGGAAATTGAATCACTCAGATATTTATTGCAATCACACACAAAATAATAAAAGCTAAACATTTTCTTCTATAAAAGAGTTGTCTAATGTATTTGGAGTCTTGGAGCTCAGAAATGAACATTCTAACTGATAAAGAATCATTACGATTTCCATTTTGCTTAAAGTCCAGGCGTTTTTGCCCTCATTGCATTTATTGATGCCAAGCCTCAAAACAGTTCCACATCACATGATGTGTACTAGAGTGCGGATCGGCCCGACACAGTTAAAATTGCATTTGTTTCTCAAACTAATGACACATGTACGTTTGTTTGTGTGGAAAGCCCGCTTTTATTAACATCATATGTGGGGGATTATGTCAGTAAATCTGAGTAAAATAAATACCTTGCTTAACCTGTATTGATAAGCCGCCCCAATAAGAGATACAGTAATTCAGCATTCACTCACACATATACTGTACATGTTTAGTTTAATGCCTTGCTGCCGCTGCTGAGAATGTAATATAATAGGTTTACTTGATATATCACCTTTTACAGACAAAGTAGCAAAGTGCTTCACATGATAAAAATTTGTAAAATACAGTAAAACCCAAACAGTAAATAAGCAAGCAAAAAAGAAAAAACAACCAATAGAAATAAAAACCCAAAAGTTATAAACAGGAAAAAAGAATGAGTTTACACAAAAGAACGTTCAATGCCTTATCGCGCTGATGTGACCGAGCCCGACCCGAACCCGAGCATCCTTTCTAAAAATCTGTTCAAACCCG
>NC_048408.1:8143529-8181009 GCF_013103735.1 Etheostoma cragini
ATGCCTTATCGCGCTGATGTGACCGAGCCCGACCCGAACCCGAGCATCCTTTCTAAAAATCTGTTCAAACCCGGCCCGGCCCATCGGGTACCGTCGGGTTCCATCGGGCTCGGGTCGGGTATCCATCCTCTAATGTGTACTTCCACGGGGTGCCCTGGGTCACCTGCCTTGTCTGCCTGCAGTTCACACATGTCTTTCTACCATATGAGGCCCTCTTGCTGGTCTCTGTTTGCTCAGAGTTTATCACAGATATATGGTCACTCTGTTGCTGGTTGGGGGGGATTTAAACTGTGACACCACATAGCGGAGCTGTCAGCTCCTCCAGAAAATCCCTGTGGGTCATGGGCTGTTGCTGCTTCTCTGCTCAAGATACCTTGTGAAGCAACTAGCTGTTGGTTGCAGCAATGTCCAAAAAAATGAAAAAACAATGTCCTGTAACATGTCACTGTTTTGTAGTGAACTGGGTAATATTGAATGAGTTGATCAGAAAGATCCACACCTCTCATATCCCTATTGTATTCAGGGCTCGGGCATGGTATGAATTTGGTGGTCCAGCAGCCGTCCTCCGTTTTTATCCTTCTCTAAACTGTGTTGCCAGAGAATACCAGGTGAATTGTGGAGCTTACAGAGACTTCCCAGACTCTTGTCCGTCAACTTAAAAAAAAACAGAGGGCCGCCAAGGATCCACCTGATGGTGCCCTTTGGATCCTTTTTTTTTTTTTCATGGCATGTGTGGTTGTGCATGGGCAACCTCGTCTGATGTCCCTGTAGGTGCCGCATGCTCCAAAGTTTAAACTGACAGATCCTTGATTAGCTTTGGACTTAAAGTTGTCAATATACACATTGTAGCCACTGCCTAGGTGTGTTTTGTCTTTGAGGGACATTACAGAGTCAAATGCCAGTCCTACACCAGAAGCATACACAGACTTCCCTGCGTCTACAGGAATGTCTAGGGTGTACCCACTGCTGCTGTCTGCCAGTACAAAAAGTTTGAAGCCCCACTTGGTTGGCTTTGCCTTCATGTATTGTGTCATGCCGATGTGGGCCACCATCCTCTCGTCCACTGAAAGGTTCTGCCGTGGATGGTAAAATGCTTTGCATGCGTGTAGGGGATTCAGTCAAAACAGCTGGTCCTAAGCTGTTGTCCCTTTCTACCTGTCGTTTTTGGACATCCTCATCATTGTCGCTCAAGTGAAAGTACCCAATACCTGACAGTGGCTGTCACGTGTCAACACTGAGCAGGGAAACTGTTGGCTGTTTTTCCTCCAGTAGTCCGGGATATTTGTCAGTCTCACCAGTGCAAAAAAGAAAGTGAGTTCTAAAAATTTGATTGACAAACAGTGAGGTTTGTCAAAGAATGATTTTTGCCACTGGCAATGTTTTTGATAAATCTGGGATGTAATCGTTTGGATTTATTGCTCAACAACCACCAAAAAAGGCACAAGTTCCAGACTGGATAGAAAACCGCCTGTACATGCTAGAAAGATGCCGAAGACACCACTGTGACAGCCGGAGTGTGACCTTTTAGCTGGAGAAGACGGTATGTCGCTATGTTATTGTTGTGAAATTATTTAATTATGAATAGGAGATGCCGTTTTTTATAGGGGAACGATAAACACGACCTTAGGGGGTTAACAGATTTTCATCCTAGCAGAGAAATGGTCCAAAGGGGTTTTTCACATTCTGACAACCCCAAACTTGTTTTTATCAATGGCTTGAAAATAGTCTCTATAAAGCTTTATTTTATTTTTTTTCACAGATCATCTTTCAAGTTCAAATAGTGCAAGGTCATTCACATGGATAAAAACAATTAGAACTTAAAACTCCATCTGTTGAATGTACTGCAAGTCCAATATTCACTTTCCTTTTAGCTCTGTTTTTGGTCTCTACCAACTCCTAGGGAAAATATCTGTCCCTTTTGTCCACTATTTGATGCTCCACTATGTTCACCAGCTAGTTGCTAAATTTGCCAGCAGTGATTGGTGCTGAGCAAATGCTATGAGAGCTGTGAGAATGAACCAAGAGAGTAAAGTTGTGGGCTGGACAGCTACACAATGAACTGAAACTCTATTTAAAGCTTCATAAAGCAGAAGGGTGTTGCAGATTCAGGTTAAAATTGTCTGTGTATCCATCACTAGTATTGATGGTCCAACAGTGATAATGATAGCTACAGCAATAGCCATGGTGAGTTGTCACATGTTTCTGCTAAGGCTGGGGGTGGCCTGGTAAATGGTGTCTTCAGCTATGGCTCATCCTATATTTAAAACATTTAGAACTAGGTGTAGAATTAGAAGTCCTCCAACCGATGCAACCACATAGGTTCTTCTCTTTCCTCTTAGCATTTACCCAACCATCCGTCTCTCCATCCTCTTTCGTTCTCCATCCTCCCCTCCCTCCCTACTGTTTCCTTGTTGGAGTTTCCAATGCCCAGAGACTGAGTATCCTGAAGCAATAACACATGTTGGCAAAGCTTCAGTCCTCTACATACTTTTATCTTTGTATACAGTACGTGCAATTTCTATATTTTTTTTCATACTTGCGGTTGCAGTAATGTCAGTGTTCCAACAATCTCATGAAAGTGTTTCAAGGGTGTTTGTCGCCAGCAGCTCTGCTCTCTCATAGTCAGTCATTTATCAGGTGATAAAAGAATCACTGCACACTCCCTCGCATCATTTTCTTTATATTTGTAATGCCAAATTTGACAAAAACAGATTGCTACATTACTGACTTTATGCCTTTGTGATTTATACATTGTCATACTGGAACAGTAGAACCTTCCACACCTCGCTTATCTCCTCCTCTGCTTTTTTGCCTCCTCCTCTCCATTGTCACCTGCCTAAATTACAGCATTGACCCCCACAATCTATTAAGTTACTGCACAAAGTAGAGCTGGACCACACATTTACCGTGAACTCCGACCTGTCTTTTCAATCGGCAGTAGTGGTGCTACCAAGAAAAAAAAAAAGAGAGCTGTGTACTGCTCCAACTGCTGCTTGGCTGTTCTGCTATTCTGACAAAGATCAATACACTATCTGGTCTACCGGTCCCATGTCCCACGTCCTCTGTGGAGGAGGAGAGCACCAAGCAAATAGAAGAAAAAAGGAGAGTAAGAAAACGGCACTCTTTAAGCTCAGACAAAGAGAATGTCAGTTAGCTGGCAAACAGCCACTTCCGCCAACCCTGCATGTCTTTACTTCTCTCATTAATAATGATGTATGTATGTACAGTAAATATACTGTATGGGTGTGTATATATATGTGTGTGTGTGTATATATATACACACAGTATATAGTGATTAGATGTCATTAATATATCAATTTTATTTGCAGATTTGACATCCAATCCCAACTAATATGTCAGATCTGATTTTTGAATCAATTTAAAGAGAATGCGTATTAGTACCCGGATAAAATGCCAAAGCCCATGATCAGATGTGTTGCAATTTGATAATATTGCCATTTTCCTTCTTTAACAAAAAACGAAATTTAAATAATTCAATTTTTGAAACAATATATCATTTAAAAAAACGAATTGCTTTTTAAGAAGAATGCACATCACATTTGCACACATGTGTATTTTCACATGTGAAAATACATGTCAGTCCGTCAGTCTGACATTTATTTACTTTGTAAAGAACTACATAACATGTATTGTCTTCCTTTTTCCGCTTTCGCTCTGCTTTGCTGGAAACGGATGGGATGTAGTAGCCGCCGGCAGTACCAAATGAACAGAAATATTTAGATTTATAACTGGTGAAAAATAAATAAAACCAAAAATATCAATTCTAGGCAACACAATTGATTTTAATTTAAAAAATATCCCGAAACAGACATTTCTTTTAAATTATTTTCTTCCAACCCTGATACGTGGATGCCACAGTGTACATTCCTGCTTGTCAACCCTTCATCTGTGGAGCCTGAGAGTCCAATATGTTCACAAAGTGTAGCCCTGGATGGAGCACATATTAGCAGCTGCTCCACAGCACAGTGGAGGGAACATCAAATTGGAAAGGCCATTGTTAAAAGCCATCTGCTTAGGTTATGAAGGGAGCGTGCACTTAAAAAATACTTTCACCTTTGTGACAGTCAGGGCGCATCGAAGACCTGCTGGTAGATGAAGATAGTGACGACACAGCTGAAATTCCTTTAGCACTTTGCGATCAGCAATCTTCTCTTGCCTTTATCCACCAAGCGACACCGTCCTGCAGGTGCTGACGGTCCCTAGAGGGATCAGGTAGATGAAGCCTTTAAAAAGGGCTGCACGCCAAGCACAAGGGGCTGCTTATTGATTGTGGGGAGGGTGGCTGGTGAGCAAGGTGCTCTCCAGTAGAGGTTAGATTCAGAGGCTTTGGTGCCTTTTGGCTGTCTGACAAGCCCCCATCTTCTTGGGTAGTTAAAAGAAGTAGGGTGAAGTGCCAGCAGTAGCAGCAGTGTAATGGTGAACTAGGATCTGATCAGCCTTGGCTGGGTCACCTGCAGTGTCCAGAAGCAAATCATCTTTCAACACTACATCAGTTTTTAACACAGGAACATTAAAAATTTAACATAGAAAGTGCAGTCAATAAATATGCTATACATTCTACTGTTTCCTGCAGTTACACCCCTGTACAATATGCAATGTGATGCAACTTTATTATCAGTTTACTCTAAAATTAATTTTTGCGTTCCCTGAGCAGCTCTGCTGAAAAAAGAAAAGTACACACAAGTTAGTCAACAATCACACTTACAGTACAAAAGATGAAAACACATCAACAGCCGTGATGACAAAGAAACCTGCTTCGTGAAATCCTCAGATCCAGATCTTAATTGGCAGCACACTGATGTCGGTTTAACAACAGGATGGACTGATGTATAAAAGAATATTTCCCATCCTTTATTTCCCCTTCATTTTCACTCTTCTGCTCTAATCCTTGAGTTCTCAAACTGAGGCCAAAGGTTGAGATGAAAAAAGATTATTTTCCCAGTCACTACCGTATCCTGTGATCAGCTGCTATTATTTTCCTTTGCTTATGAAAAGAGAGGGAGAGAAAAAGAGAAATACAGTAAGAAATACACTATAGGAAGAAAATAAAAACAACAGTAAAAGCACGGAGGTGAGAAGAGCAAGGAAATACAGGAAAAAAAGATACCCTTGCTCAGTTGGACACTTCTCCCAGGAAGCACATTCAGAACTCATGAAACATTAAGACAACTCAGTCATGTCTACCTCTTTTTGTTTTTAATAATTTATAGTCCGTCTATCATTTGTTTTTCTTGTACGCAGTTCCTCTACATTAATTACAAAAGACTTTCATCCATGAGCAAAAGCTTTCACCCATGAGCATGCTGCAGGCATGTATTTTCAGTTTATCACATGCATTTGTGTGCATTGACTGTGTGTGTATTATACTGAACACATGTACTGTAAAGAAGCCTGTCATTATATGTATGACTGCCCTACTGCAGCAGCGTAATGTTTAAAAGCAGTCTTCCAAATGAAGTAGAAGAAAAAGAGATGCTGGTTAGTAAAGAGACTTATTGAAGAGATAAGATGGCTAGTGTGTCCTAAAATAATAAAATAAACTAACTGGTTTAGACTGTTGGTTGTTAAATCCACTTAGTGAGAGAAGCACACAAGGTACAAAGAGATAAGAACGAGCCACCAAGAGCAAGAGGGGAAGAAAGGCATAAGGGAGCAGGACCTAAAAATTGGAAGATGACATCAAGACAGATGGAGAAAAATAACACCAGAGAATGAGACACACACAGAGAGACAGAGAGAGTGTGATTGTGATTGCAAGGTAAGAAAGATTGCCCTGGTGACATATTAGTTTCATCAAGCGAAGCTGCATGGGAGAAGGGAGAATCATTAGACAGGGCTGTCGTCATTCAGCTAAATTGATGCCGCTGCTTCCTCATTCTCATCCCACTGTGTCTCTGATATATTCTGATGTGTACAGAAAGCGAGGGAAACCAGATCTGACCGCAAATTGCCCACTATTCAAAAGTGCACTCGAGTCGGTGACTGTTTGTGTGGATGAATGTATGCAGACAATTTTAATTATTTTGTGCGTGTGTGTGTGTGTGTGTGTGTGTGTGTGTCTGTGTGTGTGTGTGTGTGTGTGTGTCTGTGTGTGTGTGTGTGTGTGTGTGTGTGTGTGTCCTTCCCAGAAATGGACTGCCTGCAGCTTGTTGGCCACCTGGTCCTCTTTGATAGCTCTAACCGAATAAAGACCTGAGAGAGACTGACTGGCAATGGCTGCCAGGGCACACTTTGCCAGACCAAACAGTTTGAAAGGAAACCCTCCTACTTGTTTGTGTGCAGTTGTGTCATTATTTTGGTCCTTTGTCTGCATTTACAGTGTGCAAACAATGGGAAGGATTTTACACTCTTCTGACGTCTTTCTTAGTATGTGTCAAAACTAGGACTGTCAATCAAAAGTGTACGTTAAAGGTATATTTTTCAAGTTTTTAATGCTCTCTTTAACATCAGAGAGGACAAATATGCGTTATGCAGTTTATTATTATTATTGGAACGATAGAAAAATCTGACAAATACTGTCTAGACTATTCTCCAGAATAACCTCAAAGGTACTCTATGCTGAAAGCACAAAATGGCCAACGGATGGGCATATTGACCTGAATGTAACGTTACTTGGTAATACTAACACAAATTAGAACCCTGTGCATTCCATTTTTACTCGGAGGATGTAATTTAAGGGGACAAAGTTGAAAAACACGCCCCCTGATCTCAGATTTTGAAGTTGTGAAGTCAGACATCCTTGCAGCACCCCAAGCTCAAAATCCAATATGTTTCCCCCGGGTGCAACAGTAATGAAAGCGACCCGAAGCCCAAATCACAGAACTTGCATATTTTAATCTTGCGTCCAGAAAATGTGTGGCCTCAAAAGAATGTGCGTTAACATCAGTTTTGACAGCCCTAGACAAAACATAAAGATAATGAGTTGACATTAAGCAAGAACAAGGGATAGAACAGCAACACTTGTCAAACTGCAGAATGACAGCTATGGTAACAAACGGGTGATTTGCATGCCAAAATGCCCTTTGTACATAGTTACACCAGTTAATTAAGGTTGCATATACACACAGAAACTGTGGTTCAAAGGAGGCTGACAAACTGTCAGTGACATGAGCCAGAGTTTACTGTAGAGATGATGTGAGGCCAAGATTTGCATCTGGTCACCATCTTTGCTGTTTTTTTAAAGCAAAAAATGTAATTTATGGAAAATGGGAAGAACTGTGGGGGAAGGCGAAGTAGGATGAGCAAGTAGCAACAATAATGATTGACTGTAAGAGACTGAGACACTTTTAAACCTTAAAAAAACACATTAGCCTGCATGCGTGAGTGAGTGCGTGCGTGAGTGCTTGCATGCGTGCAAGAAAGAGAAAATGTAATATAATAGATTTGTTTCCATGAAGATTAACAGATAAAGAGATGGGGCCTCTGGTTACTGTTTCATCAGAGCAGATAGACTGGAGTTTGCTCTCTCTCTCCCAGCCTCATTATGTCCAAGCCCTGCAAACAGAACACACATATGAACATACATTTCTTACTCATTACTACACACGACATTACTACACACGATGTGCACACCTACATGGGTATTTAGTTAGGTAGAAACATGGTCCTTCCCACTTGATCTTAAATCCTGTCTTGCGTGGCGATAAAATTGCCTAATGAGGTAATCAAGCTATTGAATTGATGTGCGTAAAAAATCCTGGGAATGTTCAACACACATGACATGCCTTTAATGAGTGGAATGTTGTGAAATGTCTAAACTGAGTAGTTTCATGTGGTGTGTGGCACCCAGTCTGTTGCATTCATTTCTGAACGAAGCGTGAAATAGTCATAAACCACACTGCTTACAGTAGCATGGACAGAAGAACTCACCCTGCAATATTAACATTACATATAACTTGCACACTTGATAGTGTTTTTAGGAGTCTGGGAGTAGTGCAGTGGTTGGCTTGTGTGCATGCTTAGCACTTTTTGCTAAATATATTGCTTAGGGAAATTATGTGTCGTCATTTTGATGCTGCACAGAACCCTTTGAAGGGTAAATACTTTGTGCTTATGTACTGCAGTAATGTAATGGACGCAGCAGCAGTGACATGCCCCTGTGGTTTGTGGACTACGTTTTGAAGCCGTTTTGAGGATGACGCAGCTATGCCAGTGTTGTTTGTGGTTGCAAAGGCTAAAGACGAAAAGTTTGAGTCAGGCAAAGTTTTACCAGTAAGTAAATGCGGCCCTATGGGTGCTGGTGCCAATTATGTATGGCAGTACACAGAACATTGGCAAACTCTCCCTTTACTTTCCAATGACAAGCTGCTTTTGTTGCTTTTATATAGGCCTTAGTGGCCCCCAATATTGTATATAAAGTCTCTTTCCCAAAAATCAGCCTTGGTGCAGAATTACAGCCACTAGAGCCAGTCCCACAATGAGTTTTCCTTGGGGCGTGCCTTTTCTATGTCTGTTACAGTTGAGGAGGGGGGGGGCTGGGAGTGTGGCCTTGACAAAGTGGCACTTTGCTCATTTGAAAGTCATGATGGTGACAAAACTCTGCGATAAAGTCGGACAGTTTCCAGTCGTTTCTAGCAGCCTTAATGCTGAACAGGAAGTTACATAGCCCCTGTGGTCCGATTGTGATTTAAGAAAATGTCATCAGACCCGTATATCAGCTTGTACACAGTCTCCAGTTTTTTGATTATGACAGAGTAGCTTTCAAAAGGCTCTACATGTGATCTGTTGATGATTTTAATTAACAGAATGGATATGCTGAGAGACCAGCCTTTTCCCGCATGCCTGGGTCTTGCAGTCGGTGAAAAGCAACTGCGCTGCCTGCGTCTCAGAGCTGCGACCGCCTTGATCTTGTGAATTTATTGTTGCCCATGTGTGCATGACGTCAGAGCAAGTCGGGATCAAGTCAGACACAAATCTAACCGGCATACAACGGGCAGCGATTTCTGGTGATTGATTCTGCGCACACCTGGCTCATCACGAACCAGCCTATTTTCTCAAAGGCAGAGCTGGATATGAAGGGCTTAGTTTACCCCTATCGCCATTTCTAGCCACTGGGGTCTATAGGCAGACTGGGGGAATACATATTATTGTTACAAAACCTCATAAAGTAAATTGTTCATACCATGGGACCTTTTAAGATTCCCGCTAATGCTAGCTAGCTAGCTTGGTCGGCAAGGTGCTACTGAAAGCTGAACAATTTCCAAGCAAACGAAATGTTCCAATCAACTTTGATGAAGTGAAAACCCACAGTGAGAGGGTCAAAGTTTAAGACGGATACATAGACAACACACAAGACCCCATAACCCAAGCGATCTGGTGGGTAAACGACCAAACGTCCTATGTTTAACTGGTTGCCATGTCATCTTTTCTGGTAACCATGGAAATAGAAATCCTTGAAAAGCAGGAGATGGCAGTTTCTGATGGGTTTCTATGTCTGGGATTTCTTTACTGTATTTGTGGGTACAACCCTTGACTTCTTTTGCCACAGTGAGTGACATTATAAGAGACCTCTGCTTTTGGTGTCAGATGTCCATATTGACAAACCAGCAGTTGTCAGCAGGCTGTGGTGTCCCATGCTAACGTGATACCAACCATGGAACTTGAATGGAGCAAATAAAAAAGGAAATAGAGGTTTCATACATAAAAATAACTTTACATGTTACATTTTGCATGTAATGATACAAAGGTCTGGGAATATAGGGCCTAGTGTATGTTCTCTGATTAATTAGTACTTCTCTCTGTCCTCTCCATTGCATCAATGACAGACTATTGATTAGCTATGTGGACTGCTACAAATAGCTACTGTCTGTGTGTAAGTGCATGTTAGTGGCTCCCTGTGTGTGATAATGAATGGGTCTAAGTGTAAAAGTATTGTTTATTAACCACTTACCAATCAATCACTTTGCCTCTATATGGTGCAGTAAGTGCTATAATAGATTCCCATGCAATGGAGAGATGACTACAAATGTTATGCTTTTCATAAACCTTGGTTGACAAGTGAAATATTTTTTTCTTTGACTTTCCACTCTGCCGAGTCACACAGGCTGTTTATCATTCTGAGAGTGAGCTTCGTTAAATCATTCTTGAGCCCATCTTCTTCCCACACATTGGCCTCTGACCTGACTAAAGCGTACTGTCTCCTCCGCGAGACAAAGGCTAATGTGTCATCCTCCTGTGATGTGATGTGACGTGTTGTGTGTGTGTGTGTGTGTGTGTGTGTGTGTGTGTGTGTGTGCGTGAGACGGAGAGATAATGTGTGTCTGTTGGGGCAGGAAGGTGTCAATATCTGCTCATCATTAACAAATAAATTCTACTCTTGCTCCCTAAAAAATATGAATAATAGAAGAAACAATGTGAGAAGTTCTAAATTGTCAAGGGGTTTTGCACTTCTTTTTCTTCTTTTATACTTCATTCAATCATAATATTATTAGGGATTGATATAATTATATTTGTTTCTCTGGTATTCAGTTGGTGGTTATGCAAGTAGCATTTTGAATAAAGAATCAATTATAGTTACATATTTTTTATAGTTAACCTACAATATGTCTTGACAATGTGAGATACATCGTTATATGAATGCATGAATCAATCGGGCTAATGGGGAACGTAGTGTTCTGCAAATGGAAAAGTAACTTTTTTTTATCGATCTATGCACTACAATTTCACAAATTATGGATTGTCCACATATATATTCCTTGTGTATCTGTACACATACTTGGCCAGTAAAGATAATTTTAATGTTCAATTTCATAGATTAATGAGATTTCATTGTAACGAGACAGTCAGTATTGATTTTCTCGGTTAATACCTTAATGAGTATTGACAGTCGAATTATTTTATAGTTAAAGTTTATAGTTATGTTTTCTATAATATGTTATGTGCATAGAAGGCTTAAAAGACAAATAACATCAACATTCAATTCTTGTTTTTCTGTGGAAGTCCTCTCTTCTTCATTCAGCCTCTGAAGTTGGACTAAGGAGAATTGTTAGGTGAAAAGGTTATGTTTTGTTATTACATTTGTTTGGTGTTAGCCAAACTCACGCAGACCTTTTTTTTAACAGCTGCAGTAAATCTAAGCTGAGTTGTGAGCTCAGACTGTGAGCTTAATGACTCCAACTATGAATTGACCTTTACTTTTCCCTTGTGCAGAGAAAAGAAACTTCTACATTTCCAAACAAAAGACCAGTTACAGACTGTCCTTTGTGTCTTCTATAAATAATTCAGAGCAGACCCTTTGAAAGCAAAAAAGAATAAACAGCAAGGCCAGCAAGACGTATTCAAGACGTATTCTGACCAGCATCTGTCATCCACAGTTGCATTTGCCACAGGCCTTTCTTTTTGGTTGATTACCTCCCTATCGTAGTTGACGTGAAGCCCTATTTTTAATGTTCTTTTCAAGAAGGAAGAAAACATTCAAAATCACAATGAAACTATTGAGCCTCAAAACATGACCTTGCTTAATAGCAAGCCTGTTTGAGTCGTGATACACTTGGATCCTGAGTCTTTAAATTGACTCATGAATCGCGAGTTTCTGGTATCATTAACTTGGATCAGTTGAGTCCTACTACAATTCAATCTAAAAAGATAACAGCACCACACACAAACTTCTTGCAGTACTACTATTCCTAGCCATCTTAGCTGTAAAAAGCTTTATAACTTAAATTTTTGTAACAACAACGCCACAAGTCAACTCAAACGACTAAGTGAGCGGAGAGACAGTACGACCCACTGACTCAGAGTCCGGAAGCTTGCAGACCCTGGGATTCACTCGAGAACTCACGAGCCCTTGATGACTTGCAAGTCCTTGATGACTCGTGTTTCTGATTCAGACAAGCGAGTGAAGTCTCTGTTTGGTGTACAAATGCAGTATGTTAAAACGCACTTAGGTCAAGCACACAGTTGATTTAAAAAAAAAGATTTATTAGCAATTCTGACTCAAATCCTTTAAAGGAACCGTGTTTGCCAGGCCTACTTAATAGTATTCCATGTAGTTCCCGCCTTGTGTGACAAAATAAAAAGATGGAATATTGTTGTTTCATAGTCCTGTTTTTAATAGCCTTTAAAACCTCTTCAGAGACACTTGAAAATATATGATTTTCTCGCGTAAATTTTTACCCTTAAAGTGCTGCAGCTTCCACATGCTTTGGCCCTCTGGGATGACCCTGAGTTCATTGGGAAGTTAACACTCTCAACTTGTTGTTTCTAGTGGCAGTGTGACACTAGGCCTTACTGACACAGAGCTACAGAGGTTAGAACACAGAATTTCTATTTCCGTCCAAGTAAATCATCTGAAAAATTCATAAAAAGCACTACTGTAAGCATATTACATGGGCTATATACTAAAATAGTACCCTAGCCACATGTCTCAACTTAGAACAGAAAAAATCCAGAAAAAAATGTCTTACAAAATGGATTTTATTTGGATTTATTTCTACAGATATGTCTGTGCGTTTGTCTTATTTCTTATTTCTAAAAAAGCCAAAAAATTGCTAAATACAAAACTTCTGAAATACCAAAACACATCCACGTCACTCTCACATATACCTAAAAGAAGTACATACATAGATTTATAGTAATAAGTAATCCTAATTTCATGAAATGGTGAAATGCCATCAGAAGGCCATATTTTTACTTTGAAACAGCTAGAAGGGATCACAGGGTAAGGTTTTTCTGGCCATGTTTGATATCAATCAACTCGTCTTCTTATTGGCTACACAGGGATGCCAGTTTTATGACCTTTTCTTCTAATTCGTGGGCTACACTGTCAATCTTTCCCACGTGGGCCCAATGGGGAGTGTGAGATTTCATTTGCTTAGCTTGGGGGTATCTTGAGATAGATTGATGCTATTGGCTGGGAACAAAGCTGATACCACTACTGATGCCTGGGCTCTGAGTATCTGTCAATACCTGATACCGATCCGATACCATTGTTAATTAATTGATAATTAATAATAAACTGTATACCTTCCACTTTATACCTTCCTTCCACCATGTGGAAGAGACTAAAGGCACTAGACTTTCCTAACTAAACATTACTTTCCTAACTAAGACAATATTACATAGATGTAATGTATTGAATCTGTATGGTGCTTTTTGATGTGCTTGATTAAATTGGTAGTATTAAACTTTGCAGTACTACCACCACCCCTCGAAACATTTACTTTGCAGACATGCACAGCCAACTCTTTGACTTACTTCATGTTGTTTAACGGTTAACTCAACTCTTACTGCATGTGACACACGTGCTGCTGACGAACGACGTAGAATGTGCGACGGAGAAGAAAAAAAACTTGATCGGCCCTTGGATTTGTTACTTTTTCAAATCCCCAATCCAGCTGTTTTGTCAATATCTGGGCCAATATTTGATCTTGATATTGGATTGCTGCACCCCTAGGAGTAACATCAGAGGGCATCCTGGCTGGAGATCATGGACAAACAGTTACAAAGATGTAGTTAATGAAGGCACCGCTGCGCTGGCAAAACTTCATGGAAACTTCAGTTGTTGTTTTTTTAAGCTAATGGAGGAATTGTGTAAATTTAGTTAAAAATTAAAGGGTAATTTAGTAGTAGATACTTATAGTGCCAAAGGAGGGAAGTTACGGTGATGGATGGATCAAACAAACTGGACTTCACCCAGGAGCCCGGGGTTAGTGTCCTGTTTAAAAATGAAAGTAAAATGCTGAACAACATCATGTTTTGCGTTGCGTGCGTTACCGAAAGATAAGTAATGTAATCAAGAGTTTTTGTTTTTTTGATTTACAGGGACACAAACGATCTACATTACAAATGAAATGATCAAAATACAAAATACAAGATACAAAATAAATGATCTGCAAATTTCTGCGTCACCAAGATTCTGAGTTAAGTGGTAGGTGATGAGTATAATAGCTGTACCCAGGAAATAAATCTCCCTAAAGGGTAAAAAAGAAATTTCCATTCCACTCTATCAAAAGCCTTCTCCGCAACCAAGGATATCAAAGCCTCATGGCTTTTGCACTTGGGACACTATAAATTGTATTGAACAGCTGCCCAGAATTCGATAATGCAAAGGTAAATCAGGAAGCATTGTGAAAAAGCGTTCATCGTTGCAATTAGGCTCACATACATTAGCTAATGTGACATGCACATAGTTAATCTGACTTTCATAAATCTACTGTGGGATCTACAATAGTAATCTGAGAGGGAAGAGGGAAAACCTCACTGGCTCGGCGCAGGATCTAGCTGAACCTGGAACAAGTTCACCCGCACCACTGTGTCAACAAACCATCTGGTGCGTCAGGTTATGAATAAACTACCTATTTTGTCGGAGTATTGTTTGGAGGATTTGCTGCTTATGCTGTATTTTGACCTTCTGACTCTGCATGTGCCAAACAAGAATATTCCTCACAGGAGAAATGGTCTAGACGATTATACTTTATGCCCCCATAAACTCCCACCTATTTAATCCCTTTGATAGACTCCAACAGTCTGATAGATCAAGCCCATCCCAAGTATGGCGCCATTTTGAAAGACAGACTGCACAGGAATAGAAGAGGGTGGATATTATGATTTAATCGCACTTGCATCACGAATCATGATTGTGTGTGAGTGCATGTGTGTACTCATCAACAACTGAGCTACAATTTAGCTCTGTGCTCGACTCTCAAGAATTATATCACCACTCTTTTTGTTTTTATCCTTTACTGTAACTTCCAAGTAGTGATGGAGTACGAGAGGATGACAGCTTAGAGTAACAGCTGAGACATTGACATTATCTGGTGAATACAACAAGTGTAAATCACATTTGACAATTGCTCGGCGTTACACACTCTCACATTTAAGCAATTCTCATATTGATCGTTGGAGCTGGGGAGAGGCATGTGTCTCGGTCTGGGAAGGCAATTCCAGGAGGGATTGAATTGAATACCTCTTCTCTACACTCTATCACCCTGTTCACACAAGTCATATACTGTAGCGCGAGTGTATGTGTAATTGGCTGTGTAATACCCGTATGTAACAGAGCTCATTGATTCTTGAGTTTCAAGGAGAGACGCTTTCCATGTCAGAGTTTCTCAAACAATGTGCCTGGGAGCCTGTCAGTAGGATGGCAGCTGTGGTATTGATCCAGCTAATTCATACATAGTGTTAGTGTCATAGTGTAATAGGTTTTTGTGAAAGTAATGCATTTGATACAGTAACTGTCTATCCCCTAAAGACATAGTGCAGTAATACAGAATCCATATGAAAAGTGTAGCTGGTGTTTGGAAAAGAGAAGAAAGAAATCACCTCTTTAGGGGCAGTACCAATTTGTCATGATTCACTGACCACACACACGCACACACACACACAGAATGAAAATGCTTAGATTTTTCTCTTAATTAGTTCAGTCCGCTGATAGCACTGCAGTTGAAGCGGTGCCTTTGTGAACCCAGATAAGCAATGGCCCAATAACTTAGTAGAAAAGACTTTTAGCTGACACAGTAGAAGCAGACACAAAAGTAAAGCTATTCAGAGTGATTACACTGAATCACCAAATTACAGGCTCTGGAAAGAGTACTGTTTAATGCTGTGTGCGATAATAATGTTGAGCTCTGACCTCTAACAGCCTCACTACCCTAGCTGAGCTCCCTTGATTACCTCTACGCCAACTTCCCAAGCATGCATCAATTCTCAGCATTCCCCCCACCCCCTTCTTTTCTGGCAGTTTCTTCACTTCACCAGTCTGTGATGGATCTGTCTATTCAGGGAAAACCACCCTCACCTCCAATGTGAGGGATCACCTGTCAATAGTGTGTGTGTGTGTGTGTGTGTGTGTGTGTGTGTGTGTGTGTGTGTGTGTGTGTGTGTGTGTGTGTGCCTGCTGCCAGTGTACTCAGCACAAAATCAGCTTGGAGGGGATTCTGAAGATGCATCTCATTGAACCTGTGTTCCTTGCTAGTGCTGCAGAATTTGCCCACAACAGGCACAGCTTACAGTGTTCATGCTGGTTAGAGAGGACCGATGAAGGTGGAGGTGTGGTAAGAAACAGAAAAGAGACAGTGGAGGCTAAAATAACTGTGTGGCTGTAGGGGTTTGAGCACCGTATGTGAGTGATTAAATGTTCATTAGTGCTGAAACAATTAGTTGAATAATCAATTAGTCGATCCACAGAAAAGCAATATGCAACAGTCAAGCATAAGCTTTCATTATTTTCTCATTTCAGCGTCTCAAATGTAATGACTTGCCACATTTTACAGTTTTATATCCTTTTAAATTAAATGTTTGAGGTATGTTATGTGTTTTTTTTTTTACTGTCAAACCAAACAACCTTTCAAAGACATCACCTTGAGCTCTGGAAAAAAACAATTAAGTAGAAATTGTAGAAAATGCAAAAGTGTCAAGCAAATGTGGAGCTGAATATCATCTGATTGTCTTTCTATAGAACGTCAAAGGTAGCTGAAAAGAATGACAAACCTGCGGGAAGTTATCTGAGGTGTGTTGCTGTAGGTCCAGCACAATAATATCTACAACTTTGTTTTTATTTCGCTAAGTTTATTCAGGTCGTTCAACTGACTTCTAATTTCTCTCCTATTTTGCTGTTAGCGCTGCTAGGTAACCGTCATTATAATTTCCACCGGCAGAGTTGGCCGTAGGGGTTGGTACCTATTTTTTCCTGCGTCTCCCTCTGTTTGGTTTCTTTTAGTGGAAACTCTTAAAAAGTTCAATTTGTTCGCATAAAACCTGTCATGGGGAATCCTAGAGTTAATACATTTTTCACAGTAACTGGCCTCAAGAAAAATGTAGCTATGGCTTCTTTTGAAAAATCGTAAAACTTTAATTTAAATCCACATAAACATCAAGCTTTGTGTGCTTGTCCCTTAGAATATACTGCGTAAACTGTATAGTGGGGAAACTATTTAAATAAGAATCTCAGCCGACTGGCTGGGTAAAGATCAGCTGGCAGACACTTGTTTCAAACACGATGAAAGTCAAGTGTATTATAATAGATTTCTGGAGGGTTTGGCCTGCAGGACCACATGAGTTGAAAGGCAAGTGCCCTCAGCCCAAGTCATTCAAGAAAAAATGCACTTACACACTTGCCATTTGTATCTGTCTCTGGTCTGCAGAGAAACTTTCACCTACTATTAACCCAATCAACCAAACTACCATTTTGTTTAAAACTGTACTGCAGTTGTAAATGGCAAATTCACTTTCCACTGAACAACATGGGATAATAACAACTTTGTTATGGTTAGGGAGAGCTTAGGCTGTGTGTTAAAATTATTACTTCATCAGGGTGAGGGGAACTTTGTCGGGCATTGCCCGCAAGTAGGAAACAGGAAGCAAACAGTGTCCCGTATAAAAGTCCAACATTTCATTTACCCATCCATCCACCCTTACCTCCTCCTTCTGTGGCGTTGTTGCTCTGTACTCATTACACTACTCCCGCCTTTACTCCCAACTAACAACCATGTTAATATGTTGTTTTGGAGCATTTTCTGAAACTACTGATGCTTACCTGGTCGTGAGAGGACAGTCTCTGAACTGATGTACACTGACAAATGCCAAACATTCTCAGGGGTGAGCTACTGAATGCCATCTAGTGGAATGAATGCAGTTAGTAATCAGACATGTTTCCCAAATGGAAATTATCTCTGCACTAGTAGAACCCTAATGAAAAGCGAGACCCCAGCAGGTGAGTAAGCTCTGTGCATCCACAGGGGATGTGAGTGAACAAGAGTGAACACTCATACACTCATAAAGATATGTCCATGTGGCATACAGGTCATGTTAAAGAGTAACGTAAGGACACGCTGAAAGTAAAGTTTCTTTAATCTTCTCTTGACTTCTGTAACACTGACCACAATTAGCATCACTTTTGAGTTATCTATTTTAGAACTTCTTCATTGTTGCAACAAGCTGAGAATCAAGAACTACATTTTCTAACATCTGTAACATGTCTCTGTTGTCACCACTTTTTGAGAGTTCTGTGAGGCTTGCCAAGACTTCAAATTAAGTGTAATGGTAATTCCTGAGACATTAGTATGATAGAACAACTTAAGTAACGTTGTGATTAGCACTACACCTGAGATCCCTGATGAAAAGACAAGGGACACCTACTGAACAGTGTCAGGATTGATTTTAGCTCCACCACAGAGTCTGTGATAAACTTCATAACATTTTACTCTCTAACTGGATGTCTGACTCATCAATCAGTCTAAAACTGCCAGGGCTGAGGAGCTCAACTCAGTCTGTCTCCATGAGTCATGTGACAGGGAGGAGGTCTGGAGAACAACTTGTAACAAGGTGTTCTGGCATTCAGCAGCCCTTAAATGTCAGCAAAACAAAGGAGCTTGTTTCTTACTTCGGGAGACAGTAAACAGCAGCAGCTGAAAGATTTAACATTTTCAGTTCCTGGGCACACACATCACTGAAAACCTTGAGGGACGACAGTAAAAAATCTACAGCAGTATTTAGCTTACACTTTGTATCAAGGTTGAAACATAATCTGTCACAATGCAGAGATGGCAAAAGTACTCACTTCCTGTACTTAAGTAGAAGTACAGATACTTGTGTTAAAAATACTCTGATATAAGTAGAAGTACTGATTAAACTTACTTTAGGGCTTGGGAATTTACTTAAAGTATAAAAGTAAAAGTAGCCTTGCGAATGAAAAGCAACCTGGACCACCCAAATGTTACTAGAGTGGAAGCTGAGAAACTTCAGTGTACATGGAAAACAGGCTCTTTACATGCTATTGTCTACATTTTAATGGCATGTCTGCCAATTGGCCTAAAACATCACATATGATTATTGTGACAGAGACTGGGACTCCAGGTTAATAAGCCTCTGACTGAGTAGCAAGATATGAATTCAATTGGGATTCTGTGAGAATTCAAACGTGAGTCCTCTAACTTAACTTACGTCTGAGAAGTTTGAGACATTAACTTTAGCCTTAGCTCAAAATAGTTGATGTGAGACAAGACCAAGTAATGTTAACTCAAGTGGTCTCGATAACAAGAACGGCCTTGAGGAACGGTAACGTTACTACAGCACTGTTACACTAAATCAAGTTGCCTGATTTGTTTTTACTATAAAGCTATACATGCAGATATTGTATCAGCTAGTATTAGATTATTTTCTAATGAACTGAACATTCGCTAACTTTAACTTGGGTTACTAAACTAAATGCTAGAGAACCAAGGCATGGTCATTGCTAGCAGCAGAAAAAAATGTAACTGACCATTGACGTTAACTTAATAAAGTTACTGAAACAAACAACAAATGATGCATTTACCACTATGTGTTTTTTCAAATTCAGTGGTAAATTATTGAAAGCCAGCAGTTTGTGATGTTTTGGTTGGCACAATTTGCAACACATTATAACAGTGATTCAGGCTGATTCAAGACCCCTTTGCTTCGCGTCGGGGTCCTGATCACCTGGTCTGGGTTGCATTCGCTATAACAACCGTCTCACTATACATTATCCCTTATTTATATTCCCATTCAATTAGATCCAATTTCATGTTGATGATGTGAAAAATATCGGTAACTTCACTGAAATTATTTGAAACTACAGTACCGAGCCAATTTTCTAAAATGTAAGGAGTAGAAACTCCCAATATTTGTGTTAAAAATGTAAGGAGTAAAAGTAAAAAGTTGGCACAAAAATAAATAGTTAAGTAAAACATCTGAAAAATTGACTTGAGTACTTCTCAAGTAGTTCCCATTTCTGTCACAAGGTCATCTTAGGATCACACAGAACATTACAGGTCAATACTGTGGCCTCTGCATGGCCTGACCTTGGCCTCTGCATGATGCAAGCCTCGGGTGATTGCACACCACGTCCACCCCCTCCTTCACAGTTGCTAAATCACGATAGACTCTTCAGAAGAGGTAATTATATTGTAATTGTTATGTCCACTCTCTTCATATCCAAAACTTAATTTCAGCGGTGACGTGAAATGCATCACTTGACCTTCTGCGCCGAAACATTGCCGGATTACACCATTTTGTCAACATAGCCATTCTGAGAATGAAAATGTTTTGTGGAGCTGGCATGCTTAATTAGCTTTGTTTCAACTCATTTGGCAATGCCATGAATGTAACAGACATTTATTAATATAACAGTGTTGTGCACTATAGCTTTAAACTTGGCCAGAGTTGTTTCCTAACTTTAACAAAGTAGTTTACAAGTATGACCTTGATCATTTCCATAACTTAAGAAGTTGTTTTTTTTGTAACTCAAACCACAATATTCCCCCTAAATGTACTAAAATAGTACTGCAGCAATTTATCATTGCCGTCCAATAACATTGTCAGACTGGGCAGTTTTTATAAAAAAAGTATGAAATCCTATTGGTCTAGTATGGTAAACTTGCTTTTTTAAACTCTGCAACAACATTTTGAACTAGTAGTCTTGAGCCCACGCTGACCCTGACTCAAGTGACATCCTTTGTTTATTAGATTTCACACAGCTCCGTCTGGAGACAAAAGACTTCATACAACCTGTTTTTCACATATGCAGTAGTATCCCCAAAAGACCTATAAACTTCTTTCATCTTTGATGTGTAAAATTGGTGGAGTTGGTCTTTAACCACAACGTAATTTGATCCTTTCCCTACACAGTGGGTTCTCTATAATCTGCAACAGTTTTGAAAGGCACTGCCAAATTATGCTGTCCTACCAATAAGGGCTTTAAAACCAGAAAACAATTTTATGGATCTTTTTTTCTTTGTAAACACAATATTAAACATGTATTTTAATAGGCCCCAACATTGAGTTTGGGTGGCTTGTTGATAACTAAGTAGGCCTCTGTACTTATCTTTAAATCAGAATTAGAAACAGTATGAGCACTTCACCTAAGCCAACAACAGCCCGGATTTTTAATGCTGAAAAGATTCAGTTAATAAATGAATCATTACACTCAGCCAAGGAGAGGAAGCTAAATGGCATATTTGTCTAGGGAAGATTGATGGCTGTATGTAGAGAGACCAAGGGGAAGGAATGGTATCAGATGAAGACGAAGAACTTTTTGCTCAATCTAAAACTGAAAATGTCTGCTCATTATCACTGATGGTTTAAAATAATATCCTGGGTTTATAATAATGCTTGTATTTTGTACCACTTTGTGATTCAAGCACTTATAGTTGCATTCGTGACCACCTAAATTGAGACCAAGTCATTTCCAAGACCAGAGTGTATTGAGACCCAAACAGGACCAAGACTTTGAGGGGTTGAGACAGAGTCAGGACCAAGGCAGGCCGAGACTGAGTGAAGACCAAGATCAGACCATTGAGTCTGACATCACTACATGACATGATAACATGTGGATATCCCAACCATAGGCACTGCTTGAGACCGAGACCTTCAGATGGTGGTTTTGAGACCAAGACTGATCTGCAGTACCACAACACTGGGCAGCACACTGTCCAACAGTCTGATATTTCTGTTATTACTGTGTGTTGATGGGGACAGAGGTGTTGAGAGATTAGTTGTGTTTATCTGCCATAATTGCTCCACCTGCCAATCCTACGTGGGCTCTTTTGACCCAGCTTTAAGCCCATGGCCTCCCTCGACTGCCCCTTGTAATTACTTTGTATTAGCACTCAGTTTTCACCCCACACAGTTTAAGCTAAGCTGGCGGTGTGCAAGAGGCCTCCTGTGAGCAAAGGGAAAGCAGTTTTTGTTGGCTTTAAGCACACTATACAGTATATCCTAATGCTATCACAGGCTGCTGATTTACACCACATTCATACCAACCTAAGCATCAAAGTGTCTTTGTGTAGACAGACAGGTAACAGTGATTGATTGACTGTGCTCAGGAAGGTATTTTTAATCAAGTTGGTTGCTTTCTTCCTGGCTTTGGAAAAAATAATTGAAAAATACGGAGCCAATAATAGCACCCCGATGACAGATTGGCAGAGGAGGTTTTATCCTAAATGTTTGTGCTTGTCATCTAAATGTTACAAAAATGGCAAATGTGAATCGTGGAGAGTCAGTGAAACACTGTGATAGCGTCCTAATGGTCATCTTCCAGAGCATTAAGTGCAAACTCAGCAGCTATAAACGTCAACAAAGCACAGTGTTAATGTACATTACTGTCACTTGTGTTTGGCTTATTTAATGAGATTCTACAGAAAAGCATGAAAAAACAATGCACTTTTACGCACTATGCTGCATAACCATAATCAGCCTGTAAAGCACCCACATGGACAGGGTGGCTGTGGATGATTTAGGGAGACAAAAGGAGAAGTGAAGGGGACAGATTGAAGTCAGAGTTGGCTGCTTTACGAGATTATTAGGACCTTGTGTTGAATTCAGAACAACAAAGGTAACTGTTTCCCGAAGTTGTGTTACTTATATTTTAATATATCGAGTTGCTGGTTCAGAGATATTAGGTTTTCCTCACACCTCAGTGGTCACAGCCCCTACCATTGTAGTATGTACCCACACTGCTTGGAAATATGAATGCAGATCTAAGTACCAGAGCCCAAATGATACCACACAACCTGTGTGTGTGTGTGTGTGTGTGTGTGTGTGTGTGTGTGTGTGTGTGTGTGTGTGTGTGTGTGTGTGTGTGTGTGTTTAACACTTGACTCAACACTGACACTTTTGACTGATAATTTATGGTGATTGTCTTTTTATTGACAAATCTTCTTTTTGTTGTTGTTGTTGTTATTACTACTATTATTATTATTACTACTATTATTATTACTACTTATTTTTGTACAAACCTCCCGTTCCACCACCTCCCAAAGATGCTCTATTGGGTTGAGATCTGGTGACTGTGGGGGCAATATAGTACAGTGAACTTATTGTCATGTTCAAGAAACCAATTTGAAATGATTGGAGCTTTGTGACATGGTGCGTTATCCTGCTGGAAGTACTCATCAGAGGATGGGTACAAAGGGATGGACATGGTCAGAAACTATGCTCAGGTAGGTCGAGGCATTTAAACCATGCCCAATTGGCACTAATGGGCCTAAAGTGTGCCAAGAAAACATCCCTCACACAATTACACCACCACCACTAGACTGCACAGTGTTAACAAGGCATGATGGATCTATTTTCTCATTCTGTTCACGCCAAATTCTGACTCCACCATCTGAATGTCTCAACAGAAATTGAGCTTCATCAGACCAGGCAACATTTTTCCAGTCTTCATCTGTCCAATTTTGGTGAGCTCTTGCAAATTGTAGCCTCTTTTTCTTATTTGTAGTGGAGATGCGTGGTACCCGGTGGGGTCTTCTGCTGTTGTAGTCCATCCAACTCAAGGTTGTGCGTGTTGTGGCTTCACAAATGCTTTGCTGCATACCTTGGTTGTAACGAGTGTTTATTTAAGTCAAAGTTGCTCTTCTATCAGCTTGAATTGGTCGGCCCATTCTCCTCTGACCTCTAGCATGAACAAGGCATTTTGGCCCACAGGACTTCCGCATACTGGATGTTTTTCCCTTTTCACACCATTCTTTGTAAACCCTAGAAATGGTTGTGCGTGAAAATCCCAGTAACTGAGCAGATGTGAAATACTCAGACCGGCCCGACTGGCACCAACAACCCTGCCACGCTCCAAATTGCTTAAATCACCTTTCTTTCCCATTCTGACATTCAGTTTGGACTTCAGGAGATTGTCTTGACCAGGACCACACCCCTAAATGCATCTAAGCAATTGCCATGTGATTGGTTGCTTAGATGATTGCATTAATGAGAAATTGAACAGGTGTTCCTAATAATCCTTTAGGTGAGTGTATACACTGTATAAAACATTCCTGTTTACATTCAGTTTAGTCATTTGCAATACTGTCTACACAACTGTAAATTTATATGTGATATGTTTATATTTTAGTGTTTTATCATAGATTCAGATTTTGCTTTTACTTGCGTAAATTTCTTTTTTATCTATATTTATTAAGCATTGTGGTTGGAGGGTGCCTAATGCCTAAGATTTTCAGTCTTACAACTGCTTGGGCATGAGCTTGGACGTGAAATGCCCCTGCTATTGCTTTTGTCACACTTGTTTAGCTGGTTTTCTCCTCATGCTGATGCTTTAGGGCCATCTGGAATCATCAGAGACATTGAGCCACCAAATGTAGTTGATAGATTTCACGTTTCCACAACTCAGCTAAACACTGCATTGCTCAGCCAGATGGTGGTTGTAACATGCAACGTTATGTTTTAGGCTATAATTCTTGACACAAATGGTACTGAATTAAAATGTTGTTTTTGTTATTTGTTCTATTGCATTTCCCAAGCCATTTTGAATTGTATGCAATCCCCTTTTACTTTCCACGCAAAGTTGATTATTTCTCCTGGTTGGGATGGCCAGTGGAGTAAATGGCAGAATTTTTACTTTCTAAAAGGTTTAATGTTGATGAGGAAAAACAACAAAGTTGCTGATTCAGATGCACAAGGTGGATACATGGGAGCAGTTTGAAGGAAAAGTTTAAAATCTCTACACTAACTTGGCAAAAACACGATATACAGTACGTACAGCATACTCTATAGTTAAACTTCCCATGGACACTATGCAGAACAACCAAACTTGGCTTTACTATTTGGGCCACAAAGCCTCCATTAAAGTTATCCTCAAATGTATACTAAAGTTCAGTGCTATATCCACAGATTCCAAACACAGCGAGAACCAACATGAATAATCAATAAGGAAAACTTTCAAATAAAGAGTGCAAAATGTAACAATCTCAACATTTAATGCTACAGCTGTCAACATCCATACATATTTATGCTGGGCCTCCAAAGTCTGTCAGATCACATTTAGTCATGCTGTGTAGCTACAAACTGGCAATTTATCAAATTTACATATGTGCAAGCGTGCGTGCGTTTGTGCGTGTGTGTGACTCATGGGACTTGGATCACACATAAGGAAGCTTGTAGCTATTTTTAGGCAGCAGAGCCTCTGTGAATGCACGGAAATAAAAAGTAATATTGCAGAGTGGCCGAGTCCAAAGCAATGCACGTGTCACGTGTATACCTCACAAACACAGAACAAACATCCCCACCCTCCCCCATCCCAGCAAGCCCTAATGTTTTTAATTACATGTTTAAACACAGGAAACATATTTGAAATACTTCGTATCACCATTACTGATGTCTGAGAGGATGTCAGTACTCAACAGTCCAAAGAAGAAAAACAAACAATCAACTTAGTTTGAGTCTCGGTTCAGTGGGTCATTTCTCTGAGAGCGCACTCAACTCGAACACAACAGCTTAACAGAATGAGAAAACAGCACGGCAAACTACCGTGTAAACAACAGAGAGGCAGATGTGGCAGCGTCCCCCCTTGTCAGTTTGACAGAAACAGCAATAACGAGCATCAGTCTAAATAATAAGAAAACAGCAGTACAGACGAGAGAGTCCACAGGGGAACCGTGATGACTGCATAAACAAGAGGGATGGCGAGAGATAAGAAATCACCTGTGTGTGTGTGTGTGTGTGTGTGTGTGTGTGTGTGTGTGTGTGTGTGTGTGTGTGTGTGTGTGTGTGTGTGTGTGTGTGTGTGTGTGTGTGTGTGTGTGTGTGTGTGGAAATGGACATTTCTGTGACCTTTAAGATGGAAAGCACCTCATTTAGTAACAAATTATTATTACAATTGTTATAATTGCAAGCATTTAACTGTCAGATAAGCTGTGATGTGTGGGCATTTCACGAAAATGTTTTTTTTATTTTATTTTTTTTGCAGAAGGGCTCAAGATAAGGAGTAGGACTCAGAAATGCATGGTGATAATATAATGAGCCGTACCTATTTTTAATGGGCTGTCAGTTACTTAACACACATGAAAACCTTCTTTCTTTGCTTATTTTCTCCTGTGGTCTCCCTCAGCAGAATCTGTCTCTCTCCCTCGCTCCCTCACACTCTATTACTCATTCAATCAGAGGTTGATTCCGGCAAATTGTTTTTTAGAGGTGGGGAGGCACATTACTGACTGTCGAATTGCCAAGTGTAAATGGCCTTGAGCTCATTCAAGTCTTACAAATGCATTTTACTGTTCAACTCTTTTAAAAGTTTTAAGAACATTCTTTTCTCCCCTTGCGGGATTAATAAAGTATACATTGTCTGACTTCCCAGAATGAAACCGTAATTCTTTTACAGAAGGGATATCGGCGACAGCCAATATAAAGTTGAAAAATTACAGAACAAAGTTTTGGAAAATTGATTGACTGTATTCTCAGTAATGGTCAGATGTAGCTTAAAAAACAACAATCCGTGATGAGCACAACAACACATCCATTCACTTGTTTGCCTCATGCATTTTTCTGGCCATATTTTCATTTCCAAAAAAGAGGACACTTGGCCAGTCCCAAGACACAAATTCAGACAGGCTTCTCAGAGGTTAATGAACATGCTTTATTATGCCTCAGTGGTAAAAAAATAACTTAAATAATAAAAAAAATCTGTATCAACCTGTAACAAAATAACAGCTCTCTTTTCAAATAAATGTGAAATAATGTATATGACCGATTCTGTGTCAGCTTTAAAGTCCATGACTAAATATGTCATGAAACCTTTTCAATGTAATAAGATAAGGTTGTGCAGTGTCCATGGGAGCTTTGAGATCTCCAGCACCTTTATTAGACATTGAAACATGTGTGCTAGCTTTGCACACGGTGCACTCTGCCTCCCACTTGTCCCGACCTGGACGGTACGTGGACATTTGATTTTGCAGTTCATGTGTGAAGCTGAACTTACGCTTCAGCGTTTTGTGTGCAATGCTGCTCCCCTGTCTGGTCTGCTCCCTGTAGAGAGGGTTTTCACGACGTCACGTTCTGGGGAGAAACCCAGATGCGTGGCCGTATTGGGGGCACTCCCTATATATATATATATTATAAAAAACTGAACGGAGTACAGTGGAGTATTTTGGATACTTTAAGTGACTGAAGTAATGCCTAAACGTTAGAAAAGCATCCAAGATGCAAAGGCATGTAGGGAAGGACTTGGACCGCAAGGAAAGGCGAGAGATTTTGAGAAGTTACTGTTTATTGGCGGTGCAGATCCCTACGAGTTGGTTCCCTCTTCTCAAATCCATGACGATTCCGGTGATTCTTCCTTCAGTTGCATATCTCAGTACAGCAAGTCAGCTACCTGCTTTTCTTGCCAAGCCCATACATAGCTGCAGACCTTAAATCCTACAAAGGTTTGGAGGCCTATAACCAGACGATGTGTGGATGGGTGAGGGAGACGCGGTACCAGGTCATTCAGGACCATGGTGTTGTTAGGGCCAAAGTAAGTAATGCAATAACGTCTTTAATCGACCTAACCTTAACTGTATGACATCATTGCGATACTCAAGGTGTAGCCAAGTGACTCTCTATCGTTTTTTTTCCATTTCAAAGAGCCCCAATTTGCTATCTACAATACCTGAGTGAGTTTGAGCTTTGCCAACCACATACGCCTCCTTTCCTCTGATAACTTCTGGCATTCCCCTCCCTGGTTTTGAACAACCTTTGGAAGTTGATAATATTCCAAATGTTTTTTCTCGGTCTGACCTATTGGTACAACCCAAAACACGGCAATAATAACCATTTCCTTGACAACTCCTCCAATGTTTTTAAACATTGTTTTATTGTTTCTTTTTATTATAATTTTTTTTTATTTGTATATACTTTCTCTTGCATGTTCGAAATAAAGATATCAATCAATCAATCAATCAATCAATCAAACTTCAGTGCCTGTGCTTTGTTGTGGTTATGGAATAGCTCCAATATGGCGACTTCCGGTCTGATGATTCGTAGTGAAAACCCTCTATTGGCGCGTCGCAGAGCCGCCCACAAGGCAGCCTCTCTGGAATTACGTCACGCAACAAAGTACCCTAGTAGTATCGTGTGCAAAGCGCCAGTCAATTTAAGTACACACTTAATGGTCCCATGAAAAACATTAAACAACAAACATTTTCATGAATTCTTAACCGCCCGGGACTCCCCGGACAGTACGTAGAAAGTGGAAAGGTCCGGGCAAAAGAGGACGTTTGGTCACCTTATCATGGAATAATGTAAAACCATTGATAAGGAACATGTATTGCATTACCCATGTCTGTGTGTGATGTCACTCGCATTATGCTTGTGCTTCCTTGTATACATGCATGGAAACGACCAAAACGTGCATGCATTTTATAATACATCTAAAGTAAACGTGAAACTAGCCAACATTATGTTGAATGGCCACTGTTTAACTTAGTGGCACCGCACAGGAGCTATTGGTCAGATGACTTCTGGAGATGAAAAGAATCAAACTCCAAGCAGCCCATAAACAATGTTCTTTAGGTACCTGCCTCACGCATGGATTCAGCTGACTGTTGGTTTCTGCAAGTTGTAGACATAACCAGAGAACCGCCATGTTGACTTAATTTTTATAGTAACAACAAGAACATACACTTTAATTCACACACACACACACACACACACACACACAATTTGTCCAGGACATTTATTGTAGGCTACACACCTCGCAAAAAAAGTTCCGGACCTCAGGGACTTCAGTGGTGGGTACTTCCATAGATACAATCATGAACCCTCTCTGAGTGACAAAATAAATCTTCTATGGCTGCAACGATGGGCAGAGCTGTGATGCTAGAAATAAAGTGGAGGGTAGAAGATAAAATGTGTTATATACTGTATGTATGTATTATTATTTTGACTCGGGAAAAGTTGAAAGAAAGTCTCGATGAGTAGTATAAAAATGGTTTCACTCAAATGTAACACTAATCCATGTGCAATTTCCTGCACGTTATTTATTTGTTAAATCATTACACCTGTGATGTGTCCCTGGCTGGGAAACATCAAAATGCGTCTTGCCAAATCGCAGCGATCTATTTGCCTGTCTTGTGTTAATGCCTCAACAAACTCTCAAAAAAGGGTTAGGAATAGAAAATGTTTTCACCTGTATGTTTACCATATCTTTTTTTGCAGTGAATTGCATTCCATTTTTGCTATTTTCACCCTATTTTTAACGCTTTGTGTTTGTCTTTTATTGTCAGTGCACCCAGCAGATGCAAAGGTTATCATATTAATTTTTTATGTTTTTAATGCAGCATCTTGTAAAAAATACAATCATTTTATTTTTCACATTTTTATTGCATCCACTGACTTAAAAATCTAATTTCCAACTGCAGTACATGTAGTTCCATGTAGAGCAGGTATTTAGTGAGTGACACATTTTTCTAGGGATGCCATACCAGTCGGTCAGCCACTTGGTCCACGTTCCCCAGAAGTTGAATCCTACTTACTTTGGTAATCCCTGAAAATGGGTCAACACATTGATATCCCCCTCAGGATTGAATTGTCATAAATTGGACAAAATTGTCCAATACTTCAGTTTATGACCAACCTGCGAAAAAAAAGACATCACCTTATCTAGACTTTGTATTTAGTGCCAATTACTAAATGTTAGTTTGCCACCATGCTAAACATAGTACATTATACATAGTATAATATATAACAACATAGTAAACATTATAACTGCTTAACATTTGCAGGTTGGCATTGTCATTGTGACTTTGTTAGCATACCGACGTTAGCATTCAACTCAAAGGGCAGCCTCACAGAGCTGCTGTAAGTCTTGTTGTACTGTCACATTTTGTACTGAAACTTCTCATCATTTTAAGAGTGATCTGTATGAGAACATAACATGTCATGGCAAATGCTGGATTTTCACTCAAAATCAAAACTATAATGAAATAATGCTCTTAGTTGCCCTTTTAACATGTATTATTTAAGCATTAATGTTTAATTCCTTGAGGGAATTGAACCAATGACCTTTTCAGTCACAATTGATGTGCTCCAGCAGGCCCACAGTACACTGACTCAAACCTCCAGAGACAAAAGGTAAAGAGCATTTCAAACGCAAGGAGCTTCAGCTCCTCTCAGTCTCATGAAATTGCCATGGCTTATCCCTTTGTCCGGTCTTTTTCTTTATCTCCGCCTCTACTCTTCTTCTCCTTACTACCCCTTTTTTTGTTTCACTTCTTTTCTTTGTTCAATACTTGCAGCCTCTTCACTGTCCATGAGACAAGTACCTGTATTATGACTTTTATCTAGTGTCTAAAGTGATGCTGATTCTCCCTCAGCGAGAAAACTAAATCAGATTATAGCCGCTTGTTCTTGAGATTAGACAACAGGAGACCTCATTAACATCTTATCGGGGCTAAATAAGCCAACAGAAGCAAGTGGAGGTTCACATTGCAAAACAACCATGTCAAATTAGTTCACCAAATTGTCAGCCCCAAAGTAATTCATTAAGTGAATTTACAGGATCATGCTTTGATTAAACTGTGTAATGGTCACAGGAGGAAATAAATGGAAACAATGAATAATTATGATAATTAAAGTATTGATTTTGAGTCCTCACATGGTACAGGTTTGTGTACAAAATTAAATGACTAGGTTTTAAATACAGATGTCCCAATACCATTTTTTCCTTCCTGACACTAATACCTGAACTTGGCAATCGGCCGACACAGGGTACCGATCTAATACCAATGCACAGAAGGAATGCCATATACACTGCTTTTCATTTTATATATTTAAACAGTTGAACAAACCATACAGAGAAGTATACTACGCACATCAAAGAAGGCACAGTGCACCTCCTCCACAAACCCTCTCTACGATCAAATGGTTCACCTTAAAACACATAGAAGAAATACGGGAAGGAGAGAGACGCAACAAAAACAGCAAGAATGTCTGCGGCTCATAAACAAGACAAACAGAAACAGACAAACACACAAACAAACAAGAGGCATTGAGAGGGAAATTGGCATAAGGAAAAAGGGGGCAAACACACAAAGAAGCAAGAAGGCTGTAGCACACATCTACAGTATGGTTTATAAGGATTCACCAATGCTGAGCCAAGTGTCCAAAGTATTTCCTGGGGCTCCATTTATGCAAGCTGTGGAAAGCTCCATATATATGACATCCAAAAAGGAAAGGGTCCATGTACTAATAGACAAGTCAAGAGGTGGTAACGTGGAACTAGTAGTAGTAGTAGTAGTAGATTCAGAATCATTCTCTTGGCCACTGTAAGTTTTAGAGAGCTGGAGGGCTAACAGATCATTCAGAATCAGGTTTTTCTTGGCTAAATTACGTAGTATCAAATCGGTGCACTCACATACTTGCCAATACCAATACTAGCATTGTAGGCATTATCAAAGGCATTTCTGACACTGGTATCAGTGTCTTCACAGCTCTAGTTTTAAACCAAAGATGAGTTGCTTAACAGCATCTGCTTTCCAGGCAGGTGTTAACATTGAATATGTTTTGGAAAGCTGTTGTACTCCTCTCCATTCTTCATAATTTTTCTCCTTCAAGATGATAGGATTTTACAGTAAACAGTCAGCCTTCACTTGACATTCTGAATCCCTGTTATCACACACACTCAAAGAATCGTGGATATGTGAGCAGTTGACACTTGCTTGAGCTGCATTGTAAATGTTAAGTTGTACTGGGCCAATCCACGGACTTTGGTGCGCGTTCTCGCCAAATTCGTAAGCGGTTAGGGTTGTCCCAATGTTGAATTTCAAAGGGTGTGAGGGTTTGAGTACACACTTACTGAGCCTTTTCCCTGAGTCTGCATCGATGCAGACTTCGCCAAAGGGAATTACCCACAGTTCAAAGCGTTGTGACGTTTACCATGTAGGGAAATCAGGAAATTACTAAGGAAAACAACAGCACTAAACACGACCACGGAACAGAATGGACCTGTTGTCCAGCTTGTAAAACAACAGTCTAAAAACATGTGGAATCAGGCAGCTGGCTCCTGGACATTGGCCGTGTGGAAAGCAACAAAACAGAATGAAAAGTCCCAATCCGACAAGTGTCAACAACATTTTTGTTATCATAGGTCGCCAAGGTAACGTCTGAGCTTGTAAAGTGCTGTCCCAATCCCATTTATACTTATCTGAGTCCATGTGACCACACTTACTCACTTAGCACCTGAGATCAATTAAGTCTGAGAGTCCTAAGTCCTCGGGGCTCACTTTGGGATTGGCCCACTGAGGTTAGAATCGAACCAAGACAAGTATCTCACTCGCTAACCTCATCGTATTAAAGCTTATACCCTGCATTGCACTGTATGTCCCGAGGCCAGAGATTATACAGGATTAATGCAAGACCGAACACACACACACACACACACACACACACACACAAACACACAATTGCCCTGACATACTTGTGGATTATGTGTGGTGAACAAGACAAATAATGTGTCCTGGAAATCATGAAAACCGCATTTGTGTGTGTGTGTGTGTGTGTGTGTGTGTGTGTGTATGTGTGTGTGTGTGTGTGTGTGTGTGTGTGTGTGTGTGTGTGTGTGTGTGTGTGTGTGTGTGTGTGTGAGAGAGAGACAGTGATATGTAATGTGTGCAGTTTTAATGTGAGTAAGATGTTTGGATCTTGGAGATAAAGAATTTACATAAATGACACAGGCCTTGACATGGCATCATTATTAATATGACATGAAAAATTATGAGGGGCCATTAGGGACAATTTTAAATCGTCACAATTGTTTTACATCGAGCGTCTCGCTTTCATCTCAGTAAGCAAGCAAAAGTACACAACAGACAACTTCTGTGTAGGCTACTTAAAAATAAAAGCAATTAGAGCAAAGTACTCATTGTTTACATCTTACTTTACAACTGTTGCAGCTAGCTCACGGGAGAGACTGTATGACACTAGGTGGTGTAGCCTGAGAGTACGAGATGTACAATGATAAAAAAAAATTGGCTTCTGCATTTTTGTTTAGCTTTTTCCTCCATTGTATCAAACTCATACCGAACCATTACGTCTGAACCAAACCGTGACTTCTGTGTACCGTTCCACCCCTAGAAAATATGTTGGCTCTATGAAGGCTACAAGTATCATATGGTGGGTTTAGCGCTAGTGATCTCAGAGCTGTTTCTGGTTATCTCTGTAAGAATCCTTTCCATAATGTTATCAGACACTTATAATAATAATCTGAGACAACGGCAAAAACGGCATTATTATTATATTTATTGGATGAAATTAACAATGCACATTTGCCATTGCAGCCCAGTCTACGGCTGTTGCTTAGAGCGTTCTCACACAATAGCATAGGAAAATGGGGTCCAGGTTAAAAAGACAAAATTACCCTTTAACAATCAATAGGCAGGGATAACTTCTCTTTGTTTACCCATGTCAAACTTAAGAATTGAATTGGTATGGTTGCCCTAAACTCAATCAATCAATCCTCTCTCATCTGAATTGGGCAGTGCATAAAAAGTTAAAACTGTTGGAATTATAACATAATCAGCTACCTGTGCCTTAGATCTCTGTTACATTATGTAGCTTGCATGTGTAGGTTGTGTTAAATTTAAAGCATATATTAATCCCAAACAATTGTCATTCCACACACTCATTCCACGTCTTGTGCTTTATTAATGAAACATTTATTTAAGCTTATTTTGGTGGTGTGAAAAGGTTTGTTATTGTTTAAAAAAAATATATGTGGTATACTATGCAATATTTTACAATATATTATACACAAGGATTTTAGTAGAAATGTAACATATGACCTGACTATTGCAATAAGGAGGAACTGTCTGATGCAGGATCACTGTTGTCCGCCCCCAAAGATTCTGCTGACAGCACAACAATAGATCCCTGCCATTTTTTTTCAGCTGCCAATCAATGACTGAGTGGCTGAAGGGAATTGTTGTGCAAGCTAGAAGTTTGTAAAAGGGCAAACGTTTAGGGCTGGACTACAGGTGTCCCCACGTTTTTCCACCCACTGGTATAAACTTACCTTCACAGCCTGAAATGATTTCTGGGTATTCATGTATCTAAAATTTTAACTGAAAGTTTAATCAAATGGCGTAAATGCATCAAAGTCATACAAGTGTAGGTCCCGAGTATCACAAGTAGCTAGAGGTTGAAACATTTTTAAGAAAAACTTGATAAATACACTTATTTGCTTTCTTGCAAAGAGTTTTGTGAGAATATAAACAGCATCTGTTCATTTGTTATAATTTGTTCATTTGTTCATTTGCTACAGCCAGCAGCAAGTTAGTTAGCTTAGCTTAGCATAAAGACTTCAGCACCTCTACAGCTAACAATCATTTTATCTAATTTTTTTATTCTGTACAACAAAACTAAATTGTAAAAAGCAATCACTTTGTTGATTTAGGGGTTATTATGACTATTTCTTTCCTACACTTGAGTTTCTCAATTGCAAGTTTAGCACGTGGACCGTAGAGAGATACATTCCTGCTGCTTGGAATGGACTGTAAATGGCCACAAATCCTTTTTCACAGTATGTGCATCAGAGCTTTTCAGTGAAACTCACTTATCCATCAGTGACCCCCTATTTCTGGGCACAGTCACACACATTGACCTTTTCACTCAATCAGAGATCCCCCTTCTCCGTTCCCCTCTCGGCTTCCTCTTCCTTTTGCAGTCACATCCACAGCTAGAATGGCACTTCAGAAACTGCCAGAATAACCCTGTGTTGGAGGATGAATATTTTACAGCATGGAGTGCAAGGCTGGTGAGGAAATTGGCTAATGGGGGAAATAAAGATGCAGGCATTTTCCATGAAGAAGCAATGCTTGCGCATTGCATTTCTCCAACCACGCAATTCTTCTTGTAAATCACCGTTTGTTTAACTGTTTAAAAAGGTTCTTAAGACAAATGCAATGGATTCTAAAATAGGTTTGGGTTGATGGATATTTTATCTAGTAATATCTTTATTTGAAGTCTGGTATTCAGTCCTGTGATGTTACTCTTTTAAGATGGTTTCATTGCAAGTCACACAAGGACAAATCTGCATACATAATGAATTACTGTTGAATTCCGCTGAGAGTTGACAGAACAGTGCAGGGTTGATGCTGTAAATGAGCTCAGAATGAAAAGCGTTAAATTTGTTCTGAAGCCAGGGGAATTGACTGAGAAAGTAAATAACGTCAGAGAAATTTGGTTAAAAGAGGAAAGCTGCTCCTTCTGCCATCCTTTCTTTCTCCTGCCCCTTCTTTCTTATCTTTTATCCTGAATCCATTCCTTCTTCTCTCAAAACGTCATACAATTTTGTAGGTATTTCTGTTTTTACGCTTCTTGATCATGTTTTTACGCTTCTTGATCGAACATCTATTCATCCATCACTTACTTGTGCACAATTACACACACAATCCACATAATTGTTGTGGCTCAGCATACACTTTCTGTGCACAAATAAAGTTTAGTGGAGTCCGGGGAGAGTAGAAGAAGAGAACTCAGAGCTAAAAAAAGAGACAAGCACACCGAGGCATACTTTGAATAATACTCAAATGTAGGGAGACGTGTCAAGTCCAAGATAAATTGTAGAGCTGTTATTTTTCATCATATCATGGTTGTCATATTGATCAGTGTCAGATGACTTTATACAGCAATAGCATGTGAATACAGTGGAGCATTTATCAGATAGAGAGCCAGATAGATATCTACCTCAAGAGTTGTTGGAGATCACACATAGCTAAAAGGAGAGCAATATTGGACTTCAATTCATCCAGTGGTGACAAACACAACTTCAGATCTGCTGGATGCGTACATAGGCACCTGTTTGCGAACAGTGGATGCAGTCATCCATATTAACTTAAAAGGAGGGGATTTGTCAGTGTTGAGTTTGCAGCCCCCAGTTGGCAAAAAAAGAAAATCCCTTTTTACAGGTTTAAAATAGACTAGACATGACCTGTGTCTCACCTCAGATTAGTGCATGGATTGTGTTTGGTGCATAATGAAGACACACGTTTCCTGTTTCACCTTCTTGTTTAAAAGTAAAATCAAAAAATCAGCGAAAGCCAGGTGATTTGTCCTGTCAGATGGACACGTCCATCATCCTAATGTCTCACTGAAGGATGGTAGCTGCCATCCACTGTGCAACGTACCTGACATGACACCTGCCTCAAGCAAATGAACAGACCAACAGACCATAATGAGCAGTGAAGTGTACGCTGGCTTTGTGAGGAGACTGAAATACATTCAGGCCATTAAAGGCACATTCAGGAAAAAACTGCATTTGTTTGGGATCACATTTATAAATAAATGATAAAACTGAAATGTTTAGCAATAACGTGTTTGTGAGAATGTGTGTTTCACAGCTAGGTTGGGTAAGCAAGGGTAGAGTTGGTTGCCGTGTTCTACCTGTGTGGCCCAGAGAAAGAGAACAGCAGGTACAGATGGCCAGTGGGAGTACGTGGCACCATGTTGCATCATACACACACATGCAAGCATGCACACAAACCATAGGGCCAGATTCAGACGTTAAGCTCCACACAATCCTTTTTGCCGATGAATCCTCAAATCCAGCTCCACCATATGACATTATGCAAAGGGGAACATAGAGCTAATAATCACACATGTAAATCATGGTGTGTCCATCTGTTTAATACAAAGCGTAGACTGTAACAGAAACCAATGTGCTTGTGTATTTACATAACCCTGACTCCATGCTGAGCAGCAGCAATTTCCTGGTGCAAAACAAGAAAAATGCATAGTAATGAGTGGCAAATACACCCAGTAGGATATGAACTGCTGATGAACTGTCATTACCATTACATGAATATTAAAAAATAATCATTATGATCTCAGTCCTCTATACCCTGAGCTTTTTTTTTTTCAAAGTCATCTTCTTTGTCTTACTCAAGATATGGGAATTTTTAAGGATTCATCAAAGGGGATGGCATTATCAAGCCACACACTCTGTGCCAAGAAGCTGTTGGGGGGAGCGACAAATGGGGGGAGCGACATTGCATCTAGCTTTCTTTTATTGATGGGGGAAAATAATTGACCTTACCAAACCACTGTAGCCTGCTCATCATCTCTGCTTGAAGTTAGAGGCTCGAGGCTACATTAGCCACTACTAGCATGCCCGAATCTTTAATCCTAGCTGTTGCAGCTAGAGTTGGATTTTAGGAAATGCAGTTGGTGTATTCTGGATTTTTTAAGTGTGTGGACGGTAATAATTAGTCAGGGACATTTTATCAAAATACAGCATAGAAAACTGCTTAGAAATAAAGGAAGTACTGTTTAGGACAGAACAATCCAATGTAATTATGCTAAATAAAACATCCCATTCATTGTTAATTGTTTTCATTTTAAACAAATTGTATATCCAAATTCAATACACGTTTTCTATAGACTAAATTTGCCACTTTACCCTCCTGTTATCCTCGGGTCAAATTTGACCCCTTTAAAAAATGTCTATCTGAAATACGGGTTTCTATTTAGTCAAATTACCTCAAAATACTGGATTAGATTCCACACACAACGCTCTTTGCAAATAAAATTGATCACTTTCATTCCTGACTAAACTCATCTGTACGTTCCTCTGGTCTTAACCATTAGTCAAAACAATTTATAATTTCTGCTTTTTTAACTCAAATATTAGGTATAATTATATATATATATAATTATATATATATAATTATATATATATACAGTGGGTACGGAAAGTATTCAGACCCCTTTAAATTTTTCACTCTTTGTTTCATTGCAGCCATTT
>NC_048408.1:8181109-8196833 GCF_013103735.1 Etheostoma cragini
ATATATATATATATATATATATATATATATATATATATATATAATATACAGTAAATGAGGGTTATTGACCATGAATTCCAAAACGTAGTGTAAAACTACTGGTGGTGTTAGTGAAAACAAAAACAGAAAGTCTGGAAAAACTGACAAAAATGTCGCATTTTGACCCAGGAGGACAACACAAGGGTTAAAAAAAAAAAAAGTTCTAGTTCAATGGTATCAGAAATTTGAATGGTTGTCATGGAAACACTAATTGGTCTTGTTACAAGTGCTGGGAAGATTGGAACAGGCAGCCCAGTGACAGTACTCTGATCCAATGAAAATCACAAGCACTCTAGCCCAATGGATTGGGGGGGGGCACCAGGGGGGCAATCATACTATGGCGGGGGGGCGGTGCCACCCATCTAGCCACCTGAATAAAGGAGCCAGGTTTTGGCGAGGAATAATAAAGAACAATATAGTAACAGTTTTTTTTTTAACTGTCCATCTTGAGTACAACAATGGGATACTGTGGTGCAATTTTACATTGGTGGCACACTCATCTATTAGAATATAGAATAGAAAATAGAATAGAATAAAAGGTTCGTTCCATTGAACATCCAGGGAAAATGATCCCCCCCCCCCCCCCCCCAGGTTGATCCACGCTTTTTAAACAGTCCTCTTGCTGCCCAGGTGTACTAATCCAGATAAGCGACTCTTAGCTGCCTTCCATTGTTACAGTGCACACATAGCAATGAGCTTTATGAATAGCAATTAATTGGCTTTTTTCTCCTTTGTTTTTCTTCTCAGGACATTAGCACAATATGTGTATGTGTGTTCTTTATTATGGAAAGTACTAATGTCATTTGGATACCAATGTGTATAAACGCAGGAAATTGTGTTTACCTTGTCTTTCATTTATTTTTGGTTAAACTCCCTAGCATCCTTATTTTGCTCTCACCTCTGAGACCAAACCTGCATCTTGGGTTATTTGGTTAACAATAGCCTCAGTAAATTCATGCAGTAGGCCATGCTGAACCATGTATTGTGATTACTCCCCTCTCTAATTACCATAATTATTAATTATTTCTAATGACTTCACCCTGTGACAATTGCTCCACTTAATCAAAGCATGGCCCAGTACGTTCACTGAATAAATTACTCTGGAGATGACATTTGGTGAACTAATTTGACATGGTTGTTTTTCAATTTGAGTTGCAAGTTGATTCTGTTGGATACATTAGCCCTTATAAGATGTTTATGTTGTCATCAGGCTGCTTTAATCTGCTTTAGTTTGATCTCTGACATTGAATCTGAATCACTTATAGCAGCAGCTACAGGGATTACTAGGGTTAAGTAAACTATACATGAATTTGTATCATGGACATTTATTTATTTGATTGATTGATTAGGGTCAAAATGACATTATTGAACCAATGCATGAGCTTATGTGTTCAATAGTCCTCAAATATAAAGAAAGACATGGAGATTTGTTCACAATACTCAGCAACTTAAATGCTTACTTGTTTACCTCCTTGATGTGTTATGCAGCCAGTTTTGTACTCTGACCTTTGAAAGGGTATCCTCTCCATCTTTATAGAGCACCGTTTTCTTGTGTGTTTTTGAGCAGAACACCAAATGACAGACTTAAAGGTGCCCTAGCCTCTGTGAAAAATTTGATTAATCTTAATAGGAAATAACCTTAAAATGCCACACCCTGTTTCACATCAATGCAGGCAGACTTTTCATTCTCCTTGTCTCTGTCACGCTGTGCAGGGGACACGTCAATGAATTTCATGTAGCGGTCAACCGCAAGAGTGCAACGTAGTAAAGAAGTTGGCAGTATGCAACCTCATAACCAATCTCGTAACATCTGTTATAAAATGTAAAGGACAAGTGATGTTGAAACTCTGCGTCCACCGAGTGCAGGGAGGGCTGGCTGCTGCTGGGGGGGATTGGAGTAAACACAGCAGCAGCTAGTCTAATACAACCAGGAATTAGTGGGAGAATAACATAAACCAAAAGGTTAATTACTAGTCTGTCAACTACAACAGAGTTTAGGGCCAACGTTAGAAAAAGTGATAATCTCAGATTTTGAGATGAAAGTTATAATGTTACATAATTACAAGACTGGCAGCTCTGTGTCGCTTTCTCTGCGTCTCCCTTGCTTTGCTCTGTTCCCTACTCCGGAATGCTTCCCATCTGAAAAGCTTCGAGAAGCCGCTCTACGCTTCACTTCATCAGATGTAGTGGAATTAAGCCATAGAATGGTGAGATTTATGCCTGATCAGATGTGTTTTCATTCAAAAAGAGCTTTACATGAGCATTTAGAGAGGGTGCTTCCCCAAACAAAAGACACTAAACAGGATGGAGGACCATGGCAAGGCAAGGCAAGGCCGTTTTATTTGCATAGCACATTTTAGCAACAGGGCAATTCAAAGTGCTTTACACAAAAACAGTTAGAAAAAATAAGAACAGATAAAACACAAGAATAAAAGTTAGTGCAGTATAAGAAATTAAACATTAAAGAGATTAACAACCATTTAAAGAACGGCAGCATCAAAAAGAAAGCTTCGGCCTTGATTTAAAAGAACTGAGAGTTGAAGCAGACCTGCAGTTTTCTGGGAGTATATTCCAGATGTGAGGAGCATAGAAACTAAACTCTGCTTCACTCTGTTTAGTCCTGACTCTGGGGACAGAAAGCAGACCTGTCCCTGATGACCTGAGAGGTCTGGGTGGTTCATAGTTTACTAGCAGATCAGAAATGTATGTATAAACTACAAAACTTATTTTCAAATCAATTCTTTGAGGCACAGGAAGCCAGTGTAAGGACTTCAGAAACTTCAGAACGTAAGCTTTCTGAATCAGCTGCAGCTGTCTGATTGATTTTTTTTTTTTAAGGAGACATGTAAAGACACCTTTACAGTAGTCAAGTCTACTGAAGATTAAAGCATGGACCAGTTTTTCCAAATCCTGACACATACATCCTATAACCCTTGATATATTTTTAAGGTGATAATAGGCTGACTTTGTAATTGTCTTAATGTGGCTGTTAAAATTTTAGTCAGAGTCCAAGATTTCTGGCCTTGTCTGTTGTTTGTAGCAGTGTCGTTTGAAGCTGAGTGCTGACTTTCAACTGTTCCTCTTTTGCTCCAAAAACAACTACCTCAGTTTTTCCTTAATTTATTTCAGAAAGTTCTGGCACATCCAGCCGTTAATTTGTTCAAAATGCTTAGCCAGCTTTTGTATTGGACCATAGTCCCCTGGCAATAAGGTTATGTAAATTTGTGTGTCGTCCGCATAGCTATCGTAACTTTTTTCATAATCTGAGCCAGGGGAAGCATGTACTGTAGATGTTAAACAGAAGAGGCCCCCAGAATGGAGTAGTCCCTATTCTTTAATTAGGAGTAAAACCACTTAAGTACTGAGCCAGAAAGGCAACCCCGTTTTCCAGCCGGTCCAGTAATATGTCAAGGTCGACCGTGTCAAATGCAGTACTGAGATCAAGTAATAATAAGACTGAAATTTTGCCACTATCTGTGTTTTACATTAAATACTTTAACAATAGTTGTCTCAGTAATGTGGTGTGATTGGAAACCCGACTGGAAGGCATCAAAACTGTTGTTTAGTGACAAGTAAAGGTTGAGTTGTTGAAAGACCGCTTTTTCAATATTACTTAAAAATGCAAGGTTTGATATCGGCCTATAGTTGCTCATTAGTGACGTATCTAGATTGTTCTTATTTAATAGTGGCTCGATGACTGTAGTTTTCCGGGCCTGTGGAAAGATACCTGAGAGAAGAGACATGTTCAAAATCTGTAGAAGTTTAGAAGTCAAACAATTCAAAACAGTTTTGAAAACACCGGTTGGTAGAAACAGGAGGAGGTTTTCAAATGTTGTATAATGTCCTCCAGGTTTTTATGGTTGATTAAATAAAATGGTGTTACAATGGAACTAGCTTTGCTTGAACACTTTGACAACACATATCCTGTACTTGAAATGGAGGCTCTGACAGTTTGTCAAATCTTCCGAATTTTCTTTGAAGAAGGAGGCAAAGTCATTGCAGGCCTTGGTAGATTAAGTTACTGATGCTACTGGTACTGGAGGGTTTCTCAACCTACTGACAGTTGCATCAGAGAAGGTGAATTATTATTGTTTCCAGAGATAATGTCAGAGAAGAAGGACCTCCTTGCATTCCTCAGTTCCAAATTATAATTATGAAGCCTGTCTTTATATATGTTACAATGGACCAAGATATTAGTTTTCACCACCTTCATTCAGCTTTCAACACTTTCTTTTTTCTGTTCTCACCAGTAGGACATTTCTCCATGGAGATCTTTTCTTACCAGAGACAGCTTTGACCTTAGTGGGAGCAATGGCATCAATAACATTTGTAATTTTACAGTTGAAATCATCTACAAGCTCAGTGACTGTGACCCCAGAGAGGGTGGATGTGGATGAGAATAATGTACACACATAACTTTTTTTAAATGTACCTTTCTGTCAAATTTGAAACGTTATCTATTCATGCACTGTATTTCTATTTTAAAAACAGCAACTTCACATTTAATATTAAAAAAGCATAACATTACACAGGATATACAATGTGTGAAACGGAAACAGATACCTAACAATAAAAGCAATATAACAAAAACAGAATAAAATGACAAATTAAACCAAAATGAGTTACAAAATAATATATTGTTATAAAACAATATCCAGCCTACTTTTTTCAAATATAAGGTTTGTTTAATTTTATTTTGCTTATTCTCTTCTCATTAACAGATAAAGTTTGAGTTTAAAAACCATGTCAGACCAACATGACCCTGGTGGGGTCGCTGATTACAGTGCCATGTTAGTTATACTCGGCAGGTGCACTCCCTGTCTGACTGACAGAATGCAAACAGTTACAGACCCTGGAGGAATCCAACACATAACAGGTCTACCCGTCTTCTCTTTGAACAAGGTCACCCACTGCTGAGCGTTATTTCATTACCTTTATTTACCTTTGTCCTTGTTGTTTGTCACTCTTAGTCTCTGTTTCTTTGAAACATTGTGTTGTTATGATCCTGCTCCTTAGGATTTAAAGATAACGGCATCACCTCTGTCCAATGCTCGCTCTTATTTTCTCAAACTTTTCTCTCTCACACTCACGCACATTCTGTAAAATCTAATTCTCTTCGCATCTAAATGATAATGTCCTCTACCACCGTCCGCAGATGGGTAACTGAAACAACATCTAATGTTCATCTAGATGACATTCTCAAGAAATAAATTGGGAAACTGAATAGCGTTAGCTTTTGATAGAGCAGTTTTTTTTCAGAACCGCAGAATACATACGAGCTCGGTAGCACAGAATACCTGAGTTTGACTTTAAAATTGAATCTCATATGTTTTTCAATAAGGTCTGTGTTTGGCAGCTTGTGAATAGATTGGATTCTTTCCAAACACTTTGTCTTGCTGTTTCCGTCTCATTCAACTTGGCAATCTCCCTGCTTGTGTTATCCAGAGGCATTAATTATTTTCATGTTGAGATTAAAACTTAACCGCAAGTTGTGAATAATGCAGAGAAAGAAGGTGAGTGTTCTCCTCTCCTCTTTATCTATCAAAAGATTTCAAACGAAACACCATCTCGTCTTTATATTTAAAAAAAAAACTATCTTGTAGCTGTAGGGTGTCGTATGTTTTGTGTGGTAGTGTAAGGCTTGGTCTTTTCATAATTTTTCCAATTTCAAGCCCACCTTGGATCCCACAGTCTTTGGTTCTCGGTGACAGACGCCACAGGAAAACACTTCACAGCTTCTAGCCTTTGTTTTTATCTGGCACCTGGCTGCTCAGCAGGAACCAGGAGCTTTCATTCGTTATTCACCTCTTTTTGAAAGACAAGGGCTGGTGTATGCTAGGGCTGCAGTCATTCAGATGCATTACTTGGGAGTTGTATGCCTCTGCACATAAGATACGCAGTTTAGCATGATAGCTGAGGCTTTTACTGTCAGAAAAAGGTAAAAAAAAATACTGTGTGTGCGAGTGGCACCATGCTGGGATCAGATCACAACTGTCTTCCTCCAGCCTTGTCATTTACCTCATTTAAATTTCAGAGATAATGCTGATTAAAATGTTTCACTACATTTCACATCCAGTCGATATTTTGATATTCTACAAGGCTCCTGTTTGTTGATATGCCATCAGAAAGGTCAAAGGTGCCTCAAGTGCTTAGAAGCAGCCTTAAGAAGATGAGCATGTTATGAATGTTCAATTATTTAAACATCACTATTACCATAAATCCATACCTGGCTTTTTTGACTAATTCATCTTATTTTCCAAAATCCATACCAGGCTTTTTTGTCTAAATCATGTAATTTCCCTATGGCACTCCTTAAGTAGTTTGTAAAAGCAAACATTTAGTCAAATTAAATTCTTAAGCAAAAGATAGGGCAATTATATCAGCTGTTTCCTCCAGGCTACAAGTAATTAAAAAATATTAAAACATGCTAAAATAATCAGGTACATCTCAGAAGGGCAATTTTGTACTGAAAATGGTGTTGCAAAAATCTGCTTTTTTTCCATGTGCTGGCACCCCAATGCTCGAGAGTTCCGTCTCGCAAAAATGCAGTGACTGGATGAATGAGATGATAATGAGAGTAGTAAGTAAACTTTATTTATATAGCACCTTTCACAGTAAAACAAATAAAAACACTAAACCATATTGCTAGTTAAATGTTTGTCAAAAAAGATGTGTCTTCAGGTGTTTTCTTAAAAGTTTCCACTGAATCCAAAGTTCTGGGAACAGTTAAAAGGTCTTGGCCTGAGTGGTCTGTTAAAGAAGAATATTTAACTATAATCATTAGCTAGTTAAAACGACCTAATCCTTGATATTACATGATGATAAGGGTTATTGCGTGACGCATGGCCACTTCCTGCCAGGCGCACCACCTGGACACAAGTTAGTCCGTCGGCGGCCAGCAAGAACGAGAGAAAGTTGGAAGTTAAAGTGCCGGTAAGTGGGCAGTATGATCAACATGATAACCGACCAAATGTGCATGCATGCATCCCTCTCTTCATTTTATTTTCCCACACTTGTTTTCTGAATCTGGTGCCTTCTTTTGTTTAGTTGCGGCTCTTTGTGTGCAGCAGCCATGTCTCTTGGAAGCATCCCCCTCTGCCTTGGCTGTAACCAGTAAGCTGAACATTACATCAGGTCACTCACAGTGAGCCACTTCTTAGCAGTGTCAGCAAACTTTGACATTCTCTCCTCCATAACTCGGAAATCCAATAGATTGTAGATCCTGCAGAAAATTAACATTTTATTTTTTTTATACACATTGTGTTGTGTTCTTTATACTATGACATGCTTCTACTTTATCTCTTTGCTTACAGTTTTGTGATACATAATAATATATTAAACAGTAAAATCTGTATCATTGCTTATACTATGGCTATACACAGCCCTAACGCTGTAGTGTTTTAAAATTGGGTACGTTCCCCTTTTTTAACTTTGAGCACCAGCCCCTTCCGAGGTCTCTGCACGGACCTGCTGTCTGCAACAGAAACACACTGATCAACAGAAACGAGTCCTGGCTGCCTGACTGCGTCATGCTGGTTTCAGGTCAACACTAAGAGTAGGGTCTGCAAGGTAACAAGAGAAACCAGATTTTTACTGTTGGGTCTTTGGAGACAGCCCCGGGCCTCAGCTGGCCTTAGAGAAATTGATTTTTGTAGACAGATATGCTCTTTTGGGGAAACGGTCACACTTCCTTTGTTTCGTTGTTTTCGTTGTTGTGGCAGCTCTGAATACTGCTCTCTACCCACGGCAGTCAAGATATTTGGCTCTGGTCAGTGGGCATCTCAACCTTTCATTATGAGCAAAGTGCACACACACGTGCGCACGCACACACACAAAGCCTCATTTTCTCCATTGAAAAGCATACTACACACTCTTGGACCCCTGCATGCTGTGAACAATAGTCTTTGTCAGTTCATCTTTAAATGTCTCCCGCCATTTAAACCAGTTAGTCCACATTTCATTAAAAATTGCTTGATGCATTAATGAATTGTAGTCTTATAAATGGAAGAGAACTGCAGCCCCTCAACAACTTATTCTTGCTAGTGAACACCAGTCTGCCAGCTGTTGCTGCACTTTTATTTTGCCGTGCCAGGTGAATGCATAGTGTGCACCCATGCACTGCTTTTCTGTTTCAGTTGTCTCAGTCAAACAACTATACCATAAACCTCCTTTATATTATTATTTAAAGATCTTCTTTAAACGTCAAATCAAACTTTCCAGCTAACCTATAATTATCTTCTCCAGTGGAGTTGAAAAAAATTAATCGGTACACCCGCATAGAGTCAAGGATCAGAGCACAGAGTCAGAGTACAGATAAATTGTATTCGTCCTTCTCCCACTCTCAAAATGACAGGTTAAAGATGGTTCTGCTGCGATAAACAGGTTATTTAGCTGCCTATTTTGTCTTTCTTTCCCCCATTCCATTGTCATCCATCCCATCTTAGTTGATCTACACTGGGCCTGTTCTTTCTTCACTTCTCTATACACAAAGCAATACCTCCAGGGAATGAACCTGTAAGTGAAGGTTTGCTTTGTAAATTAACGTCTCTTATTGAATCAAATGAAGCATGGACTCAGAGAGGGAGGAAAGAAAAGGTCAGCAGACTGAGAACATTTAATGAATATTGAATCGACCACCACCACCACACACACACACACACACACACACACACACAGCAAGGCAACAGAGGTTTTAAAGCTGTAGTGCGTAGTTTCTGTCGCCCCCATGAGGAATTCTAAGTAATGACTGCAAAACTGTTGGCGTTTCCACATAACACTAGTCTTACATGATTGCGTACGTACACCCATCCCTCCTCCACCCAGTTGCTGGTAGCCAAGGAGGACACCAAGGATTGAAAAAAAATGGTGCACTCTTCATGAACTCTTCTCTCAAACTTCCGCGCAGGAAAGTCACAGGACAACATCATGTTCTAAACATAGCAATACTGAGAAATCCAGAGAGACTTGTGGGAGCTGATAGTCTTACTTATCTTTGTAGCAACACATTTGGCACTGGCTTGAATGTAACAAACGGATTAACATCAGAAGGGTACACACTAAAACTTTCTTCTTGATTATCTTCCTGATACACAATGTCACCAAAGATTTATACATTCAAACAACAATACCATTAATAAAGAAATGTACTTCCACCATTTTCCCACTGGGATTGGAAAAGTAGAATAATTACAACTTTGTTGAAGTGCAGAAGAAAGTGGAATTATTGATTTCTTTTGAGACCATATAAAGAGTTGTTGCTGAATTGATTTGTTTCGTCTGGGTTGTTTTTGTTAGTGTTTTGCAAATACACAATCATGATCAATTTTAGCTGAATGCAAATGCAAACAGTTTTAGCATGTGAATCAATTGTAGAAGAGGATCTGTTTTCTCTCTATGAAAGGAAGAGTATATCTTATAGTGCTGTGCCAGGACAGTAGAAGATGAGTTAAACTTCCACAGATGTATTCAATTAAATTTTATTTGTAGTAACAATTCATAACATCAGTTGTCTTGAGACACTATACAGATAGAGTAGGTCTAGACCACACTCTATAATGTACAAGGACCCAACAGTTCTAGTTGTTTCCTCCAGAGCAAGCAACAGTACAACAGTGGCGAGGAAAAACTTCTTTTTAGGCAGAAACCTGGGACAGACCCAGGCTCTTGGTAGGCGGTGTGTGACGGGCTGGTTGGGGTTGAAATGAAGAGTGGCAATAACAGTCACAGTAAAAGATAATGGGACAGCAACTGTACATAGTGGTTTGTAGAAGTTCATGGCATAGCAGGACACTGCACGGCATTCCAAGGCAGGATGTAACAGGGCAACGCACGACGTTAGTCTTGCCTAGATTAAGATATTAACAATAACATGTTTTTTTTTAAACTGTTAACAATGTATTTTAAACTAACATCTTCCACAGGCTCAAAGAATCACTTATTGCAGTTTTAACTGATTAACTATTAAATAATTTCTCTGTGGTTTGATTAGTTTTAGTGTATTTTCTTGTTTGCAAAATTGTTGAATTGCTATTGAACACTTTGATCCATTCACATTAGGAGTGGGACATCACAGTCACTGCATTATTTTATAAATACAAAAGAGTTACACACTTAAGACCAGTGGGTGATTTGAGGGGGAAGGTTATGACCAAACTGCATGCCCCTGATTAACCCTTCATCCTCTAATGTCATCCCCTAGTAGCAGAGAGAGTGCAGGGGCAGAGGGGTTGTTTAGTTGAATATGGTAGTCCAGTCTGCCTGACTCAGTGGTCCTTTATCTAAATGAGGTTTGTGCAAGTTAGAGTCAATGACCCAGACCATGGCTAAAATATGAGTTGCCTTACTGGACTGTGTATTGAGAGATCCATGGTGCTGTCCATGGTGCTGAACTAGCAGACAAATATGGCAATGTGACTTTTTTTGCCCTTTTAAATATTATCTGTCCTATACATGCCTAGGATAAAACAGGGAAATGAACTTCATGTTGTCCTTGATTTTTAATATGATTACCATTAATGTGCTCTGTGCGCAGTTAGTGCAACAGTCAGTATGCCGGATAACATTTCCTCACCACAAACACATTAAGAAGAGGAGACTACAAACAGGCTATACTTTGACATTTAAATAACCGGATTGACCTAGTAGACATCCATATCATCTTATTTCAAATGTTTTCCTATTTCAAAAGAATTTTGAAATGTTAAAATGATCTTTACTAAATTGTTTTATCTTCCATTACCTAACATTCTTTCTTTAACCTTTGTGATTAACTGAATTTAACCACTAACAAAAGTTCTCATGACAAACATGAACATTTTTCATCTAATCACTGTTATTTTATAATGTATTTGGGAGAAATATAAATGTCACATTATCTGTGTTGACAGCAATTAAACTGGATTTCAGCAATTTAAATGTTTCAGTGAAGAAACAATTAAATTTATCTTCACTGAAATGTTGTGAATTTTAATTTATGTATGCTTAATGTAGTACTGAACATTTTGTACGCAAGGAATATATGGATGAATGTATAGATAAATAACGGTCAGTCTCAATTTAAGTCTTCTTAAGTCTTCCTTGGAAAATTATTAGGAAATCTGTCCCCTGTCTGTCTGTATTTGCTGCAGTCTACTGTGGCTTTAAAACATGGTTTGCAGTTAATGTGCACTGGTTGGTCAGAATGGTTTAGCAGTGTTGGTCAGAATGGTTTAGCAGTGTTGGTCAGAATGGTTTAGTAGTGTTGGTCAGAATGGTTTAGCAGTGTTGGTCAGAATGGTTTAGTAGTGTTGGTCAGAATGGTTTAATAGTGTTGGTCAGAATGGTTTAGCAGTGTTGGTCTAGTTTCTGAATTGGTCAACTCAACCTTGTCTCGGTCTCAGATAAAGAGGATTCATGATTTTTTTTCCTCTTGTAGTGATATCACAAAATGCCTGTGCATTGTCTGATTCAGGCATATGTGTTAAAACTTGCAAATGCAACCAATAACTTGACTCATATCTAAGTTTAAATGTCCCTTTCGTTGTCCCCTTTACACACACTCCAAGAAAGTGAATGCAGGAGACAGGAGAAGCTCTGGCTGTCTGACACAAATCTGGTCTTGGTCTTGACTCGTTCTCAACCCCTCAAAGTCACTGTCTTGTCTTGATACACTCTGGTCTTGGTGATGACTTGTTCTCGATTTAGGTGGTCTTGACTACAACATTGTGGTTTAGGACTAGCCATTTTTCTCAGCCAAACTCAACGAGCTAGGTGCGGCTGCTGTTTTTTATTTATTAATTTAGAAGCAAATCAAATCTCTTGTGCAAAACATGATGGGTTTATGGGTTTTATGTGTGTATACTGACGTAATATAATACAAATAGTGAGTCATAAAGATACAGATGAAACACAGCAATGTATAGCTCGAGATGTTAGAGAAATTCTAAAATGAGAAGTATAGTGCCAGTGAATGTGTCCACTGGTGTAAGTGAATTGAATGCTTCTCTTCAACTCCAGTAAAGCTGAGAGTAGGCCAGTAGGTCGCGTCACTGGTAGCACTGCACATGATATTACTCGTGCTATTAGGGACACGTCGTCCATATCCATTTCCCATTAAAAATGCATTGCCGTTCCATGCCATTAAGCTTTTAAATAGAACCCTTATAGCTGAACATTAAAAGGAAATCCGGGCCAGAAGCTTTAAAAGAACAAAAGAACTTGCAGTGCAGGTTTAAGCAAAAATAAAGCAATAGCTCATAACAAACCGTGGCATTTTGTGATTATATCACAGCTAAGGACGTTGTTCGGCCCAACAAGATAATAACAGCATATCACGGCCTGAAGTCAGTTTTTGTTTTTATAAAATATGTCATCAAGTATGGCAATAGGAATATAGTCACACTGCAAATTGCAACACATTTGTTATTAATAAATAATATTGTTAACAACACAATAGCGTAAATTGTAGTAAAGTGATGTGTTTAACTTTGATGTCAGATGTACGCAGTATTTAGTCACCGGCTGATCGTCATCCATTTTTAAAAGAAAATCTTATGCAGGCCTGTGTTGTTTTTAGTGGTTGAGATTCAGTTTTTAAATGATGTAATTGCCTTGACTGGATGAGGCAGGATTACTTGCTGAGCTCTACAGAAATTCACAATATTATATCACTTGCCTTTTGGCACACTATTAAAATAAAATTCAATTTCATGCTGACATTTCAGGCTGGAAACTGCATCAAAGATGTCAGAAGTTAAAAGTCCCACACTGCTGATAGACAGAAAAATGCTCGGAACTGATCATTTGGAAATGCTCAAAATGAGGACAAGCAAACCTGCGCACTGCGGACATCAGGAAAAACTCCTTTCTGCAGGGATGCAAAAATGTTTTTTTAATCTTTAATTCTCCTACATTTCTGTTGTAGGATCCTCCTTATGTATTGCATACATTTTGTAATGCGTATAGGCATCAATAGAAGCACATAGTATTGCTAAGAAGTCAGCTGTACTGAAAGAAACAGCAGGACAGCGACTGCATAGCTAACAACAAGCAACTTGATATGTATTTAGGATTAAAGGAAAGAGAAGCAGAATCAGAAAGAGAAGCACAAGATGATGGATGAAACTATGTGTGAAAAACAAATTTAAAGATGTACAAATATTGCGGTCTAAAATATAAAGGGTTAGAGGTGTACATGATCCCAATGTTAGGGGTAAACTACAGCCCCTGGCACTACATCAAAGCAGCTGCAGCTGCGTCCCTCCGATGGCTCTGGCCTCTGCTGAGCTGTGCTGATGAAGTAGTAGGTTCAACAACGGGTCAAACATGTGCCCTGTTCAGAGAAGATGAGCCCAGTCCCATACCTGGACATCGGACACATTTATGTGGCTAATAGAACAGAGACTAGCTGCAGTAAAGAACAACCAAGATGGGTTTTTTTTCTTCTTGTGTGAGACTTCTGGGATATCTTCCTTATTTACTTCAGAGGCCTGGTTCGGGCCGCTACAGAGTGAGACAGATGAAAGAGAAAGGGAAGAGACAGACAGGGACTTTACAATGATACAATAATGTATGCTGAAATACTGCAGAGCCGCCACAGCGACCAACCCGAGGTCTCCAGTCTGCCCTGGAGCTGCCGCCCTCCACCCCACCCAGTGAAGTAAGTCTCTCAAAGGGGGCAATCCAAGAGGGCATACTGACATGCAAATTGTATTGTGATGTTGTGGTTTTAGCTGCTGGCTAATGTTGGTTTTTTTGCTAACAGGTCCACCACAAAGAGAAGTTTAGTTATTATGTAGCAAACACTGCGGCTATTTCATTAGAAAGACATGACATGAATAAACATCACTAAACATAATGTGAATAAAACCTTAATGCATTCTCGTCAAAGACAATTTCATCCACAATGGTAGTTGTTAAACAATAAAGACAACAACTTTCATGATCCCACGCAATTTTACGACATCATACAAAAAACTAGCGGAAGAAAATTACTTTATATGTTTAGGACAAGTTTTGAGATACTTGTAATTTTAGGTACATTTTTATTTTTGCACAATTTATTTCAGGGGGAAATATTGTATGTTTTACTCCATTACATTTATCCAACAGGTATAATTATTAGTTGCCTTTAAATTAAATTTTGCCCACAAAAGCGAGACCCAAAAAATAGCGTAGTTGGGGGCCCTTGTCCCCGCTCAGATGTCTGAGTTGTTGTTAGCAGTTTGACCTTTAAAGTTCACAGCTGGTTTCATTTAAATAACTCATCAAGGCCCAAGGAGGTCAATTGATTCACTATTTCACAAAAATAGAAAAGCCCAAACAATGAAAACAGAATTGTAGTAGTTTTTTGGGTGTTTTTCTTTCCTGCCCCATAAGTCATCTCACAACTCTTCCGGTTTATCATGCTATATTTTGGAGGGGGCCAATTGTTTGGGAACCACTGGACTAAACTAGTTCCACATAGACCAGCTACTACAGTAAAATGCTACTTATACATTGATGCATCAGTGTTAATATTTCAATTTACAAATCTAATAATATACTTTTATATTTAGCTGTACTTCTACCTCAGTAGGATTTTTAATGCAAGACTTTTACATGTAATTGAGCATTTTCACATTCTAATGATCTTCTGAATGATCTTCACCCCTCCCTCTGTTTGTTTTGTCCAACTCTTCTACACTCCACCAGAATCTGCCATCTGGACCTAAATCAAGCCAAACAACCCAACATATAAAAATTTATTGACAACATGTGGAAAGACTATTAAACCTTAGTGTTTGTAGCTCAGAAGGGGGCTCAACTTGCTCTTCTTGCAAGGTAACAATTAAAAGGGAAAATATCAAATTTAAATAAATGGAAAGGGAAAATATTTTTCTTTTTTTATCAGCAAGCTTTTTGGTATGTCTACAGTCATTAAATATGCAACTTTTTTTTTCTTTTGCTCTATCATCGAGCTACAGCAAAATGTAGGCATACTGCTATTTGGCGATGCATAGAAACTATTCCCAGCACTGTTGAAAGTAAAATGAAATAGCGGTTAGAAAGAATGTTGAAAGTTTTATTAGTGAGGAGCTGATTCGAGCCAAGCTAGACCCTAGGTTAATGTGATGTCTGCTCCTGTTGTTCCCTGCAGTTAAATTAGCACAAGTAATAAGATGATCGAAGCCTGTTTATTGCAATGACTTGGTCTTAATGACTGTGTTTGTTCATGGTCAGTGATTGAATAAATCCTTTATTTCATTACGACTCTCCCTAACACCCACAGGACAACACAACCTGCTGACAAAACACCTGCTAGCTCAATCCCTGTTTCTTCATTTCTTTCCCCTTATTGCTTTCTTTAATTCGCACTTTCTTCCTTTCTTTCACTCTGGGTTTGGTCTGTGTCTCCCTGCTCCCATAACCCACCTCACTCAGTTTCTCTCTTTCCACCTAATGGGAGCCAAAGGGAGACAAAATGATGCTGTCATCAAACATAGTTTATGTAACAGTCATGGTTATGTGGGTTGCTTGCTGTGCCGCAGTCTCCAAATGGCCTAATATCCCTCGCTTTCCTTCTTGACTTTGTCACTCCAGACATATTTGTCCAGGCTTGACCAAACCAACATCCAACATCTCTAGCAGAGTTTATATACAGTGGGTACGGAAAGTATTCAGACCCCTTTAAATTTTTCACTCTTTGTTTCATTGCAGCCTTTTTCCA
>NC_048408.1:8196933-8249762 GCF_013103735.1 Etheostoma cragini
TGAATGGAAAATAGTTTTTTTATTCAACTGAAAAATCACAAAATGCAAAACAATTTAGGTGCATTTTGAAAGTAGAGAGCTGTGGCTGTATTGTAAGTGTTTTTGCATAGTGCTCGTGTTAGCCGCGGTATACGGATTTTTTTTTCTTACAATGTTTACATATTGTGTTCGTCTTGTCTGTCACTCTTTCGCCGTTTATCATTTCCGCAGGAAAACAAAAATGTTGCCACACAAATGATTTAAAAGTGGCAGGGGGATCTTCAATAGTAATTTCACGCTCCATCACGCTGACATCACATCGCCTCATGAGACAACTTTTCACCTCGACGAGAAATCTCGTCACGTTTTATTCTCGCGAGATCTCGTACAACAAGATATATAGTATGATTGATTGCATCAAACAAATCACCAACTGGATGTGCTAAAATGTTCTTAAATGAAATGAAGAAAAAACTGAGGTAGTTGTTTTTGGAGCAAAGGAAGGGCAATTGAACGTCAGCGCTCAGCTTCAAACGGCACTGCTAAAAACAGACAAAGCAAATAATCTTGGTGTAGTCATGGACTCGGAGCTGAATTTCAACCGCCACATTAAGATAATTACAAAGTCAGCCTATTACCATCTTAAGAATATATCAATGATAAGAGGACTTATGTCTCAACAGGATTTGGAAAAACTGGTCCATGCTTTTATCTACAGTAAACTGGACTACTGTAACGATGTCTTTAGAAGTCTCCTTAAAAAATCAATCAGACAGCTGCAGCTGATTCAGAACGCTGTTGCTCGAGTCCTCACTAAGACCAAGAGACTGGATCACATCTCTCCCAGAAAACTGCAGGTCCGCCGTAAATCTCAGATCTTTTAAATCAAGGCTCAAGACCTTTCTTTTCGATATTGCTTTTCCTTAATTTTTAAGGAAGAATTTTTCTGTCTTGTATTTTATTTCATATTACAGTTTAATACGGAACAGTAAATTTTACCCTTGGATTTTTAGTCTCGTGTTAATTGTTATACTGAACTGTGATTTCTTTTTTTATCTTATATGGTATTAAATTTGTATTTTAATCCCTATTTTGCTCTTTGCTTTTTAGCGTTTAAGAATTTATGAAAAACACTTTGACTGACCTTGTGATGAAATGTGCTATATAAATAAAATTGCCTTGCCTATGTCTTTCTTTTGTGTATTACAGTACAACTGAATACCATTGATTGCATGTAGAATATGTAGAGAAATCCAGGGCAGTGCAAGGATATCTTTAATAAGACTACAGAAAAGCAGCAATGATTTTCTTGGAAATGACTTGCTCAGATGTTAAAAGGGGAATTACTAACTCATAATAGCTATGCAAATCAACACACATTTATTTCTGGGGTGTTGTTTGAATGAAATGAATTTCGTTTTTGTATTTGTTATCTGATGATGTAGATCAGTGATGCAGATACAGAATGTCGTGATGATAAGAAAGAAAAAGGTTTAGAACGGAAAGGAAATTTGTTTTATAATCATTCCCCATTTATACATAAATTATTTATTTTTTTACTCTTTATTCATTGTGTGTGTGTGTGTGTGTGTGTGAGAGAGAGAGAGTGAGAAGCTGCAGTTGTGTCACAAGCTGAGACAGATGTGACACTTTCAATCGTTTCCTGAAAAAATATCAGCGCCTTTTTGAAGTTAACCTTTTTATTTTTAATTTAAGCCAGCCTGCTCTCTTCATAGGCCACATACACATTCATTAAGTGTGGCTCTGACAATAGCAGATCTCTGACGGAATTGTTTTTGCTTGTTAAAGCAAAAACCTGTTATGAGATGTAACACAACAAACAAGTTGTAGGTGCTGGAAAAGATCAAGGCAGTTTCATACTGTAAGTTAGTGGTATTGTTTATGGTGCCTCCTCATATGCAAAGGAACAACACTTGGGATATCTGATCAAAGTGCAGGAAGTCAGGGTTGGACTTATATTAGCCCAATTAAACATGAAATTAATTTGGTAGACCGCTTGTAGTAACTAAGAATATCTTCAAAATGCTAAAATGTTGGGTGCAAACAGTCTCCCGGGTAGCATGTGGATTTCCCCCCGGGTATTAATCAGGTCTTATCACAACCTATATGTTGGTTAGATTTTTTATTATTAATCTGAATCTGAAAAGTAACTAAATAATCAATTAATAGAGTCAAACGTACTACATTTGCTTCTAAATTGTTGTGTGGTAAAAATATAAAGAAAAAAGAAAGAAAATGGAAACAGTCAAGGACCCCAAAAGATTACTACCACAGTACTTGAGAATGTACTTTGTTACTTTCCATCACTGGTGTTCATCAACTTTGTGCGTGTCTTCTGACCATATATGCAGATTAGCTATGAAGTTTAGGACTACACAAGGCTTTACACAAGGGTAAAAACCTTTTCTTAATATCACCGATTAGTGAGAAAACATGGCGTGAACGTTTCACTTTATGAGGTTTTTTAACATTAACATGCGTTCCCCCAGGTAGCCTATGGTCCCCCAGTGGCTAGAAATGGTGACAGGTTTTAACCGGGCCCTGGGTATCCTACTCTGCCTTTGAGAAAATGAAAGTTCAGATGGTCAATTTCCCCTTTCTATGCTTTGCCTGCCCAGAGAATTTAGCCTGCCCATGAGAAAGAGAGAGACATTATGGATTTCAAACGAGCAAAGTGGCAGTTGGTCAAGGCCCCACACACCCCTCCTCCTCAATAGCTACAGACAGAAATGGCTCATACTAAGAACAGCTCATTGTTGAACTGGCTCTAGTGGCTGTAATTCTGCACCAAGGTTGAATTTCGGGAAAGAGACTTTCAAATATCAAAGCATCCAAAAAGCACCGTGTCATGGAACCTATAAGTTACAAATGTTTAAAAGCAGTGACCCCTGAGGAGGCATCAGTGCAGGAAGCCACTAAATCCTGTCTCAGTCCTGTGAACAGTGTGTCCCCCTTATACTCTGAGGTTTTGAGCACTGTATCTGTAGAAGCCTGTAAATCTGGGTGACTCTGAACTAGTCTATATCGACATTTCATTTCCGGGATTGTTCAGGTGCCGCCGGAAATTCCACATGATGTCCCTAATTTTTGTCAGGATGTCCCTTACCTTCCACTTTCTTTGTGTTGGTATTCTAACCTCCGGTGGATTTCTGAGGACTATGGTTAACTGCTCCTCAGATCTCTGCAGGGTGAATCCAGACAGCTAGCTAGACTATCTGTCCAATCTGAGTTTTTGGTTGCACGACTAAAACAAATTTTATATGTAGGCTACATACAGAATGTTCCACCAAAACAAGTTCCTTACCGAGGCTATTTTGCAGAAGCACTGTTGCTCACCCAAGACAATTGTGATTGGTATAAAGAAATTCCAATAAACCAAGGCACGTTTTTCTCCTATCCTGGAATGCTGTGGACTCGCCACACCCTCCTCCACAACGCTGTGGTAAAAGGTCTGCCACTGCGAGTAAAGACTATACAAGGCTTATTTTAGTCTCTGAGAAAATACACTTATGTGTTAAAGTTTTTGCAGAGATTGCATATAACTGCAGGTAAAATAACATAGCACTACATTTATAGAATATAATCACCTGGGTTATTTATATGTGGTCTGTTTCTCCAAATTTCATAATGTCCCAAATAAAATCCATCCATTTTCAGATGATCAAATTGTCTTTTTCTATTTTTCAAACAATGTAATTTACGTTCAAATCATTTTTTAATAACAGTTCCAATGGAATTCCTATTTTCAGGTAAACAATGAAGGTTTTGTTGAGCAGATGTGAATTGCTGCATGCAAGGCACAAGTCCATTATTCATATGTATCTCTCTGTCTCACTTTAATTCAATTCACTTTCAGCTGAATGAGATTTATCGACGTTAAAGTTCTAAAATAATATTGTCAGGGCGAGGGAGTACAATATCATGTCTTTCTTTCTTACTGTCCATCTGTCTCGCTTTCCCCTCTCTTTCGCCCAGTTTAATATAGTTTCTAAATTCAGTTCAGATATTTCAGTGCGTTGGCATGAATGCTGTATTTAAACAATTTAGTCAAGGAGATCAGTTCAGTGGATCGATTATGAAAAAACCCAGCTTGCTCTCATTCTGTCTCCTACTAAATTCAATTAGCTTGGCTGGCATGAATATCAAACATAACAAATGTTCAGTATCCTTACAACCAACAGATCTCTAGTAATAAGAAAACCTAGAATATCAAATACATAGCTTATATAGTCTGATAGGATTGGGAGCTGTAATTGGTATAGCAATGCTCTATGATCAGTTCTCCTTTTTTTCTCCATGTGTCATTAAAATACTGTCTATTAAAATGGGCTGACTTCTAGCACCTGGTAGAGTATGCGACCCATGCGGCTGAGTCCTTATGCTCAGGTTTGAATCTGACCCCCCCCCCTTGTCATTCTCAAACTATCATAAAGGTCCTAAAAGGCAGTCAAAGCCATAAAAGAATTGTGTGACATACTGTAGAAGTATTATTTACACAATCTTTTTACGTTTATAAAAGTTCAAAAACATAGAACAATTCAATTTTTACATTTCTATAGTAACGTTATATTACAGATACAACCAACAATTTAATTAATGTAAATGAGCTTAAATCATTCCACTTTCCTTTTATACAAAATTCACAAATATCAGTACTTGATTGATACTTGCAAGATATCTGTTTTGAAGAATCTTAATGTGAATTTACTTGTTAGGAACACAGTATTTGTGGGAATGTAGGCATATCATCTTTTAAAAAGAAAAGAAATGAAAGATCTCAATTTTTTGAATAGTGAGTCTTGAAAGTACATTACCTAATGTGTCTGTTGTTACAAGCCCCCACTTTCTAAGGATAACTCATAAAACTTCCATAAACCCCTTTAACTTCTGCTGTCTGTATAACGGACAGTCTCTCCTAACGTTAGCGTTCAGAAGATGTGAGCAGCGTCCGGTCATAAAATGCGTGGAGGCTTTCTATTTGCTCAGACGTTTTGCAGCCTTCGTTGCCAGGTAACCGTGGAGAGTGGCATTTCAGAAAGTGTAGTTTAAATAACGTCGAATCAGCTTGAACAATAACACAGGGACTGAGACAACAAACTACATATCCCAGAATGCATATCTATAAGAACGTGCCCTCCCATTTTGAGCACATGACTGGTGGAACTCCAGTAAGCCACAACAGAAACGTTTGTAGTGTTTTCGGGCTAGTGTTTGCCTAGCTAGTGTTTTTTCTGTTGTTGGCTGTGCATAGTTGTTTTTTAAAATGAAGCTGCAGTGTTTAGTCGTTGCTCTGTGCTTCGGAGTGGGTGTAATGGCTGGGAAATACTCTCGTGAATTTAACGAGCCCAAGACGAGTGGCAGTGATGGACAGCCGGTGGAGTTCAGGATAGCTAAATTGAGCCAGGTGTGGGAGAAGGCTAATAGGGTACGTATATGAGACAAACTAGTATCCGTAACGCTAACGTAAAGCTGGAGCTAACACGACCACACTAACACTAATAACGTTTGCTGTCGGTCAATGAAATGAAAGAAGCTACAGTTTGGCTATACGGGTTTCAACAGTTACAGCAACATTAGCTTAAATGAGAATACAGCCTTAATGTGCGGTTTAATTAGATAATCAGGAGATGATGCACTCCTATCCACACAGATGCAAGCGTTCAAGTGGACAAGCCTACTTTAGTTAGTCTTTGTATTCATGATGGTGCATTTAAAGTTATTGTAATTCTAACCAACTTAAAAAAAGCAAACTAGTTAAATCAGAGAGAGAGACTTCTGTAGGTTCATGTGGGCAGACCGATTTCTTGCTCTAGTTATGTTATCTTTCTTTTCATTATTTATATTCTGATAGATGCAGTTGTCCCCAGTGCGGCAGGCTGAGCTGCACAGTGACCTGAAGATCCAGGAGAAAGATGAGCTCCAGTGGAAGAAGCTGAAGGTGGAGGGGCTGGACGAGAACGGGGAGAAAGAAGCCCAACTCCGACGTAACTTCAATGGTGAGACAGCTCTGTCCACTGGTGCAGTCAGGGATAGTTGTCCTCACTTTGTCCTGAGTTCACTGTAGAGACAGCCTGCCCTATATGCAGTCAGCCACCTTGGCAATGTCAAGCTCTGTGCTGAAATTGTATGATTTAACTTTTTTTAAACTTTTGGCGTGTACTGTGTGTGTGTGTGTGTGTGTGTGTGTGTGTGTATATATATATATATATATATATATAAAACATAACAAGGAATACATAGTTCTGGATATGATAGATTGTGTAATAAACTTTGCCCTTTGGCTGGTAGAATAACTTTGTTACTTGGCACGGCATCAGCCAAGAAGAAATATAATTCCTCCTCCCTAGATTGCCGCTAACATCTCCTTGACAAATTCTCCTTTAGTATTGAATACTAAATGTATCCATACTTTATAGCAAAATTATGCACATTTCATTATGTACAGTGTTATCATTCACATTTAGTATGCAAAAGCTATCAGTGTATATATAAAACCAAATATTTATATTCATTATGGACCTCATGGCCATTGCAGGATTAAAACATTCTTTGCACTTCTTGATCCTGTGGAAAGCTAATTTTTTAAACATGATGTAATTGGTAATGCAGCAGGAACATTACCAATCATCAACACATCTGGTTGTCTATATGCTTTTAGCAATTTTATGATGTATAGTTTTAGTTTTGTAGTCTTTATCGACGACGTTCCGCTTCCGGGATTGCTCTGGTGCCTCCGGATATTCCGCCTGATTTTCCATCTTTTTGGCTGGATGCCCATTACCTTTTGCTTTCTTTGTGTTGGCATTCTCAACTCTGGACAATTTCTGAGGACTATGGTTAACTGCTCCTCAGATCTCTGCAGAGTAAATCCAGACAGCTAGCTAGACTATCTGTCCAGTCTGAGTTTTCTGTTGCTTGACTAAAACAACTTTTGAACGTACACGTTCCACCAAAACAAGTTCCTTCCCGAGGCTATTATACACCGGCACCGTGGCTCCGTCTGGCGCTTAGCACCGCCAAAGATGATTGTGATTTGGTTTAAAGAAATGCCAATAAATCCATGGGTTAATTCATGGTCGTCTCGCTACACCCTAGCACTTGTGAGTGGAAAAATCACCCTTGCAACTTTGGGCCGTTGGGCCGCCGGCCTCATCGTAGGAAGTATCACATGACATCAGGTCTCGCAATGAAATTGCTTCAAGGCACTGCACGTACGGGAACCAGCTAGCTATAATAACAAGGTAGCAATGGAGTTTTTAACGCTATCGTTATGGCTGAGCCAGCAAAAAAGGAAGCAGAAAGCTAGGAGAAACAGAGAAAGGGGGAGGAACAGAGAAAAAGGAAACAGCAGACTGACCAAGCAAGCGAGGAGACACAAGTTAACATTGGCGCTGCCAAATATCTATTCCAAATCTGTAGGGGGAGCTCTATAGAGAATCCTGCGAGCAAAAAGCAAGAAAAAAACGAAGAAACTGCCCAAACTGCAGAGCGCTCCTCTAAGGTCTGCCAGTGCGAGAGTGTTAGTTTTGCCAACCAGCTATATTTGAATTGGTGTCCCTTACAGATGTATGTTGTACACATTGCCTTCTTGATACTAAATCACATACATGTGTGTAGTATTCTTATATATATTCTTAAACTGTGAAGAATATATTAACAATTCAAACACAGCTACTGTCCCTGCAGATTGCTTTAAGGTGCTAAAAAGACAGGACTGGCCTCCGTATCTGCAGGCGGTTAACTGGCAACACACCAGTCTGTTTAGCATGCAGCCTCTAGCGCCCAGTGCTTCCATCCTTTGGCAGCTCAGGCAGCACTCCACTCCTCTCCGTCCTCCCTCCCCAGTGGTGGAGTGACCTTCCGGCTAAAGGCAAAGCAGCAGTATCACTTTCTGCTCCTTTGTAGCTAAATAGGAATCTTTAAGGAGGACCTTAAGTCACCTTCCCCCCGCTGAATCAAGTTCTTCTCTGTAAGTCAATCTAATTGGGCTTAAAAATGATTTCTCTGTCCTTATTTTTTTACTTTTCATTTCATAACACGTTTTATATGCCTACAGACAAATCCTGACACCTTTTGTTTTTAATTAGTTGATCTGGGACTGTAAGCTATTTTTATTTGCATTTATTGCACATCACTTGCGAGACTAGTCGAGACTCTACGCTGAACCTATAAAATGTGAAGTATACACGCCCAGCAGTAGCAAAGAGATTGTCTACAAGTTCTCTCATTCTGTTTTAAAAAGATTTTAAAACGAGCCCCCTGCATGTGAACACTTTTCTCATAAAGTATCAGTAGTTAATGAGTGACACGGATGGGTTACCAGCAGGTTGAGATGGTGCTGAATCAGCAGCTACCATAGCAGTTTACTAGAGCAGAATAATGGGGGCAGAGCTTTTACAGAGCAAAGTCTAACTTTGTATTGTTGTGTAGCATTCTGAAATATTGTGGCAGGATGGAACTTGTAATAAATTCTGTAGCTGCTTTTCATATTTTGCACATAACTAACACTAGTAAATAAAATAATGAGTTACAGTAATACAACAAATGGCAACATCCTCAATTATCTGTCCTACTCAATCTACCTAAGTTTGTGTTCTAGCAGGTTTTGGATGCATTTCAAATCATTGTCTTCTTTAGTTTTTTTTGTTTGTTCGGGGTTAGTGTTCCGCGCCCCGACAAAAATCACTTGGATATCACCTGCTCTGTGTTACTATTGTCAAGACAATAGTGAAGTTAGTTTGTTCTGATAAGCTCTCGTTAGATTCCCCGACTCTAATCTCTGTTTCTTGGCCTGCTCATCTTATTTTTAGCAGCTGATTCAATAGAGATGCTACTCCCTCTGCTGTCCTTTTTCAAATGTGTGGTGGTGACTCTGAATTTAATGAGCTGCTTTCAAGCGTTGTGGACCTCTGGGCGATTTTTGAAGTCTTCAACGATTTAGTCAACTTTGATTCTTTTCCTTGTCAAGCAGTTTCCTCTCCTGACAGCCTCAGTTGTTACTCCTAACAGATTCATGACAGGCTCATTTATTGCAGAGCTTTTTAGTAAAACGTCTCTGCTGTGTTATGCAGTGATCCTGGCCAAGTATGGAATGGATGGCAAAAGAGACACTCGATCACTGGAGAGCAACTCCTTGAAGGACCACGACACCAAAGAGGGAGACATATTTGATGATCCCAGGCTGGACAAACTGTGGAACAAGGTGTGTATGTGTGCAAATTAAGTAGAATTATTGACATTTGTTTTGGAAATGATGCCTTGATTTTACGCCCTCTTTCTTTGTAGTGTCATTGTAGAACCTTTTGCTCTCTTGCTGCTGGTGATTAAAAAGCAGCGTGGCTGTTAGATTAAAAAAAAAAAAAAAAAAAACATGACCCTCAAATAATTGTTGAATTAAAACGATCAGGGCCACCGAATGCATTACAAGGTTTACAAGGCACCCAGCAGCACCAGAAGGGTTTTAATGCAGCTTTTACATTTGCATGATAACTGCAAAAATATTTATAAAAACATTTGTTTTATATTATAAGCCTGTAATCTGACACTATGTAGCTAAAAAAACAGATGTGTTCTCTATCAGAAATCTGAAGCTGTGGTAAAGTTCTATTGTGACATATAGATACCAATTGTGTTTGGAAAGAAAACCATAAAAATGAGTGATCTCTGACCATTGATGTTGTATTTTTAAATGTTGGAGTGGGGTTTAAATGTCTCAGCACATTCCTTAAATGCAAACATTAAATTCTTAATGCTTATTGCAGTTGCAAACAATTGATTAAATGTTTTAAAGAGAATTTGACATCTCCCAAATGACAAATACCTTATATTCTGTGTTAAATGGCGCTTCTTGTGTTTTGAGTCTGTTCAGTTTATAGATTTTCAAATGTGTATACTACATACATTGTATTGCCACCTAAACCTACTCAAACATTTAGTCAAAGACTTGTACCGTACCAGACCGGAGGCTTGCACGATTCAGGGGAAAATATGAATCACATTTTTTTTTTTTTTTAGAGTAGATTTGATATCACGATTCTCTGCCGCGATTTTTTTTCTCACAAAGTTGTCTGTTTGTTGCGCACATGAACCATGACAAAACAAAACAAATTGGCAGTACCAAACATAGATTTTATTTGGCACCTAGAGCACATTGCAGCAGAGGCTTCATTGAAGAGAAGGAAGAGCATTGCAGCGCTTTAAAACCTTTTTTATACAGTCTGTTTAAAACTCACGGGAGAAAGTAGTAGCGTTTGTGATACATTCGGCATGTAAAATTAACTAAGAATGTTTTGTTTTTTAATTAAAATCTAATTTATTTAAAAATGTAATCGTAAACAGGTTGAATCAAGAACAATCCTGCTTAGAACACCACCTGGCATTCTTCTTAATCCAAACCACGTCTGTTACTCTCCAACTGCTTTCAAGATTGACTCCTTTTCTTTCTCTGATGACTGTTACCCCACCAGGCCAAGAGCTCTGGAAAGTTCTCCAACGAAGAGTTACTGAGTCTGAAGAGGGAGTTCCAGCATCACAAGGACAAGATCCACGAGTACACCATCCTCATTGATACTGTCAGCAGAACGGAGGGTGAGCTATGTTAATCGCTCCCTTTGCTCTGCTGCTGGGCAGAGGTGTCGTACCACCTCTTACCTCTTACAACCACGCTTAGTTTTATCGGTATTTTAAAAGGCCAGGTTTCTGAGCTTTTAAGCCCTTTCCTTCTCCATACTATTCATCATTATGTTTTTGTATACAGCACCAAACTAAACCAATGCATCTACTGAGACACAAATGCGTTGGCCCACCTAGCTACAGCTAGGGGAGACCATAATAAGCCCTATTTCAACAAAATATGGCATGTTCCTGTAAGTTTAACAGTTACATATTCAAATAAAACTTGGAAAGTTTTGCTGAGAAATGAGGCTAGATTTAAATTTTCTAGCAGTCAGGACAGTTTCCAAAGTAAATTAATGCATGGATAAACACCTCATCACCCTCCTTCATTCTTATTTGGCTGTCGTCAGTTCTGCTGTTGCACAGGTCAGTCATCCGAAAATCAATCCTAAGTCTGAAGTGTTCTCTGTTTGTGTGTGGTCATACACGTAGGTGGAAGGTATCAGACTGCACATGTTGCCACCCAACGCTCTGTGGCCTATCAGTGCTTGTCACATCATATCAAGCTGGGAGTTTTAAGCTAAGCTGACAGGCCCCTCTGTGTTTCAGGAAGGTGAACGCATCTCCTTCAGACGTAACTGCCACTTTGCAGCTACTTCGTGTCAGAACTCTACCCCTCAACCGTGTTACTTTTGTGGCAATCGAGCCACGGGCGTTTTTCTGCTTGTCTGATGCATTTATTATGGAGCCAATCATAAGTTTCCTTGAGGGGAGTCTCTGTGTGCCTCCACAACACCAGCACCTCCATCCATGTACGCTTTTACTGCCTTCCCCAGTCTTCATTTAGATTTTTTTCTATTGTTTTAAATGTCAACTTTTGTCCAGTTGGCCTTCATCTCCCCACCTTTTTCTCAAGCAAAGGTTCTCAAATTGTTTTTCAGCCAAAGACCTCTTACAAGAAAGAGAATATACTGTATGGTGGACCCCCTCTTGGAATAATTTGACATAGCCCATATTTTTTGGAAATTGTCCAATATACTATTTTTTAAATATTCATTCATCAAAATCATTTATAATGACAAATAAATGATTCTGATAAATGAATATTTAAAGTAAAAAAACGGACTGTCAACCATGTATGAGCATTGGCGTTGCTTAGTTTGTCCACCAGAGGGCGCTCTACATCGTCCCTGTTTTTTTTGTTAATGTGTTTTGTTCATATCTTAAGTTTGTATTTTACATTTTATTTACCAGAATTTAACATATTTTGATGTTCCTCTGTTCTTTTGTGACAGAACAATTTATTATCATCATTTTAGTGAGAACTCATAAATATACTACAAATACCTGTTAGGGAGTTCTGTTTATGTTTTGTAACAAGTTTCTAGATTATTATTTTTTAAATATATATCGGCATATTGGATTTTTAAATAACAAAATATATGTATCGTATCGGCCTTAAAAATCCTTTATCGGCTGGTCTCTAATTAGAACATAGTCTATGAACTTTACTACATTTTATTCATTGAAATATATAGCCTTTTGACAAAAATATGTTATACCCTGATGATTTAAATTAATATATCTGAAATATTAATATATCACAGACCTCACTTTGAGAATCACTGTCTGAGAGTGAGGCAGGCAGGTACTTCATAACTACATAGTGGTATTGACTGGTAAGATTTGACTTATTGGCTACTCAAGTTTCTTGAATAAAATAGAATGGAAAATAAATGTGATATATGTAGAAAAAAGGCAGTCTTTTGAAATGTCCTAAAGGTTTTACAGGTTATTTTATAGCTACAACTAAACTCTCCTTATTAAATGCTGTTTTTCTTTTCACCATCCTTCTTTCTCTATTATTCATGGTTTCTTGTTTTATTTCCTCTACTCTCCTCCTTTGCCCTTGCTCCCATCTACCCAACCTGACTCCTCCCCGTCTCTCCCTCTTCTGGCTGTTTTCCTCAGCAGAAATACACAAGAATGTGATCTCTCCCCTGGAGGGCGATGCCAAAGAGCATGTGCTGCACCAGAAGCACACGGACCTGAAGCAGAAAATGAGAGACCTTAACCAGGGTTTTGAGCGCCTCCGTAAGCTCAGCCATGAGGGCTTTACTGAAGACAGTGGTGAGAGAGAGAAAACACACACAGCTAGTCTCTTTGTGCATCGCACTCACTCTGCATTTATTTCATCAACTCAATCACTGGGGTATTTAATCATAATAACACACTCTGATTCTGCCGTCACATCACAGTTGGCCAGCGTTGATTTGCTAATGGTTTAGGTGGTTTTAGTTTTTAGCCCACATGGCTACATCCATTCAGTCATGTAAACCAGCTTGTCCTTAACAATTTAACCTGGAGAAAACTTTAATTACTGAATTAAATTTTCTTTTGGTTGTGTACTGCAGAGTCTGTGTGTGGTCTCAGATGTAAAGGTTTCAGTGGGAGTCTGTTAGGGGGGGTTTAAATGAAGGTGATTCATACATGAAGCGTTGTGAAGAGAAAATTGTAACACCATAGATGGTAATGCAAGCAGTTTTGTTTTTTCATATTGTGTGTGTGTATACCACTAACTACTGTATCATATAAATAATCTGCTGTGACTGCTCATCCTCTTTAAAGCTCCCTCCCTCTTAAGTGTGCAAGTCTTGGTGAGGCTACTGTTGAGTTATAAAAAGTTATATAAACAATGTCTGTCTGTATTCCCCAGCACCAGGTGAAAAATGTTTATTTAGGAATATTCAGCACTGGTTTCACGTGACTCCATCATGGGGGAAGCATGAATCAAGCCCGCTGTCGTGTTATCATGTTTGTTTTGTGTTTTATTGTCTGGTCTCATCATCTTCATCATTCTGTTGCAATAAACCTTTTCTTAATTCTCAATTAGACCCTCAGCCTTTTTCCTCAGAGATCCAACAATCAAATGCAATGTTGGTTATGAATTTCTAACACTACACACTGTCTCTTTGGACTGTTTTATCACTTCATCTTTGTCTCTTGTTGGTTCTGTCTCTGCAGAGTTCCGGGAGCCCCGTGTGATTGAACTGTGGGAAGCTGCTAAGAGGGCCAACCTGAGTGAAGATGAGCTGGACTCGCTCAAGGTAGTTCTTCAGTTGCTTGTGACAATTTTTTGGAAACATTTGCTTTCCCCGATTTGTTTTTTACTTTATCACAACACTTTATCTTATGATTGCTACAGTTTAACTTTTGTAGTACTTGGTAGCTGAGTACTACTTGTGTGTGCATGTAAAGCCTAAATAGCACATTATCATGATTACATTTTATGCAATACACATTGGAAATGCCAAGGTATTCCACTCCTCTGAGTGTGCTTCTGTCATGAGCAGAGAATCACAGTGAATTTAATTCAATTTAAAATTGTTTTTAAAGATTACATTACATATCATTGAGCTGACGCTTTTATTCGGAGCAAATTCCAATTAAGTGCTTCCAACCCTGAAGGTGTAAACTTCACACAAGTCAGCTGCTAGTTGCATTTCAGGCTCCGGGTAGGAGAGAATTATTTGGGTGTCATCAGCGTAGCTGTATTAAGAAAAACGGTGAGACTGAATGACAGACCCGAGAGAGTTACTGAAAAGAGGAGGGGACCCAGGACTGATCCCTGAGGAAACTCCAGTGTTGAGTGGGCCTGGTTCTTAGATAAATCCTCTCCAAGATACCCGGGGGGTTCGGTCTGCCAGGTAAGATAGAAAGAGCGCGGAGCCTGAGACACCCAGATACTGGAAATGTTGAAACAAGGATCTGGTGGTTCACTGTCAAAAGCAGCAGAACAGTCCAGAAGAATGACAATGGAAGAGAGTGGTTGCTTTGTGACAGGCTGGTGGGGATAAAGAAGGTTGGTCTGGTGGAGATAAGTTGAGAGTTGACTATAAATTTCATGCTCAAGACTTTTGGATATAAATGGAAGAAGGGCGACGGGTCTGTAGTTGTTTACCTCAGAGGAGGTTAGTGTTGTTTTTTTGAGTAGTGGGGTCACTCTTGCCTTTTTTAGGGTGTCAGGGAAACAGCCTGTTGACAAGAAGATGTTGATGAGATGGGTCATCAAGAGTGAGAGTCTAGTAAAGGGATAGGAGTAAGGGGGCAGGTAGAGGTAATCAAAGTAAGAATTTGATTTAGAGATAGATGGGTGAAAGAGCAGAAACTACTGGATGCGATGGTTGGTAAGATGATTTGAGGAAGTGTGGTGGAGAATGAAGGGTGTATGTCATCTATCTTTTTTACAAAGTAGTTGACACAGTGCCTTGGTAGGAGGGACTGTGGGAATCTGGTTGGAGTAAGAGGATTCAATGTTGGTTTGATAAAAAGAGCTTTTTACTGCAGAAATAGAGGTAAGCAGATCATTTGGGTGTTTAGATTTCCGCACGCGCTAAGTCAGATAATCACAGAGCTGGGGGGGACTTGCAAGCCTATCGTGAAGTAAGCGGGCAGAGAGAGTCCGGAAAGGAGAGGGTCTGTGGCAGCGTTGAGAGACAGATGGAGGGAGGGTCTATAAAGTAGATAACACCAGAGAAAACTGAGAGAGTGAACAAATGTTATGGCAGACAGGTAAAGTGTCTCTTGAGATATGGTTGTGAGAGTGGGAGAGAGTAAGAGATGGTCTGAGGTATGGAGCGGGGTAACAGTGAGGTTGGATATAGAGAGGTTTCTGGTGAATATGACATCTAGGTTGTTGCCCGCTTTGTGAGTAGGTGGGGAAGGCAAGCGTGAGAGGGCAAAAGAAGAAAGAATGTGTAAGAAGTCAGTTGACTTCTGTCTGGAAATTGAAGTCACCCAGAAGTACCAGCGGAGGGACAGTTTCAGGGATGTTTGAAAGAAGGAGATCCAGCTCCTCCAAAAACTCTCCCAGAGGACCTGGTGAGCGGTAGATAACTGCAATGATTGCACCGGATGCCTTATGGTAACAGCGTGAAGTTCAAAGGTGGGTAGAGAGAAAATCTCTACCCAAGATAACGCCAAGCCGTGTAAGTAAGATATTAGATATCTGGAAGACATCCAGCCCACAAAGACTCCTGCGTAGACTCCTTTGTCCTCTAAAGTCTACGTCTGAGGCTGCCACTTCACACACATAAATAATTTAAAAACAAGGAGGTGATAGGTGTTGGCTGCAGGTGAGGAGCCCACACCCAGCTAATTACTCAACAAAGCAACTGGGCAGTCTTTAAGTGCTACTCCCCACCTCCACACGCTAGTCTGAGTTCCCTAACCGTTTCAGTCACTTTAACAAAGTGACTGAACCACAAATTAACCACAAATTCTAGCCAAAAACACAGCAGCACCAAAAACCAAGTAGCAAAAGCAGAAGAATGATCAAAATCAGCAGAACAAACATGTTAAAATTATCCTTAAGGCAGCAGGCCCAATATAGTAACTACTTATCTTAGTATCTAGTTGTCTAGCAGTAAGTCTTGTCACAAGTTAGAATGCTTTTTAAGTCAGGGCTGCTCTAAGCTAGCTTATGTAACTAAAAAGACAGGACTTTAGAATCAGATGTGTCACAGAGAAACGTTCCGCTAGAACATTCTAGTTACACTACCTCTCCAGTCCCAACCTGAGGTGCATATCTGCTCCCTAGTGCATGTAATTGAAGATGAACTAAGCTTGCACCCCTGTGTTTGCCGCCCTCCTTTCCTTGTTCACTTAGGAGGAGCTGCGTCACTTTGAGACCAAGGTGGAGAAGCACAGCCATTACCAGGAGCAGCTGGAGCTTTCCCACCAGAAGTTGCTACATGTGGAGTCTTTAGGAGACAAAGAGCACATCAAGAGGAACCAGGAAAAGTACAACACACTAGCTGAGAAGACCAGGGAGATGGGTTACAAGGTAAAGAGGGATTAAACATTTTTTAGCTCTTACTTCATTCTGCCATCAAACACAAAGCTACTGTCCAATGGCTAACTGCTCGCCTGCTGTAGAAAGTACTAATGTTGCAAAATTGACCACAAATAAAACAATGATATAGTGCTGAGAAAAGCAGTTACAAGGAAATGGGGGGGACAAAGGTTAACACCGGATATTGGTCCTGCTGTAGAAGAGCAGAGTCTAACTTCTGCTGTTGCAACACAACCAATTTTAGTAACAAAGAAGGCTGCTGGAAAGTCTTTAAGAACTCCAAAAGGAATGTTTTCAAACTTTATACAAAGAAAATGTATTTATCCTGTTAGAAAAAACTCCTTTTAACCAAATGTATTAAAAATAACTAGGATATAGCATGTTGTGCAGTTCATAAGTAGTTAGCAATGGCACAATTTGTGATATACCAGCTAATGTACTTAGTACATTCTGATTAATAAATGTCAAGTTATTAATTTCTAGAATGCAGCTCTTGGTTTGTTAAAATATACTGTACCATCTACAATTATCTTTATCCCATAAAGGTTTAAAAGCCTTACTAAATGAAATCATGCCAAGAGGGGGAACAGATTCCCTTTATTTAACATTGACCAGAGGTGGTGTCACCTTTACCATGAACATAGTCAACCTTTGCTAGTGAACTACTAAATGTGATTATTTGTGTCAGTGACAAGGTGTTTGGTTCTAAACTTCTGAGCAACCACATAAATTGAAGTGTAGATCTACAAGAATTTGTCTTGCAGTAAATGTTAACATGCATCTATTTTGTTGGATCTCAGATGAAGAAACATATGCAGGACTTGTCCAACAAGATCTCTCGAGAGGGACTCGAGCACAATGAGCTCTAAGAGACTCGGATCATGAAGGTTAAATGCACACCCGTCTACAGCCACACCCACAACGTACATTACATGCCCCTATTCCCCTTTAACTACTGACAAAATAAGTTTTTTACTTTTCTAGTGTTAATAGTTGTTGATTTTCCTAGAAATCGCTAAGTGAATGAATATTTGGATATGAGAGGCTTCTTATTAATCAGCTGGAATTATTGGGATAACAAACTGCTTAGATGATCAGTTTCAGTATAAATAAAGTAATGATGGAATAGTTTACATATTTACACTTATTTGTAACCAATAGCAAGCAGGAGTAGAGAAATGTCTGGCTAAAATGTGGCAGTACTCCAAGAAAGCTACATTTTGTGGGGGTGTTTGGTAATGGATAGATAGCAGCTTAACTACATCATCTGGTTATGAGGGATGGTTTCTGAGGAACAGCCAACTGACTGCATGACTACTGGCACATTGCTGGCCAGACATCACTCATTAGTTGTGCAAATAATCAGCCTGTTATTACTGTGGTATCTCTTACCTTAGTCTGCTGACATGTTACTGTTATTATCTAATCAATATAAAATGAACGATCAATGTAGGTAGGAAACCTGGAAATGTAACAGCAAACTTTAATCCGTGAGATACATGTGCCAACAACATAAAAACTGTAATATTGCCATAACTAAAAGTAATTATTTACAAATCCTGTAGTGACATTAAAGGGATAGTTAAGATATTTGAAGTGGGATTGCGTGATCAATTATGACAGCAAAATGTTGTTCACTTTGGGGACAAGAGGAAACAGAACTGATAATGTGTGAAAATATTCTAAATATAGCGCACATGTTAACTAATGATTGAACTCTACTTCAAAACACCTGAACTATCCCTTTTTTGGTTAAGTTTTTCTAACTCTCTCCTACTCACACCTGTGGGGAACTGCCACCATAAAAATGGATTGGCACCAAATACTAAACAATTTGTCCTGATGATATCAAGAGGGAGTTGGGAAATGGAACACACACAGTGCTTTTTCATTCATCAATTCAGACCAGAAGCCGAGACATTGATTACTGGGATGAATAATGTTGCTGGCTGGCCGATTACTCAGCCATGTCCTGTTAGGGCCACATAGACCTGGATTAATGTAATTTGTATTTGAGATTTAACTCCAAGATGCTTATGTGGAATGATAGCCAAGGCTGGGACTCAAGTGCGGCTTTATCTTATTGATCTTAGTAAAATAGATGGCCTGAAGAAACTAAATCGAGCTGGAATTTAAGAGAAAGTCTCTTATCTAAAATATCAGTGCCATTCCCACATAATTAAGGCTATTTATACCAATGCTCAACAGTCACCTGAGAATCTAAAAGAGGCAGACATAACTGTCATGCAGCAAAACAACAAAAACATTTCTGGGGTGAAAAGTCAAGCACTAATTTAAGTACAAGAATGAGAACTTACAACACACGTTTAAGATGGCAGCCGCGTAAGAGACTTCCCAGACATTTCCTTCTATTTCTTAGTGGAATGGATTGTTTGTGGAAATTTCTGTTCACTTGCACAACTGTGGGTGTGTTAAGTACAAGTCGCAATGATTGGTAGGACCAACTGCAATTAAGCACTTCAGAGAGAATCTGTAATGAAGTGTTGAGTTGGGTGCTGTGTAGTCAGTCTGGTGGCCCCCGCCGCCTGCTCTCAAGCTGAGTCAGTCTTTCCTCCCTGCCCTGGACATGCGCTGCCCCCACTCTCTGAGCTGTTTCCATGGCAGTGATGAGGTGGGCGTACCTGATGGAGCCCTCTTCTGGTCAAAAAAAAATCATGGCGGAGAAAAGAGAAGAAAAGGTTCTACAACTTAAACGTTGTCACAAGCTTGTCAATCCGTAGATGAACTGATCAGTTACTGTGTTTTAACTGTAATAACTACCATTAATTTGTCGAGATTGTAAAAATGAATAAAATGTCTTTAATTTGCAAATTTATAGCTTAGAATTTAGATTTTAAAATGTTTTCTCAGTTTTGTATTCCAACATTTTTACAGGTCACAAATAGTATTAAAAGATTGTTTTCTCAATTAATCGGCCTTACTTGATACGAACTGCAAAGAAAACAAGCAGCAATAGCTGCTCTCAAATGTGTCATCTATTTCTTTGGTTGTGCAATTGTTAGAATCCGTTTACATACTTGTATGATAGCTGGTGTGCATGCTAATAATGCATTAGGCCTATTGGTAGCAAAGACATGGAATACAAAAGGTAAATAGGAAAAAGTCAGAGACCTAAAATGGCCACTTGAGGCTTTGTGTTCTTACTGGGTCTACAGAGCTGCAAAGTGTTACCTCGGCCAGCACTGTACGGACTGGCGACTGGAGCTGAGCCGGGCTCTGTGTAGAGGAGCTCTCTGTTGGTTCTAGCTGCCAGGGGGCTGATGGGTATGTTAACATAATTAACAGTGCGGTCACAATGGAGCCCAGTGTCCAGGGATACTGACGGAGGAGCTTCATGAGCAAACTGGAGCACACCTGAAGGAAAAATCCCAAAAGATTCTTTTAAACTGGTCCCTGGCCAGCAGGATTAGGTGTTGGTATATCAGCAGAGAGCTACTCTATAGAAAAACACCATGACAAATTATATTTTACAATTCAGAAATTCCCAAACGCCTTACCACAGACTAATGTTGGCCTATGCATGCTCAGTGGCAGAGGTGGGGGGGCAGAGGGAGGCAGTAAGGGCACCATCCTCTTCAGACCTGCCAACTTATCACCATACTGCTCCTCTCTTACACGGAGGGGACAATCTGTGAACAAAGGATTCACATCATTCACTTGCATAAAAACAATGTGAAAACACTCCATTACAAAAAAGTTCATTTAAAATCTTACTTAGATAAAATTATGTATTAGTGTATGTAGTTTCAACAAAATGTACTCAGTGTCAAATGTCAGTGCTATATAATATATGATCTTATTTGATTGCATTAACATAATGTAAGCAGTACATGGAACTAATTTTAACTTTTTAGGCTGTTGGGTAGTTAAATCGATGCAATGCATCATATTTTTAAAACTATTTAACATTTAATGTAAATTTACTAAGCAACTTTTCACCTCTACGTAAGACGCAAACACACACCCACCTAGTGTATCTGCAGAAGGTGACAGGCCAGATGGTGAGTTGGCAACCTTAAAAACAATACATGAACAACTTTTAGATTTGATCTTGAAGGTGTTGTACAGCTTATTTACAGTGAGAAGTTCAAGGAATTGAGCTTGTTTGATGCTTTTGTCATGTTTAATTTAAAGCAACACTATCTTCTGCTGAACTGCAGTCATAAGTTGCTATACACGTTGAATGTGCCTTAATTTCCCAAGAACACCTTGTGCTTTAAAAGACATCACCACTGTCATCTGTGGAGTTTGAAAATAGTGCAATAGTATCAAGTCGAGGAGTGTTAGTCACCACATGTACTTAGAAATTAACACAGCATCTAGCTAAAGTTTAACATTATCCACCATTAATTACTGATCGTACCAGACCAATCAAGCATACAAAAGCAAAAACCTCTGAGTGTATTGAAATGAGTGTTTTACTGCTTATGAATTTAACTTTTTATGTAAAGGAGGAAAGAGTGTTTCATCTTTCTAATGTTACATAATCTTCCTTTAAGCATACATAAGCTCTTTTGTATGATTCCAGAATACCTGGAACTAATGGGATGATAAAATCTTACCTGAGTTGAGCATCTGTTCCTTGCTGAGCGCCACTGCTCTGGTGTAATGTAGTTGTCTACAGCTTGACTGCCCTGGAGAGACAAGAGATGTTATTGTCGAGGCAGGGTTAATTGTTTTTCACTGCAACATTCAACACCATTACTTGCTAAAGGGGGGGGGGGGGGGGGGGGGGGGGGAGAACAACAACTGCCCAGACCAGTGAAAATTAGGATTTTTACAATTCTTTTACAATAATAATGCAGCATGCTCAATCTTTAGGAATATTATCCGTCATACAGTTTGTTTCAAAGTACATAATACAAGTTGTGTGTCATCTCATTACCTGACAAAAAGGATGTGTGGTGTTTGCCACATTGACCTGCTAATACTTCAGAGTCGAGGAATGATGAATATGGAAACATCGTTACTGTTTCATACAACAGGATTCTCTTCTCCAATGGTTTGTTGGTTTCATCACTAATTCAATTTCTCTGTCCCCTTTTGCCTTCTCTCTCCAGTATAAACATGGTGTAAATGGAACACACGCACTCCTACACAAGCTGTCCAAAATCACAAGACATGCTGCTTCCTCTCCTGCTCTGATGATAATTTACTTGCTAGTTGCTATAAGTGGGAAGCACTTTTTACAACCCATTAGAAAATTGACTAGAAAACATTTCCTGCAGAAAATGCTTGTGAATGCTTAAAAGCTAAATTGCCAAAGCTAAACTGGCTTCCTGGCATAACTGCACAAGAAGGAGAAGTAGTGAGAATAATTGGAAAGGTTTTAATTAGTACAATGTTCATAGAAATGTTGAATAATACAAATAATGTATTAAACAGTGGAATATTTTAAGTTTAAAAAAAATAAAACAGGGTAGCATAACCAAAAGTCATAGTATAATTGTCAAAAAAAGTGATAAAAGTCATAGTTTAGTATGTTGTAACAACTCAGAATAGTATGTTGAATAAAATAATTCAAAAAAAGTCAAAGTATAGTATGTCAAAAAGAAGAAAAAAAAGGCATACCATAGTATGTCAAAAAGTGATAAATCTTTTTATATATTATTTATTCATTCTATACTAATAATCCAACCATCAGTCAAAACAGTCATAGTATTGCATGTCAAAAAGTGATAAGTCATAGTATAGTACAGTGGATATAAAACGTATAGAAACCTGTTTAAATGGCAGGTTTTTGTGATGTAAATAAATTAATAGGCAACTTGCCGAACAACACTAAGGATTCAACAATTACCACGGCTAAATCAACGTCTCATTCACTATACACCCAAACAAGAGCAATGCAAGCTTTAACTACTTGGCATTTGCAGTGCTGTTGTATAGGAAGGTATCGTCTATCCGCTGTATGTTGGGCCAATGCAGACGTTATTTAAACTTATCCTTGATATTTATTGAAAACCTATGTACTGTGTACAGTATATATGCCACTGAACACACATTAGGCACTGTCAGGTTAAGTTGAAATTAGGCCTGTACAATTATTAAGTAATCGGCTAATCACATTTTTTTGTGATTCAACAATTACCAGTAACAGTCATAATTGTCTAATTTATTTAGATACGGCAAATTGTAATTATGTAAGTGATTGTTTTCCAATTGAGGGTACATTTTCTACGTTATGTTAAAATATAGGATGTTTTATAATTAGAAAGATTTGTGTTTACGTCATGTTATTACATCATCTGGGTCAAATGTGGTACAAATATCCATGAACCATGAAAATAATTTCAATGTTGAAAGTAAAGAATTGTCCAGGATCAAGCAGGTCCCCAGAAGTTAGAGTACCTCCCACATCCGTTACAATAAAAGTATGTGAGCCAGGTCTTGAACTTTGTTGCTTGGTGAGAGCAAAAAAAGATACTTTGTCGTAATTTAAGGAAGAGCTTTACAGCAGTGTCTCAGGACTCTTAATGGTCGCTCTGGTCCCCGGGATAGAGCCTGTGTAAAATATCTGTTACTGATGTGATTCAATTTATGAAGAGAAGTTTTAATTCATGTTCTTCATACTTTATAAAAATAAAACTCCCTCTTTTCTCTAATATGACATAATCTACTTAGTTGGTTGATTGACTGGTTTATTGGCATATTGACAGAGTGTGAGAGGAACAGTACCTGTATTTCTCCACAAACCGAGCCTCCAGGCACCAGCAGGGGTCTAGGTGTGGACCTCCCCTCACTGTCCACAGAGGGCGCCCTCTCATTGCCCCAGGAGCGGGAGCGCTGCATCAAAACCTGACGCTGAGCCCTGAGTGCTTTGGGGCTGCTGCTCAACCTTTGTCCTTGACTACCCACTCCATCCCTGCTGTCCCTGGCCAGTTCAGGTGGGCTTTCTTGGACAGAGGCTTCCCTCAGGGACAGGGTCTGGAGCAGACTCCTGGGGGTGTCGTACCGCACTTGGAGCAGGCTGGGAAATTGATACTCCTCACTGTGCATTGGGGATGCACGAGAGCTAGATCTGGAGGCACAAGGGCAGGGGGAGGTAGCAGAACTGTGCTCTGGGTTAAGTGTGGACTGAGAAGGAGGAAGAGGAGGAGTAGGGGGATGAATGGCAGGAGGTGTGGAAGGAGGATGAGGTAGGGCAGGGAGGCTGGCCACGGAGCCAAACTCTCCCTCCCCTCCCTGGCTGGCCATTTCCAGACTTCCTGTATATGAGGAGACACTTCCTGAGTATGACGACTGACTGCCTGTCACTATCCCGATCCCACTGTCTAATGAGCTCTGCCGCCCGCTGTCATGGAGACACCGAGGATGGAGCCGGGCAGAAGATGGACGCATCACAGCAGCATAAAGCCGGTCATCTGAACTGGTCAAAGCATTCAGGGTGGAGGAGCTTGACAACGTCTCTTTGGAGAGGTGCGTTCTAGAGAACGGTTCCACCCCAAATGGAAGTCTGCTTCCATAGCTCGCATCAGACTGACTGGAGGAGGAGCTGGAGATGCTGCTTTGGTCATCCCCCGCAACAGATGTGCTGCAGCTGTAAGTGGAAGCTAAGAGGGGGAGAAAGTTATCAGATCCCAATGAAGTCATTTATTAACCTGAACACACACACACACACACACACACACACACACACACACACACACACACACACACACACACACACACACACACACACACACACACACACACACACACACACACACACACACACACACACACACACACACACACACACACACACACACACACACACACACACACACACACACACGCACTCATCTCTACACACTAACCCCAAAGTTAAACTTCTAAAGGCACAACTTTAATATATAAAATTGTTAATTTGGCTCTGGATAGTAAATATTATGACCCTTTGAAATTAGTTTTCAATCAACTGTTCTCATTGGCTACGCTTCAAGAATTTTGCAGGCCTTTCTATCCAGTGAAGTTGTTTTTCTCCAAACTCTCTAAACTTTAGAGCTAGTCATCAAAAATGAATCACAGGACCTCTTTGACTGTGAACTTCTCATTTCTGACACGCACACCCACACACCCACACCCACACCCACTATGACAAAAACGTTCCCTGAATGGCTCCATCAATATTAATATAGACCAGTGATTAAGCCTGCAATGATGAGTCAGAGGTACATCATGACAAACAGCATCAAGATGTTGCATCACAGAGTGCTCATGAGTCACATATTGGTTATACAGCTGAATGTGAAGTTACCATTATAACATACCTGTGCTGCTTGCGAGGCTGCAATGAGACAACATACTGAGTCTTTTCTCCAGCTCTGATGCCTCCTGGCTGATTCGTTTCTCTGCTGACTCTGGGTGAGCATTGGGGTCTGCTGTGTAAATACAGAAGAGACATGCCCGGACACAAAATGAGCACAAAAACACAAGATCTTCAGAACAAGAAAGCAAAAAGAATGAAGACCAGACCCACCTGGGCATAGCTGACATTAACAATGAAATCACTTATCTGCTATCCTCTTTTCTTACACAAAATAACTCTTGTCCAAATTGTTTACCCTGTCACATTTTAAAGTAAAAGTTTAACAGTAAAGCTCAGAACTGAACTATATATACTGTATATATCTTTGTCATACTCCTAATAAAAATGTGACTTTGACTTTAGTGCAAATAGTCTTTGGAGGGAATTAATCCACTGAAATACTGAGCTCACAAAATTAGGCTAGAAAACTTTTCTATATTAAAACAAATGGGAGAAATTAAAGGAGAAGTCGTTAGAGTGCTACTGTATGCATCAGCCTCCTCTTTAAGATGTCTGCCGCGTGTGTGAGTGTGTCTCCAACTGTAATACCAGCATGTAAATTTAACATCTCCTAGAGGTCATAGGCGCCTCAACTATCTGTTGGAACAGCAATTTAGTGTAAAACCCTGCCAATTACACACTTAATGCCTGCTATATATACATTGTGTGTGTGTGTAACCGTTGCAATGGATCAGGGTGTTTGTGTGTATAGCTGTCAACAACCTAACTCCTGGATCTCTGCCTCTGGACCGCAGTAGCTATTGCTAACGTGCAGATGCCAGTTTCTTCACTATGCTATGTGAGGTGTCAGTTAACATTTGCTAACGTGGCTGGTCTATGCTAATTATAGCTGCTTAACAGCACTGGATGCATTAGGGTTACAGTGGGCCTCAGAGCAGACTGACACAAGTTGCCTCACACTAGAATAAATGTTGTTGCAGTAATTGTTTGTATAATAATCCTGATTTGGCTAAATGTGCAAGAGACAAAAAACAGAACAGAAACATTTTAATTGCCAACGGTAGTTCACTATGTCATCAAAAGTCTGTGTTTACATCCAAGGTTTAGATTAAGAGACCCCTAGCAACAAATATTGTATGTTTAAGCTAAAGTAAGAATATCACAATGTGAAAATAGCCCATTATAAGTAAGTCATACATTTAAAATATACTTAAGTATAGATGTGTGAGCAACCAAAATATCAAAAAGTGAACATGCTCATGAGGCAGCAGAATGCCCCGTCAGTGTAAGATTATCATGTTGTGTGATAATGTTGTATTCTAGAGTTTAGAGGTACCAACATGCCTCCTAAAGCCTTGATTGTACTGATAATGAGGATCTGGTTTACAGTGAGCCATCAATGTGATGAATAAAACACACTTGAGTCCTTCTGCAGAACTGATAGATTATTCTGCTGAGACCTTCAGACAGGAAAGTTATAATATATATTAGTATTATGGAAATAAATTGGAAAATTGGGTCCAGGTCAATATTATACTTTTAAGTAATAACTGACTCTGCAAAACATGTTAAGTGCAGTTTGATTTTGGCAGTAGCTAATGTATGAAAATTGACGGTCAAAAGGAGTTACTTTAGACTTCTCTCCATGTTGGCATAAATTCTCCATCTATTTCACCTAAAGCATTAACAAAGTTAAAAAATGCATATGTGCAAATCCACTGTACCACAGGGAGGTGGGGTTGTCTCTGTCTACCCAGAGGTATTGTAGATACTTTATGTCAGATCGTTGATACGCGCCCTGCATAACTTTTCTGTTTCCAACTGTCACTAAACTCTCTGTCGACATACTTGTCGTCTCAGAAATTCCTGTGGAGGTAACAGTATTTTACAATAGCACACATGTCACACACAACGGCATGACCCCTAAAACCATGCGGTGACCCTTGGGGCTTTAAACATGTGGTGTTTGTTTGCATGGCGCCTGACAAATGCTAAACATGAACACTAAACAGGCTGTAAACCTTTAGAATGGAAGTCACAGAGTGACAGACCACTGTGATTGATTGTGTAAGCTCAGAACAGTGGGACGAGTGTTTGCAGGCACATTGTGTATGTATTTTTTGAAAAAAGAATATGCACATGGGTGCGTGTTGTGTGTGCGTGCATGCCTGCTGACCTGGCAGGACAGGGCGCAGGCCATGAGGGGTCCTGCTGGGGGTGATGCCTCTGACGATGCAGTCAAACAGCAAACTGATCCGCTCTCCTTCTGAACAAGACAAGAAGAAAACACCAGCCCCTGGAAGATGGAAGGGGAGAACACGGACAGCACCAACAATCAGACATCCGTATATGATGGATGACTCAAAAAATTATACAGTAGTATGAAAGTAATGAAACAGAAGTTATATGTATGGTAAATGGCAGTTAAGAAAAAAAGTCGTGTAGTAAAAGTGTAGTAAATTGTGAAATGTAAAGTCACATTTTTAAGCAGGGCCAAACAATATTCAGTGATATACAGTACAGAAGGCTGTTCTTTAGACCCTTTCTCCTTAAGGTTACATATGTCTCAATTCATTCCCCACTGTCCTATCAAGCCCACACACAGGTGGGAGTCTGAAGACACAAGGCAAGCAAAAAAAATATATATATATCATGAACCATCAAAATGTCACATTGCCGAGATACTGAAAAAACTGACAAAGTAAGCCCTTAGTCAGGGGTTGGGTAAAAAAAAAAAAAAAAAAAAATATTTGTTCTTATGGAACTGAGTTTGCAGAAACTATTAGAAAAGTGTCCTAACTTTGAAGGGTGACAAAACAAAGTGTATTACTTGGGTGAAGTATGTATATCTAGTAAGTTGTATTTTACTAACTCCTATTTAGTATGTGTTAAATGATGTTAAAATGTGGTTTCAGAGCAACATTTAGTTCCAAAAGCTGAATCATCCCTGGAAATGTAATGCAATGGAAATCTGTTCTGTATTTTATAGTAGTTTTTGAGTCTGTTTATTACCTCACCAGATCAGTCACACTTTCACAACGGGAAAAAGGAAAAAGATGAAAATATCATCACGGATAGTATCAGTGTAAAACGTTTTGGCTGGGATTATGCTTTATTGAAAGCTAGGACTTAACTCTACCAAAAACTAAAAAGAATAAACAGCAAAATCAAAAGATATTCTAATTTTAACTCCAACTCTATCTGAGCTGACTGCGGGACGTTTTAGAAGTTGACATAGCCCAAACCATGAACACAATCACAGATACAGGGGTTGAACAAGAATAGAAATCCATTATAATCTAGTGCAATCCTCGACATTAGTCAAACAATAAATACCACCTTTATGAATCCACAGTTTTGTTAAATCAGTCAGAAAGGTGTAAGCTACCATGTGGAAGCCCTATTGTAGCCCTTCAGACAAAAAGAAAAACTAAAGCCTTGGAAGTGAACATTTAATGGATCATGGTTGAAAACTACTATTGACATTTCTTAGGCTGTGGTTTGGATTGCATCTAATGGAAGGCCTTTACTAAACAGCCTGAGCCTGGGGAGTGAACCAAAACTAAAATGTGGGCTGAATACCAAAACAATGATCTGAAGATGTATTAAAGCTCTGTAGAGCCAGGGAGAACTGCAGACTCCAGACATGTAGCACCAGATACGAAGAAGAATAAAAATATTGATTAGACACTTTTAGGTCTACGGGACATAATTGTGAGTATAAAATCTTCTGATCTAGATGTATATGGATAACTAATAACTATGACACTGTAAGGCAAATTAGCTGCAGATACTCTGACATTTTATTATCTCAGGATAATCCCCTTAAGATGCATCTAGTTTTTGTGTCTATGTAGTTTTTTTTTAAGACCACATGTGCATCAACATACTACTGTACTACAATATGAGATGTGGGTGTGTTTATGCCCGCTGAGGGTTATGGAAAGATTGCTGACATTGCTTTTATCTAGATCACAAGACTTGACGGAACATCAAACCTCTGCAGAGGAAACTGTGTGTGCGCTAGTGTGTGCACATGCGCGTGTGTGTGTGTGTGTTATGGACCTGATTATCCAGAAAAATTACATCTAGCTAAGACACTGCTCCAAACAATCGATTCCAGAACACCATGGCCTCATTATCTGGAGTACTGATCTCACCATATACTGATTCACAGTGCTACATTGTGTACATATGGTGGTGCAACCAAAGGCTTCCATGAAGACCCCAGCTCAACTGATTAAGGTCTAGCAAAAGGCTTTGCACAGCACAACGGTCCACTGTCCCACAGGAGTGGTTAGTTGGCTGTCAGGCAGTGTGTGTGTATAAATGTGTCTCCATGGCAGTAGAAAGGCTTGTCAATGCGGCATATGTCTTCTCCTCTGTAGCCAGAAATCTTATCGTCCGAGGCACAGCTGACTTTCAAAGTGCAGCTGCAGCAAAGAGCCTATTAGCAGTCAAGGGTATTTTAATAAAATCAGGAACACACACACACACACACACACACACACGATGACCGAGGGACCCCCCCCCCGTTCCTTTAACCCCTTACTCATTTGCTCAGTCAAAAAGGCCTCAAGGGAAGTTAGGGAGCAGAGGGTAAAGGAGTTATTTTATCAGACATTGGATATAAGTACAGTACTCACAATGTGCAAATTATTATTAGCCAGTAATTGTTCTGCACAATTTGCACAGATCATGGCCTGATTTTCTGATAAATATTTGTACGTTTCAAGCATACCAATGCCCTTTGTTACTGAAGAGTTTCTTGTGCTCTCCCAAGCTCCAAGATTTTGTTTGCATCACATCCGTGTGTTTCTATGTATTTTAATTTTTCTGCATGATTTACAAGTACCCAAATTATATTGTAGTATTTGCACACAGTAGCTGACTACAGGATAGACTTTACAATGCAAATACAGCATCTTAGCCTTGTTACACTGCGGTTGCTTTGAGATAAGTGCACATAAATACTCAAAACATGACAATAAGCAGACAAGTAGGCATGAAATTTCCCCAAATACAGTCTTCTTTGGGTGAAACCAGACAACAACAACATAATATCACTGCTGAGCACTGGTATGGCTCACATGTACTTAAATACATACAAACATGTACAACTGTAAACCAACACTTTACCTTGCACTTATACAAGGAATGTGGCTTGCCGATTTTCCTCTCACATCTTTCTCCTTCTATAACTTTGTTTCTGCACCCACGCCAAGAGGGCCTCTTTCTACTTCCCCAGTGGCTGCTGGGTAATATTCAGATGAAGTGAAGGAGAAAACTGTGATTAGCTGTCCAGCCAGCAGGCGCTACGTGATTGGCTGAGTGACCACTACAGGGGAGGCTGGTATTTATAGACATTGCCCATCAGAACACTGAAACCTAAGCCCTTTGGGGTTATTCCTGTAAGAGCCATGAGACTGTTTGCACACACACGCACACCCCCCCACAACCCCACACACACACACAACGTCAGCAAGTAGATAGTTTACACTATACAGGAACAGTAGTAAAAAAAATATTTTCAGGTATCTTAATAAAATCAGGAACACAGCAGTTCTTGCCAAGTGTCCTTACAATAAATACTGTCCCATTTAACTCTTATCTTGCTGTCCATGTGACTGACTGACTGAGTGACTCACACACCCACACACACACACACGCACGCACGCACGCACGCCGAGATCAACAGGACATTCCGACAATACCTAAACCCTGGCAAACACACACCACATTATTTGGTGGGCAGGCGTACAGAGTGGTGGGTTCATACATAGAAAGTATTTTCTTATGTGGATAAAGTTACTCTATAAAACACCTGGAATAAATCACAGGTTTTTATGTGAGTCTGTTAGTGTTAAATGAAAGATCTATCAATCTGTACGCACTAGAGAGAAATGAAATTGAATTTATTTATCTAAGGGAAGCACTTTCAAAAGTGCAATTTAGACATCTATGCTGCAGTGGTTGTATATCACATGGACTAAGTTACTGGTCCAATGAGCTCTTGGTTGGTTTGACTTTCAGTTCACTCCCTCTCACTCTTACACCACACATCTGTCTTCAATGGTTGAATGCATTCTTATGGATTTTGTGACATTATACCGCCCCATGACTCTTATGGTATATTATAAATCCAAGATGAAACTATCAGACGGTTGGGCCGTCTGCAATTTCAGCACCACAGATAGCCCCATGGATTTATCAATGCACAGCACAGTACGATAACTGATGTTTCAGGACCATGGTCGGGCCATTGCGTCTAACTTGCATAAACCTCAGTCAGATTGGGGATCACTGAGTCAGGCAGACTAGACCTATTCAACCAAACAACCCCACTGCTCTGTTACAAGTAGATGAAGATGAGGGGTGTAGGGTTAAAAAAGGGCATGCATTTTGGCCATTTTGCTAACAAAGGGAGTGGCATCTCCCCCTTAAATCTTCTACTGGTTGAGGGTATCTTTTAGGTATAATCTTCAATTCATACAGGAAACACGCAATTTAAATTTAATTCTTCACTGAGTAGAAAATATTTATTTTTTGTCTTTGTTCAGCTTGTTGTTGCGTTTACATTTGTCTGCTTTGCAAGATAAATTCAAAACCTATATACTGTACACATTTAAAAAAAAAAAAAGAGTAACATTATATGCTTAGGAAGTTCGACTCACGCTGTTTATGCAAAATGTCTTGTCAGTGGTGCATCCAATCCGATAGATTGGATATTGGTGTAAAATGGGAACACAGAAAGAAGCTCTTTGTTTCTGAGGGACAGACATCTTACATTGCTGTTGACTTTTTCCCTCAGTAAGCTTTACTATAGCTCTGGCAGAAATTACTCTAAATTTATGTCATCTAGGTTCAGTCAGTTACCAGAAAATACAACAACAGAGCCAGGGATGTAAGGTACTATACATTGCCCACAGCTGTTATTCAGCTATTAGTGTTAAAGTGTTGCCTTTTTTGGCTGCATGCCACAGTGTCTAAAGTCACGCAGTAGTAAACCTTCGTCTGTCCATGAGTTACTCACAGTAGCCGCAGCGAGTCCCCCCCTCGAACACAAAGCCATTTGGCACCGCACCATATCGACGCAACGCCGACAACTTCCAGTGGCCAATGACGACAGGAGGGACGCCTCTGGTAAGTACCAATAAGTTGTTGCAGAGGTGGAGGGAGGCGGGGCCACATTCCAGTTTGGTACCTGGCTCAACATTTACGCTGAACCTGTGGACTGAAGGAGAAAAAGAGAGAGAGTTGAGAAGAAATGATTCTCACACACACACACACACACACACACACACACACACAATTAGGGGGAAAATAAAGACAAAATAACAGGGCATATCTTGCACTCACAAGCACATGGACACTCGTGCAAAATGGCTGTGGTAATGATGATTACACAGTTTAAAGGCCAGCTGGCTGCAACATTGCTCACATTGTACAGATGGCACTTTCTTAGTGTCAAGGTGTGTCGTCCCCAACACATACTGTATAGTTTCATATATAGTATACACATACACTATATCTATGTACAGTACAACACAAATAGTGGGTCTTTTAAAGTTATAGTTACAGGAAAAACATGAATTACTACAAAAATAAAAATAAATATTTAGAAAGCACTTGAAAAACGGTTTAATGCAGTTTACTTCTCTTCACCAGACCACTAAACAGGCTGAAGGGCTCTCTGTCTGAGCACCTCTGGGTGCAGTCTGGCTTGCAGGGAGCTAAACATTCAAAGATGAGGGCATCATCATGCTGGTGTGTTGGTTTACTAATCTCAAGCAGGTGTTTTTCTAGCTTCATAAAATTATGTTAAACCAAAAGTTGCCTTGAAGGTAGAGAACCGGGATGCTTTAGAAAATGTTAACAGCATTGTAAAGTATTCACAATTTGCAAGAAGGGTAAGTTTGAGGTGAAACGGTTTAAATTTTTGGAAAGCAGGATTGGGGACAAACTGCAGGCATGAGAATGACTTTTGTTGGGTAAAGAGAGCTGTGGTAATCTAAAAGGAGTATAAAAAGATAATTGTGCATACGTTTAAAACTAATCTCAGCCATAGAAAGCACAGCTACAAATGCTGTTGAAATAGTTAAATTGTGATTCTTAGCATTGGGTTTTGCATTGTGAAATAAAATATTTATTGTGCTGTGGATTTTATTTTAACAGTCAGAAGACAGGAAAGAACAGAGTTGCTGTTATTAAGCAGAAAAATGTTCTCCAACATGCATCACCAAAACCGCAGGTGGGTTTCAAAGAGACAAAATTATGTGACATTCACATGCTTGTGGATAATGATTATGGGGTTGGATGGAGCCTCAAAAATATCCTGCAGGTGATATGTTAGAAAGAGGAGGAAGAAAATGTATCTGCTCAGAAAATTTATAAATACTGACAGTACTGCACAAAATGTCTTATTTAACACAGCCTGGCTGGAGAGTACAGTTAGAAATCATGCTGAATTTATTTAATATGTCATGATAACAGCAAGGATATTTCTTAAGACAAATTTTAAAAAGAAAGTTTGGGCAGAAGTAAAAAGTAATTTCTGAGAGGTCCAAGTTAGAATTCTTAGATTGACTACTATAAAATTATAACCGGAAGCCAGAGTTTTTTTAGCAATCAATGAAATGCTTATGGTTTAATACTTCTCCGAGCCGGCTTGGCTGGGACTGTGTTAAGAGAGCAGGTGGATGAGATCAAATGAACGGGTGGCCCAAAATTAGCGGGGTGATAAGCCTTAGAAAAAAGGTAGACGTTTTTTACTCTTCTTACAAACATGTTATTGTGCAGAGGATGCTTCTAAAGAATAACTAGAGGAGAGGCAACAATAAAAATGACCCTTCAGGTGTAGTATTTCTTTTCTTTTTTTAAATGTTGCTTCTGACCACATTACACTTAGAATAATACGTAAATCTCAGAAGTTGTTGCAACTCTAGCACAGTCCACGCATATATAAGTAAAGGGTCTTCAGTGTCCTTTGTCATTCTCCTTTATCCTCAGCTAACCATTTTTCTCTGAAAAGAAAGTTGTGAAGTTGAGATAGCATATTTTGCAGATAGAAAATGACCACAGTGATGAAGGACAGATTGTATCCGTCTGTGTAATTCCACTTGTCATCTCTTTGATCCCTCAAGCAAGGGACTTCTAGTTCAGTTTTTTTTGCCAAATATATCCTGACAGTTACATGTCCATACCTTGTGGCCAACCAAATCACAAAGCATTTAGGATATTCTGTGTATCAACCACATTCAGGCTTTACTCTTTTAAAAACATGTTCAGGGAGGGTCACGGAGCATCAGATGCCACTTAAGCAATATTTCCCAAAAAACTCCCTCTAAAGTTGGTAGCAAGTACTTCTAATCCACAAAAACAACTGCCTCTTCAGCTTTTTAAGAAACTGAGATCCTTGCTTCTTCTGCTACTTAAAACAAATAAAAACTAACCTGATATAAAACTAGCAGAATTTCTTGATGTGTGGAATCCAACTGCAGCTCAGTAAACTAACTTTCCTCTTCGGTACATTAATCATTCACAGATCACATCCACACATGTGCACAAGGTCCAACCACTGACCCTCTCCCAGGCTGTAGCGGACGCGGGCATCCCAGGCCAGCAGGGCGTCTCGGCTGTTGAAGCCCAGGACCAGCGTGTGTGTCAGACAGAGGATGGAGAAGGTGTAGGATACCCCGTCATATCCGGGCCCTGGCTCCACGCCACAGATCCCCTGGGGTGGGAGAAAAATTAAAAAGAGTAAGTTACAAAGAGTTTAGATTGTATTACTAATATTCTCTTTAATGCTGTATTCTTTTTATTATCTCAAGGGAAATAGTTGTATCAGCCTCAATCCAAAGAGCTCGGTCTCTCCTGATTGAAGCCAGGTGGATTTGTCAACTTAAGAAGTGTTCCTCTTTGTTTAATGCTGCTTTCTTGTTTTTATCTCAAGTCCTTATCCATCCATGTGGCATTCACATTATTTGGTCTATCCCCTTGTACATGTGATAGCAGTAGAAACGTGAGGTATGTGATGTAACGACACTAAGGGGCTGTCAGCAGCGAGGCTGCTGCAGCTGAACATACCTCCAGAGTTACATTGAGCCTCTCCTTCTGGCTACGGCCCTTCTCCTTCCCTTTCTTCTTCTCCTTATATACCAGCAGAGACAGACAGTCTAATGCAGAGACACACAGAGTGAGGGGCTTTAAAGACAGACAGGCTTAAAAGTCAATTCTGTGCTTAATATCAGAGTCATATTTTTATAATCTCCTCTGCATGTCTGGTCTGTGTTTATGGCACAGCTGTCATAACAAACCCTAAAACAATGAACTGATCCATTGGCACAGCTGATCTCACACACACACACACACACACACACACACAGAGCTGAGGGTACAGTGTAGCTGTCCTCAAAGCGTCTCAAGTGAAACTCAGGTCTGTTTTGAAACATGCTGCCTTCCTTTTCTGCCAAGCTTGAAGAGAGAAACCTTTACACTGTGGCAATGTCACAATACTTGCTGGAAAGTTTTCAAAAACGTTACCTGAAATCCAGCTGGCACTAAAACCCCTTAAGATTTCATTTAATATCCAGACTCCTAATTTGCAAGTCTGCATTGTTTAAAATAATTTAGTCAATTAAATAAACTCGATCGATCAATTCAGCGGTTGTATAGCGTGATACACCCACGTGTTTACGGCGCAAGGCCAAATCATAAGTAAGTTGTGAGAAAAGCAGAGAACTAGAGAAAAGCAGATATTTGTGCTAAATGATGAGGATGTTTTAGCTGATGATGATGTTTTTTGTTGTTGTATAAATATGCACATTTTCAATGGGAATAGTACAAGAATTGTAAAAAAGTAAGCGGGTGCCACGTACCTGCTACCGGAGAGGGCTTCCGAAGAAGGACGCACCGAGTCTTCCACTGTGGAGAATTTTGTAAAAAATGAAAATGACAAAGCATATTCCTGTTGTTGACCCTGAAGGATTAAAATACATTTTACAGTGTAATATAGATGGAATATTGGAGAAAACAACCTTTTTTCCGTCTCTGAACTTGACTTGTCCCTCCGCGACAACTGTATCCGTCATCTTCTGACATGGTTCCGAGCAGGTGTGTGTGTGTGTGTGTGTGTGTGTGTGTCCACAAAGAGAGGGGGAGGTCACTTTTCAAAATAGAATTTACAGTCTAAGCCCCGCCGGCACACTACTCACTCTCCCCGAATATCAGACCACCGGGGCGGCGAGAGTTACCAGCCTCCACCGCGGGGTCCTGCCAAGTTAGTACAGTTGTCTTCCGGCGTCAAGTGGTGATTGTTTACAATGTAGCTAATTGGATTAAAAGTGCATAACTCGCGCACCTTTCACTTAACTCATGAAGCTGGCTCTGAGCCGGGTGTTAGACAGGGATTCATGGTGCCTTAATGCGAATCAGTGGAGCTTCAGCTCGGTCTGTGGAAGGCCAGTTTCATCTGGAAAGGTGGCGCGAGTGTAATACCAATTAAGACATGTAAAACGAGTGAATCAGCTTAAGATCCGCACTAATAAATATATGAGATAAGATTATTTGTCAAGAAAATAATTATGCCCATGTGTCCAATGAATGAGCACATCCTGAGGCCAAAAGTGGAACACAGCAGTCTTGTTTTACTGATTCCCTGCTGTGTCAAAGGTCTACTGGGATATAAAGCCTTGCATTGCCCTAAGGCACTTGACTCCGGAGTGGACGTAGGCAGGGTGGCAGTACCTCCAGGGCCTCTACAAATTCAGGGGCAAATATTCTTGGAATACCTTGAGAATGCAATCAACTAGCTGGTGCCAGGAACACTTATCTAAAGAACTGCAGACAGCTGACAACGGCTTAGGGTTCCCTTTTCAAAATGTCCATATTTAATTGTAATGCAGGTGGCTGACATACTGAGTTTGTGAAAACAAGCGGTATAAAGGCTTCTGTGGCTATGGAGGAGTTTGGTCAAGTCTGAGAACATAACCCTGATGTTGTCATTATGCTTGGTGTTCACAGGGCAGGAAGGGCCTAATGAAAGTTGCATCATGGGAAACCTATGTTCCAACATGAGGACCGAAAATAATATTTCAGCCTCTGCTGCTTTGAGTTTGCAAATCTTCCAACTTTACTGAAAATAAATATTAAATCCTTAAAGGGACATTTTAATTTACAGATTTACAACATACAGAACAATAAAACTACTGGTGTTCCAAGTATTCTCCTGCATGGCTACAGCGGCCTTCAGCTATTGGCCAGGAAGAGCTTTGCTGTGTCCCAGTTCTTTGCTACACACTGTATGAATTGCTTCAGATGATGTTTTTTAGCAGTTAATATAGATGTTGAAGTTTTTATTCAAAATCTAAGCTGACAATCAGCTTGTGATGTTGTAATGCCTTCACAACTTGACTGATAAGTAAGATTTCATTGTTTTTTGTTCCTTCCCTGGGAGTGCTCCTTGAATTATAAGCATTATATGTTATAAGGCAAAATGTTTGTAATAGCAGCTGTGGAAATAAGTGGAGTAGAAAGTACACATTTGTTCCTCTGAAATGTAATGGAGTAAGAGTACAAAGTAGCATTAAAAGTAAAGAACAAATCCCTCAAAATTGCACATTAACTTGTGTGAACACATTACACCCCATGCACAGTACAGTTAGAATCATGTAGTACGGAACTGGGACACAGCATTAGATTAATCTCAGCCTGTTATCTTCTAATTGCAGCCATCGGGATGCAGTCAGGGAGCAGCTGGTCAGTTGTCACTGAGCCCTTTGCCTCAACTTGAAAGCTAGAAAGATGTTCCAGCTGTTGCAGACACAATCAATGTGGTCAGAGTCACTTAGACGATGTCAGGAGGCCAGGCAGTCTGGGAAGCAGCTAAACATCAGGCTACTCAAACAAAGGTTGCTTTCCATTTACTCCGGTCCAGCTGCCCTTTGCCCTCACTCTGCTCCAACTGTCTCTTGGCTTTGACCATAGAGGGCAACTCTGAAGTCTGGTACACTGCCGACCTCATCCTGCTGCCACGGCAATGCAACTCCAACGCCACACCCTCCCACTTCCTGTCCAGCTCTGAACCCTGAGAGGCCCTTAGGTCTCGGGACCCTCGGTCAGTTTGCCTGCTGTCTTCTGGGATAGTAGCCTTGATTTTGTCCAAATCCAAGGCTTGTTTTGGGACTGAGTGTTTAGAGCGGGATGAAGGTGACTTTGATTTCCGACGCGAGCGAAGAGGAGGCCGTGGTGGAGGAAGAGGAGGAGGAGAAGGAGGGAGGGGCTTGGAAGAAATTTTGAAACCTTCTCTTCCTCCTCTTTCCCTGTCCCTCCATCTGTTTCTGTCTTTACCTGAGGAAGAGGAGGCTGCTTTAAAAAGAGAGACAACAGAAAAGGAGACAAAAGAAATGACAAAGAAATCACCAGCACTGCAACCCATACACATGCTAGCAACACACGCAGGAAACACAAAATACAAGCGAAATGTTCTGCATTTGTTGGCAAAGGTTTGTGGTGCAGGAAGATGTAAAATGACAAAACAAGAACACCAGACTATGAACTAAAGCTACAGGATATATGTATCCCTCTGTTTGTGAAAAAGAGAAATTATTCAAATTCTGTCAAATTCAAATGAAATATTACAGCCATGATCCTCCTGTAGCCACATTTATACTGAAAGCAGAATACTCAGAAGAACATTTAACATAAAGCCAACGACTAAGTTTACAAAATTACAAATAAAAAAAATACGAGTAAAAAGAAAAATTATGAGAGTAGGAAAAAGATGATAAAATACGACACATAGGAGCAAGTCTATAAAATGTTTTTTTAAGAGGCACAGTTTTTTCTTTTAAATGGTTGTATGAATGCCACTGTCGTTCAGAACAATGCTTTCCGGACTGAACAATCTGTTGGATCAATACTGTACGTTCAGACCTGTAATGAAGTGGTGATGCCTTCCTTTTTTTTTTTACATAATTATCATCCTCCTCAACTGTTATTTGTGTATTGCTAATTAGCACATGCTAGCATGTCAACATTCTAAGTTAAAATAACACCGAAACACTCCAAACTAACATGAAGACATGGTTAGCATTGTAACGTTGCTAACATCAGCATGTTAGCAAGCTGTTAGCATTTAGCTCAAATCCTCTCTGTGTAACCTCGCAGCATGGCTGTAGGGGAATGTCCTACAGTAGATACACTACAGTACAAAGTCGTCCTACTTACCAACTGCAAGTAAGATGACTTGTTGCAAGAGTTCAAAATTGTTTGTTTTTTAAAGTCTATTTCAGAATTAGCTTTAAAACACTGGTAGGCTACGAATAAACATCTCAAAGACGCTACACGCCCTTGGCCTACAGGTGTTTCCACTTAATGCCTGATAAGACCTCTGGCGTAGTTGCTTGATATCTCAATCACTTCTGTGTTACGTTCTTTGCCTTTATTTTTAATAAATAAAATGGGTGTGCAGAGCCAACTATTTGGGCTAGGAATCAGGTATGTATGTATGTATGTATATGGCTATACATTTAGAAAATGTCCCGTCTTCCCCTTTACTGTATGTTCTTCACCTGTTCCTCTCTGTCCACCATTGCCTTGGTTCCTTCTCTTCCCAGCAGATGGAGCCATTTGAGATGAGAACCGCTGATGCTCTTAAGAAGCAATTATTTTGTTGGCCCATGGACAACAGCAATGGTCCTAGCGAGCCAGTGAATTGAGGCACCAATGCCAATACTGTATTCATACAACAGCTTCTGCTTACCAGGTTTTCCCATGCAATTACAGCAACAATTAACTCTGTGGGTCCTTCAGCATGAAAACAAGAATCAGACCAAGATTGGTTTATGTTGAAGAACTCTTAGCCCTTCCTTGATATTAAAGTCATGATTTTCAACAAGATTTTGCTAAATTGTGTTTAACCAAATTAATTTCACGGTCTACATAAGAGAGACAAGTTCCACTATCTACTGTTCAAATAGATAAAGATCCTTGTTTTTTTCCATTCCTATGTATTTTCCCAACAGTCTTCTGGTGAACACTTCACACATCAAGTCATATATAAATTCAATTTTTGAGTGTCTGAGTGTGTGTAAAGTGAGAGTTAAAGGTAAATATATTGCTCCCCTCTGTTTCTGTACGGAAATGCTTTGTTTAATTATCCGGCCCATTAAATTGCTGCTGTCGGCACATCTCAGTCCCGTAGGAAACGCAAACACAACTAATAACACTGACACAGATCTAGACGCTCCATGTTTGTAGGTGACCGCGAGCATGTATAGTAAAGTGGAGATGAGTATCTATATGTGTGAGTGAGAGAGAGGAGGAGGAGGAAGAAACAGAAGCTAGTTTTGTTTGTGGACTACCAAAGAGTCCAGCATGACAAAGCTTGCCTAACAAGGCATTGAGCAGAGGGGAACCCATGCATAGCTAATAGCCCAGGCCCACCAAAAGGCTTTGTATCCTGAAACAAAAGCAGCACGCACACACGCACACACACACACACACACACACACACAAAAGAGGCAATAGAGAAAGATGGAGAGGAATATTAAGTAAGACAGGATAGAGGTTGTACAGAGGGGAAAAAAATTAAGTTCTCTTAGCTGGTCATTTGAACTAGGATAACTGATGGTCAATTTCAGAATAAGGCATTTAAAGGAAAATTCTGGTGAATTAGCTCTGTTGTTTGTAAATTTGTAGTGCTGTCACTAAAGAGAAAAATGAAACCAATCGGTGCTGTCTACACCGAGTTATCCTCCTGCTAGCGTTAGCATGCAACAGCCTGGAACAGGGCAAGTTTTAAACTTGTTTTTAACCTTTAAACATGCTTGAAATGTCATTACCATTGCCTAGCCATTTGCAGTTATTCCTTCCAGTTAACACAGTGAATTTGACTGCAGTAGATGTGTCAGAAAGGCATAAAAGTTGTGTTAATTTAGCCAGTGCATACCTCTATTTATTTCCTGTTTTCCGGTGAAGTCCACACAAGTCAAAACACGCCTTTCTGTCAAACCTACTGCAGTCAAATTCGCTGTGCTCACTCAGAAGGAATAACTGCACATGGCTGGGCACTGGTAATGACATTTTGAACATGTTTGTAGGCTAAAAACAAGTTTAAAACGTGCACTGTTTAAGCCGGTTGGGTTCTAATTCTAGCAGGAGGATCACACAGTGTAGGCTGCACCGATTGGTTTCATTTTTTTGCTACTGACAGCACCCCAAACTAACAAACAACAGAGCTACGTATTAAAACTGACTGGAATTCTCGTTCAAGGTCTGATAACCATGAGAAAAAATTAAAAATAGCGATGTGGTTCCAGTGGTGGAAAAAGTAAAAGCAGTCATGCAACCGGAAGAGGTCTGGCAGTATTATTTTATTAAATCATATTTATTATTAGTTCTGGAGCTGAGTTCAACTACTTTATATACTGTATACTCATTAAAAGACATTGTCTTTTGTATGTGAAAACTTTAAAGTTTTGCAAAGTAACTAAAGCTATCAGATACGTTGGATTTCCCTCTGGAACGTAGTGGAGAAAAAGTAAAAAGGTATAACACAAAATGGGAAATACGGGTTCTTAAGCACAGTTTTGAGGTACTTGAACTTCGCTCTGCCTAACAAGTACAGTTTCATTTCACCACTGGTTATTCCTTTGGTGTTTTACTTTACAAATCAGCATATAAAGATGCATATAAATACTTGGATGAAAACATGCATGTTCCGCCTGATACCAGCTCTACGCCTCCATGTACAGAACAAATTATGGGGCGCACACACGCATACACAACACTCATAACAGATGAAGTGAGGAGAATGAATCAGATATTATTGAAAGTCTTAGGAAGAGGAAGGAGGCCGTTCACATGAGGCTCTACAGAGAGATCAACCTCTAAAACATTTATTTGATCTATTTACAGACAGTACAGTCAACTGAAAAGAAGAGACACAACTGAAGAAACAACATGACCGCATTGCAGTTCAACAATGACTACAGCAATGATGTAATTTCACAAAGTTGACTATATACAAATTAATACTTGTAACTGAAAGATTGTAAAAATGAAAAAGTCATGGCATAACTTAATCCCTTCTTGAGATTATAGTACAGGATAAAGTGAGGGAAACCTTTAAATAGTTAAACGTTTTGACTTGTTAGTCCAAATTTGTCCAGCTTAAACCCTGCCGGGAAAGAGTTCAGAACACTGTCGGATTGCTAGACTGTGGAAAAACAGATGCTGCCGTGTGATGTAGTGCAAAGAGGAAAAATGGGGGATGAAAAACTGGTCATGCACAGTCAGTGCAGATGTTTCTGGATCACTTGGTCAGAGGGCGAGATGGCATGTGTGCGCACTCGCTTCGGTTTTTCGTGTGACACGAGAAAGGCCTGAGGTAAGAGAAGGGTGGTGGTAACACAGAATGTACTGTTCTCGAGTCAGGCCAGCCGTGTCAGCATGCAGTGTGCTCAAAAGCATGTAATAAATTGAAAATAATATAGTCTGAACAGCTAGTGTTTTTTTTAGCAAATATATATCAATTGTTTTCTCAACCTATGGCAGCTCAAACACCTGTACGAAACAGACATTTTGTCATGTTAAAAAAGAGAGGCAAAATCATTGTTAAAATATTGGTAAAGATGTGTGAAGTCCTGTTTGTAATTGGCTAAAGTGCATTGTTAGATTCTGTACACTATAGAGGGTTGGGGGAGGATGAGGGAGTTTGGCACAGGTCATCACCAACTCCAGCTTACATCTACAGAAAAAAATCCACGACAAGTCAACTCAAAGTTCACACAGATATTAACCACGCAGGGGAAATGTCTGGACAAGCCTAATGCATCCATTTTTCCTCTCTTCATGTGTCTGATCTAGTTGTTGTTGATTTATAGTCTTTGCTGAGCACAAGGTAGAGCATACACATAAATACACACACACACACACACACATATATATATATATATATATATATAAAAATATATATATATACATACATACACATATATATGTATGTATGTGTGTGTGTATGTACGTAACACATACAAATACATACCATTGTTTGACTATATTAACATTCATTTCTACTATATATGTCTTTTACACTGTTTACTGTATTTTACACTTCTGGAATTAAATGTTCTATAGTTTTGGAAAGGGATTTATGAAATAAAGGGAGGAGATCTGGATGCATTCTGGGTCGAGTGTGACCAATGAGGAATTTCAAGCTGACTTTATTGGGTCTCCAGTCCCGCTCACAGTCAGGAGAAGGAAGAGGTGAAAGTTCAAAAGTATTTAGAGTTCACACAGGGGAAGTACCTGAGCTCGGCCGATCGTCCTGTGCTTGCTGTTGGGGTTGAGGCTGGGGTTTGCAATGGAGGGGAGAGGGAGTGACGTAGTTGAGGCTGGGGCTGTTAATGTCCCCCTCTCCCACAAGAGTTAGATCAGACAGCGTGTCCTCCTCCAGCATCTGGACCAATTCTCCCCTGCCAGAGTCTTGAAGGTGACCACGCTGGCCACTCTGGGACAGGTGGATGGGGGAGATGGTGCTAGGAAACGGAGGAGGTGGTTTGGCTTTCCTCCCCCCTCCACTCTCAGTTCCCAGTGCAGAGTCCAAGCTCTGGGACTGATAGCTTGAGTTGAGCAAGTGGTTGCCGCCTCCTCCTTCCCTGTCGTTGCTGTTCGCCTTATTGCCCCGGCGACTGCTGCTAGGGAAACTGCCGTTGTTGGGGTTACGGGAACAAGGGGTGGAGCAACTGGGCTCAGGGCCGTAGGGAGGAGGCACGGCCTGGTTGGTTGCCAGTGGTGACAGGCGTAGAAAGTCTGGGAGCTGTAGGTCGCTTTTGTTTAGCAGGCCTCGCTGGTCGTCTGCTCGGTTGCTCTGAGCTTTGGATATGAGGTTGAAGAACTCTGCAGGCACACACACGCACGCACACACACACACATACACACACATACAAACAAACAGATGTAAAGACACACATAGGCGCACACACACACACACACACACACACACACACATAAATGAATAATCCCCCATAATAACATCTTGAAAACCAGTAAAACACATTTATTGTAAATCTGAAAAACATGCAGCAAAGGGTATGTATCAATCAGTTAGACAAGTCAAAGCTCCATTCAGTGTGAGCAGAGGTGATTGGGCTACATGTAGCTAGCTAGCTTTGAAAGCATTTGGTGCTGCTTCTGCAATACTGCAGACAGGCAAAAGAGTTAGTGTGATCACAGCAACCAAGCTACAGAAACACAGGAGAGAGAGAGAGACAGAGAGAGAGGGAGGTCGTTCAGTCTTTACCTTCAGCTTCGTCTATATTAATCTTTTTCTGTTTTCTTTTCTCCGGAGCCTTATGGAGAGAGACAGAGTGGTTGGGTAAGGGCTGGCTGCTTGTGTCAGGGCTGGGCCCAGTCTTGCCGTTTTCCCCATGGGGGTGGGCTGAACCGGCTTTCCCTGATGGCCTGTCCTCCCCCTGAAGGCCACAAGGAGAGGGGAGCGGGGCATTAAAGCCCCGGTAAGTCATGACGGCGCAAGTACGGTCACAATTAATGACAAAACGTAGGGACCAGTGCTACTGATGGTGAGGAGGGTAACTACTAGTAAAATGAGAACAATCTAATGGGGGGTTGGGGGCACAAGTTTCAATAATGCTGCTTTTAAGAAGAATTAAGTGGAATCAAAATAAGTATGATAATTAATTTGTTGCTTTTGTGTAATCGCAATAATCCATATGTAGTAAAACATATATCTATGATGATTTGTAATTGAAAGACGGGTGGAATGTTCCATTCAGACAACCACAATGCTTAACACTGTATGTACTAAGCATCATCAACATGTAAACTTACACACAACACAACACCACAGGGACCGACTTTCTTCTACTCAAAGCCACACTGTTGCCTCTTAAGTGAGAAAAACTGTTTTTTTAAATCAACCAAGAAAGCATGAATGACCATTACAGACGGTCATGAACCAGGTTAAAGCCCCAATAGAAAACAAGAAATCCCGCACAGCATTCTGGAGTGCTACTGCCACCACCAACTAAGTTCTTTTCCAGGTGCACAGAGGAGGTCTTTGAGCAAACGCTGTGCAATGCTGGGCTACTATCACCCAGCCACTGGGTTTGTTATGGAAGAAAGAGAACCAGCAAACCAGAGAGAAAAGTTGACAATGCATTCGGCCACAGGCAGTCCACAATAACGGAACATTAGAAACCTTGAGAGTGTGACAGGGCTCTCGGGCCCAACAGCAACAGAGCACATAAATACAGTCACACACAGGCGGAACGCTGCCAGAGACACAGATCATACAACTGCACACTTAACTTATTGCAAAACAGATATGGGGGATTGAAGCGAGATAGACACTTAGTAGCGTGACATCATCAAACAGGAAGATGAGACATTCGGTGGGTTATGGAACATTCCAGGGAATAAAATGGGAAAAAAGAAGCTGTGGGAGATCTTACTGTTGTCGATTGGTTTCTGCTCGTTGAGGCCGGGACAAGGTTCTTAGAGGTTGCTACTTTCTGTTTGTCTGCTGAATGAAGGAAGGGAAGCATACAGATGCAACATTGAGACAATACATGTACTAGGTTTTGGTTCAGTATGTTGCCAATGAGAGCCAGCAGATCACAGTTGAATAAACAGCAACTGCATGTGTGTTTCTTACCTTTTCCAGGAGTGTTTTCTGCAATATCTAATACTACTCGCAGCCCATCCAGGTTTGATATAGGAAGACCTAGATCTAATGGCTCCAACTCCCCACTCTGCATCACACACACACACATGATATGAGTTGAACATCACATACAGTGCCTGTCAGCCCATTTCTTTCTGTCTATCTACAGGCAGCCAGAATAAGGGGGGGGGGGGGGGGGGGGGGGGGGGGGGGGGGGGGGGGGGACTTACAATGCGTGCCACCAAGTCAGCAAGGTGCAGGCCGTATTTGGCCACCACAGGCCTGAGGACCTCAGTCACTGGCTTAGTGGGCTTTGCTTTCAGGCCCACCGAACGGTTAATAGGGACCAGGTCGAGTCTGGAAAAGAAGAGAGAAAACATTTTCTGTAGCTGCAGTATTAGTGTTGATCATGGTTTCAAAGCCAGCATGTAAACTCAATTGTGTTCCTACAGTATCCTTGGTGTGAAATGTTTGAATGCTTATGATCACTGCATATTACTGTACCTGAAGAGAGTGCGTTTTTCTAGTCGGAGATCCCGAGAGCACAATGTCATACAGTCTTGGTCTAAAACAAGTGGCTGAGAGAGTGATACAAAGAAAAAGAGAGAAGTCATCATGAAAGATGTCCAGCAAGTTGTCTAAACCTTAAGTGGGATCATTGACTTCTAAATAAAGCAGCAATTATCTTATTAGTTGGTACTTGTAATCATCATTTATTAAAACGGCATTTACCATTGGTTGTGTAGTCTATCAAACAGGTTAGGCATGTTGTGACCTTATGAAGTTGATATGACTTACATATTAAACTATTGCCAACAGTAATGTTGTGATCATGCGTAGAACTGTGAGGAACTGCAAAGTCAGGTGTAGTTCTGTGTGTTTATCACAACAAATAACACACATCCTTTGACCTACAGTATTGTAATTATAAAATTATTGATTATTGCAACTTTAAAATCTTTTTTTTGGCTTTTTGGGGTAACAACCAACTCAGACTTAATTGTGTTTTCTTATTTTGGTTTAGTATGATTTGTTGTGTGTTTTTTGATAATATTCTGTATGAAACGCTTTAAAAGCCATAATAAAAGGTATTCAGGACAGCCACACATGCACTTGTGTTTTACCTTATCACCTCCAACAAGAAAGAGGTCTATAGCTGCCAGGTTGATGCAGAGTTTTTCACAGAGACCAAGCAGCAGATCCCTGATAGACACTCCGGCCCTCAGTGGCACAGAGCAACACGAGCCATCGGGCAAGCTTATGTTACACTGCCTCAAGGGGGCGCTGCCCCCTCCGCGCTCTGTTGACACTGATACTGCGCCACGGGAAACATCACCCTGAGGGAAGAAAACAACAGACACAGGGAGGGTGAGGGGAGATAGTGAGAGGAGGGTTAAAAATAAATAAAAGAGACAATGGAAAAGGAGGTTGTGAGGAGGAAAAACAGACATTATTTTACTATTGTCAGTGTTTTTGTTTGAGTTGCTTTAAAGCAGATAAATTGAGAGGCAGAGGGTGAAGATAACGAGGCTCCGTGATGAAATGAATGGGACTATTACTGTCATAACTAATTATATGGTGCTGTCTCTTTCCTGACTGACCTCGTTCCTCCCTGACCCTGACGTCCCCAGCTCCAGACTGGCTCCTGAAGACAGCGAACCCTGGGATTCTCGGCGACCATTGCTGCCAGAGAAATCTGAAAAGGAATACACTCATTATTAGCGTCTAGAAGAAAGACAAACAAGGGGGTAATTCCAAATCCCTATATCCCCCATAAAAAAAATATCCCTCGACTTTAAATGTGTTCATTTTTAAAAACAATAACATTTTGAAGACGTTTAATACTACTGACTGTAGTTAAAGTCAGCCAGCTCTCGTTTCTTCGGGCCTTTGCCAAAGCTCCTGTTGCGAGACCAGGAGAAAAACATGCCTTTCTTCCGGTCTCCTGAATCATCACGACTGTCCTCATTTAAAGATCTGCCCGACTTGCTCTTTTTGTCCTCCTATAAGATACAAACAAAACAAATGAAGAGGGGTAGACACAGGTGCGGACACACAGATAGACACTCACCAAACGATGAACGAAAGCCCAATGGAGAACAGAAATACATCAAGACTAACCAGATGCCACAATTGACCTTTTTCCCAATGTTTCTGAGTATTGTGACAATAATACTGTTGTTACTGTGAATAGACACAGCCAAGCGGAAGTGTTTGTGGAAGCTTTGCATTGTGTTACCTTTTTGGGTGTGGAGAGATTGGAGCGGTCGGAGCCTGTGGTGCTGTGTTTGGAGGTGGGGCTGCTGGGGATGTGGTAAGGGTCAGGCAGGGGCCTCCCCTCCACCTCCGCTAGCATGCACTCCTGGTACAGCAGAGACTTAAGGAAACGTGTGTAGCTGTCAAACTTCATCAGGTTGAAGATCTAAAGGCGTGAAAAGGAAGGAAAGGCGTAATTAGTAGATAAAAAGCAGAAAGCAAGGACACCACATAAAAAGGAGGGTAGAAAAAAGCAAAACTACAAAGGAAAAGGGGATAAGGAGCAAGAAGAGAGGATGGAAAAACATGGCAAAACGATTCAAACAGATGGAAAAATACAGAATGAAAGGAGGAAGGGAGGAAAGAATTCGATTTGAGAGGAAGTAAAAGTCTAATATCCCACTAGCAGCCCTTTGACGTTTCTTATGTTCAAAGATGACTACCGCCATACAAATGACTTTGATTTTGTGGAACCCTAAAACCATAGGGTTATACAAAATAAGTTGTGTCTGTCCTTTTATTTCAGCAAGACAATGCCAAGCCACATTCTGCATTCAACAGTGTGGCTTCTTAGTGAAAGAGTGCGGGTACTAGACTGGCCTGTCTGCAGTCCAGACCTCTCTCCCATTAAAAATGTGTGGCGCATTATGAAGCGCAAAATACGATAGACTGTTGAGCAACTGAAGTCATACATGAAGCAAGAATGGGAAAGAATTTCACCTAAAAACATGTTTTAATTCTAAATGAGTGAATATTTGAATAAAACAATGAAGTTTATCAGTTTGAACATTACATAGCTCGTCTTTGTAAGGTGGTTAAAAAAGATTTGCAAATCATTGTCATGTGTTTTTATTTGCAGTTTACACAACTTCCCAACTTCATTGGAATTGGGTTTTGCATATGTGTGTATCAATGTGTGTATGCATGAGTCCACAGGCGTGCGTAAATCTGACCCAAAATCTTAACGAGCCCGGGGGGTATTTGGGAAAAGTTCATCTCAGGCTTTGAAATGTGTTCATGTTAGTGTGCGTATGTGTGTGTGTGTGTGTGTGTGTCTTTGGGTGTGCATGTTTGATCTGTGAAGGAGGTTATGGTGAGGATATCCTACTCGTCTTGTGACTCTCATCGGAGTTTGAACATCTTGAGACCCCCACAACATGGGGAATTGTAAGAAGCCATTCACATCCATGATACTAGAAAGCAGGCACATATGAATAGTTGATCTTATGTTGTGTTTTCAATAGAGGTCTGTTTAGATTCAGTTTTATAAGTAATGACACATTTGTTCTTCAGGGAAAGACACTTTTTACCTCCCCCCTGTGCTTCCTGTGGTTGCTAATTACCTCAACATTTGGATAAACAACTTCTTGAATTGGTGATCAATGAATCCGCTACCTGCAGTTGCTGCTCCTTGAACATGTCAGGGCGGGGGGCGTTGAGTATGTCGTCAGCGAGCTGGGCTTGACTATCTATGTTGACCGGTGTCGTGGCTTTACTGGACAGGAAGCTGTTGTAGATCTCCCTGGCACGCTGAGAGAGCTGGAGAAGGTGGTCAGGAGAGTCAGGAACAGTGAGTGGCAGTAGGGGACATGGAGGGTGGAGGAGAGGACGAGGTATGGATAAAAAACACAGTAATAGACACAGAAATAAAAAAATGAGTAATAAAGAGAGCAATTAAAGAAGTCCGTCACATTACCAGGGCGTAAATGAATGCATGTGTGTGATCAAACAATGTCTTGCATGTCTGTTACCTGTTTCTTGTCATTCTCAGGGACGTGGCTGAAGAACTCACAAGCCTGCCAAAAGAGGATATTCTCCTCACTGAACTCTTTCTTTAGGAACTCCTGAAACACGTGAATTAAAAGCAGATCTAAAATAAGCACAGATCAGGCAAACTAATGTACAAAGAAAGCCAGAAGACCCGGAAGACCCAGAAAACCCACCCGACAGAAGCAAATCTGATCAGCTTCTAACTTTGCAACATCAGAGAGGTTTGCTTAAAGTCCCTTTATCTGATATGTGACCATGGTGGCAAACACCAGCCAAGTGCTGTTATAGTACCGAGAAGTAGCGGACTCCCACGGGGTCCTGCAGCAGTCTCTCGAAGCAGACAGCCCAGCTGGCCACTCTCCTCTCAGTGTGGCGCCGGTGGCTCTGAACACTGGGCAGGCTGGCATTACTGTTCAGACTGTTGTCGCTGCTGCAGCCCTGCAGCTCCACGCTGTTCAGTTCTGTAAAACATGGAGATACACATACACATCAAATTGTTGAAGTGATGGTGACTTTACTATGGCAGAGAATCTCTGGCATTCCCCCATTGTGATTTCATTACGGCTGCAATAATAGATTTTTCTTTTTTTTCCTTTTTTTTTTTTTGAGCGTCTCGATTTTTTGATTTCCATACTTTTTTTACTCTATGTGCACATTCACAACGGCATGAGCATTATGTGGTCTGGTCTGGGATGGGTGATATGGTCATTTTCCCTGTTTGTTGTTTTGTTCTCCTCTTTCTGCTAGGGCTATACCTGAAGGCAGCACTATCAGTAGCACAGTGTGGCCCATACCCATGATAAGGCCAGAGTAGCAGCCTGTCCAGTGAAAACTCTCTAGCCACACATGTCACTTCTGTGGTTTTCTGTTGCTTCATCTTTTGGTTTGCACACTTTCACTTACATAATCCATGCAGTAGGTATTGATATCAGAGAGTTTATTGAGCCATTCATTTCAACTCGTATGTGTTTTTTCAGCCCAATGTGTGTCTGTAATTAACTTACAGATATTCTTCTTCCCCTTTGCTGCATGTCATTCCCTCTCTCTTTCTCTCTCTCCCTCTCCCCCCTTTCACATCTTCAGCTGTCCTGCATAATGATGACTGAGGTATCACACAGTATATGAAGCAGCCAGACATATACCAGGTGACCAATCTCAATGCCTGTTCTAGATGGATTTTGAATTAACCAAAAGCTGTTTAGTTTTGAACAAAAGGATATAGTGCTGGACTCGGTCGAGACCAACTAGAATATTTGATGAGTCCAATTCCCGACTTCGAGACAAGTCCCAGTCCAATTACCAATGAGTCAGAGACAACAGAAAAGCGTACAATACAATACCACAGAAAGTCAATACATTGAAAAATTATTCCACTATTGTTTATTACCACATGCAGGGATCCATCATCAGATGTATCTCAGCAGCTTCACACTGTTCAGTTCAGTTCTGTTGAAAGTCTGTTGACAACATGCTCCATTGCACACATCATCCTCGTGTAGTACTTAGTTTTCACGGTCTAGATGATTTAATCTTTAACAACTCCCAACAGCATTTGCCTAATACTTTGAACACTGCAGCTACTCATAACGCTCCATTTTAATAATCCATTTACGGAGTTTTGTACATGGATGCTTCGTCGTTCTGTGAACTGATGATTTTTACCACCACTAGACCTTGGTGTGTCTGTGTTCTTAATGTTTGGACAGACTTGCAAAGCCACGGGACAAGCTAAGAATACCAAGAATAACAGAGCTTCAGGCCTGGTGAACTGAAAGTGGGATGCTCAGTTGAGAGAAAACTATATACAAGAACAGCCAGAGGGAAGGCATCACTAGTCAGGTGCCTGAGACAACGCAAGTCCTGTAAATACAGCGAAAGACCAGCATGCTACCAGTAAGTCATGTGGGATTTCAGACTTTGAAACTTGGCTATTAATGAATCATTCAAGTGTGAGTTCCACTTTTGCACATTTTCCACCATTTTTGTGCTATCAATGAAAGTTTTCATACTGAGGATTAAGTTATTTCAAACCGTTGAGCTCATTCACTCTCATTCTGTTTCAAACTGCATAGTAAACAACTCCTATGACTTCTGCTTCAGTCAATAATTCAAATATATTGCTGTAAATGAGATGCAAACGTAAATCAATCTATCTATTGTCTTAACCACTTATCCTTTTCAGTGCCACTGGCCACAGACACACAGGCCACAGAGACACAGGCCACAGAGACACAGGCAAATACTATCACAACAGTAATGTCTGGCCATAAACAACAAGAAAGGCGTCACAGACACCCTTACATATTAAAGCACAAGAGATGAAATATTCCCAAATGTTCCTCTTCAAATAAAAAATTCAGTTAAGGGTAAATGTCTTCCCATTTTATTCCCCAAAAAACAGACAAGCCAAACAAGTAAATTGCTTGCTAAAATGCAAGTATAGTCTGCAAAATAGAAAATAAATAAAGCTTGATATACACAGTTAGAGAACAAAAGACAGAGAGAGCATTTATGCCACCTTTAATACTATAATGAAAAGGAAACATTTAAAGAGTAAGTTTTTACAGGCCCCGAAAACAATTAATGTTAATGAGAACTACTTAAGATGTACAAGCACATTTCCAGGGGCTTTAAGTAAGATTACTGAATAATACAATATAATGAAGTACATTTTTCACAGATGCTACATTAAACTAAGCTTGCAAAAGGTAATTAGCCACTAAGAGAGCTTTTACAGAGTAAATGCTCAACAAAACTCTCACAATTAGGTCCACAGACAGGATCACTCCTAACTCTGTATTCCTTCTAAAGCTTACATTCAATTCACTTGCTTCTTGTAATGAAGACAGAGAAAAGAAACAGCAGAGAAACGGTACAACACTTAACACCATGCAGACCACCATCCTCATTTTTTTTTAACACAAGACCATTTATTTAACAAACCATCTGCATCTTAAAAGAACTCCAGTAACTGAAATAAAGCTAAACTAATACTAAACATCAAAGTCTCTGTGTCAAAATGACTGATGTATTGACCCTCTGTGCCTCAAATTTACATTTTCTTTAGTTAGAGAAGAAGTATTTGAGGCACCAGCTGTATCCTTACCTGGGTAGAGCTGGTAGGAGCCTGTGTGGTGCCAGCGGGGCAGATAACGAATCCTGAGGGGTAACCAAGCCCCTCCATCCATACTCCCCCTATCAGGGCCCCTCGCAAACTCAAACACACCAAGTGAAACACACTGTCCAAGAAGAGGCCTACATACACACACACACAGCTGACAACATCACAGGAAGGAAGTGCAAGAGAGATAAAAAACAGGGAGAGAAGAAGAAGGAGAAAGAGAGAGAGAGAGAGAGAGAGAGAGAGAGAGAGAGAG
>NC_048408.1:8249857-8267357 GCF_013103735.1 Etheostoma cragini
CACACACACACACACACACACACACACACACACACACACACACTTTTGTGGGCTTCAAGGTAGCGGGTAGGTAAGTGATACAAGCACACACAGGCCTTGAGATGATGAATAATTCAGAGGCGAGGGAGGACGGAATTAAATACGCCGGAGCAAAAGCACATTCATGTGCGCAAAAGGCACACGCACTTGCATGAACATACACATACACAGACAAAACTGCAGTATTGATGAGCAGCTTGGTTAAAGGAAGGCCACTACTGAGACTAATGAGGCCTGCAGGAAGCCCCCATGCTGCTACGCACACAAACAAACTGACATATTAAAAGAACAAGGAAGAATATCTGTCAACCTATTCTTGTTCCGACTCTTCTAATAGATACAAATAAATACAAATTTGTGAGATGGATTCTCAATAGGGCCAATGCATCAAGTAATATAATACTGCTATAGGCCTTAAAATGGCTCAGCAGGTCCAATTGCTGTAATTAACATCAACTGTACAACTGTGTGTAATAAATCTTTTGCTCTAAAAAATACACATTGTGAGTGGTTTCTTGGTGTCAATATATATAACAAGTGGTTTCTATGGATACATTATCATGTTAAACTCAATGACGGATTTCATTAGTTTTCAATAAGTGTATAAAAACGAGTATGAAACAGAATAACCTTAAATTGTATTATAGTGTGTGTCTTTATGAAAAAAAAGCTTTAAAAAGAACTAGTATTCATGTTATTGCAAAATCTGAGTCACAACCAGCCATTTAAGAGTGTAAAATGTTTACTCCCAGGTGTTGGTCGCGACACTAGTTAAAGTCTTCTCCTGAACAGAGGTGGCGCTAATGAGCAAAGGCTACTGTCATTGCTCTTTCTACGGAATAGAAGAAGAAGAAAGAGGTAAACAACGGCAGAACTGGCAGCAGCATTGACGTTAAGGCTTCGATTTGATCAGATGACCTACTTCATCGGATCAAGCCTTTCATTCACCGCAAAAGAACTCATCTTAACCCAGTAAGATATATGAGAGACTTGCAGTCACTCTGAGAGTCCTCGTTCAGGCTTCCTGTTTCCACTTTGTCGCGCGCCGCTCGACATGCAATCAAAATCCTGGCGTGCCAGCGAGATCTACGTCATTTTGGCTTACAGTGACACAGCCAGGAAACAACAATTGACAATCTTTTACTAGTGTTGATTTTCTTTAATCTTTGATTATGATTATTAAGTTTCCCCCAGTATACAAAGAAGAATTTAATTCCAATTTTTCAATATTACTATTTATCATCCAGGGCTCTGGCTGTCCTGATAAGAGTAGCAGCAGGCCACATGCTGGATACTCTATTAAAATTCCTTTATGCTTTCTGTTCTGTAAATAGATTGTTCATTAATTTGAGGTATTTGAAGAATGTACTTTAGCCCTTTAACACTAGAAGAAAGGGACACATTTTGAGGTTATTATGCAATGGTTTTTACCTGATCTGGCCCACTAGAGATCAAATTGGTTCTGTATGTGGGCCATTACTAAAATGAGTTTGACACCCCTGTCCTATGCCACATGCACATAAAGGTGTAAGGAGAGAGAGCTTTGCTCTTCTCTCACAAACAACAAATCCTCCTTTCCACAAACACGTGGTGTGAAGAAGTGGCCATCAACACTACATTGGAGCTGATTGTAAACATGTCTTCCATGCATTCTATACCCCTTTTGTCTTGTTTCTCACCTCCTTCTCTTCCTCCTTTTATCTCCCATCTGCCATGAATTGTCTTTCATGTGCATTTGTGAGGCGTTAAAGCACGATTAGAAGTCTCCTAAATTAGAGACTTTTCGTTATTGTTAGCACATGCTAATTGTGCGCATGACACCAAGAGTTCACTTAAATTAGTTCCGACACAATACTACACAACAGGACAAAGGACCACAGAATAAATGTCTGAAAGGTTTGACATGCTAATTAAAAGTACAGACCCAACAGAATACACATTATTTTGGTAACAGCACCATGTTCTGTATCTCAGGTCCTGTCCATGATTTGACACAAGTTGTTGTTGTGCGGCTATTGTTTACCAATGTGGGACAATTTTTAGGTCACAGCCTGCCAACCCCAATACAGCAGGAAGAGGTGGGACAGATGCTGAGCAGGTGTAACCACAATGAGTAAAAGCAACCACATATTAATGAAGTGTCCACAATGAACATGGTCATAAGCCTTCACTTTAGAAGAGGACAACAGGCCCCACACATTAAGCCATTTATTTCATCCCATTAAATGCTACTTAAAGTAAATCCCAACCACTGAAGGATGAGGGAAGCCAATTAGATAAGCCAACTAGAGAAGATGAGTAAAGTCTTAGATTATAAACAGCTATTCAAATGTTGTAAAGAAGTATCTACTCACCTCCATCGGAGACTGCGGCGGACTGTAAAGGATAACAGAAAGACATGGATTAGCAGATTCCCTCATCACACAGATGACACATATTCATACAAGCACACACAATGCATGTGGGCTAAAAGGCAGCTGCCCGGGCACGCACTTTTGGCCACATGCAGACACAAACACAGAATGACTGTGTTTTTCTCACAGAACCTGGCTCATTATCACACACCCTTTCACATCATGACATAGTCAGGTTAGCGCCCACACTCATTTTGTAGGTGAAACCATCTGAACTGGCTATGCTTGCTCTGCAAGAAAGCCTCCTAGGAGGGGTGAGGCTGTGTGTGTGTCTTTGTGTGTGTGAGTGTGTGTGTATGTGTGAACTTTAGGCCTTTCTCCCCCCTCTTTTTACAGTGAAGGGTGATGTTTGCTTGCATATCTCAACATAACCAATTATAGATAAAGTTATCAAACAAGTATCTAATCTAATCCCACACAACAGACAAAGATGACTAAACAGACACAGTCAAACCAAATTTACTCGAGAGACGCATACACACACAAAGTAGTGATTTTTATCCCAGACATGTTGAGCTAGGATGAGATCATTTGACACAGACATCAGTCACGTAGCTAACTCTGGAACATAGTTGAAACGCTCTGACTCAGAAAGAGAAAAGAAGAGGAGTAGACAAAAGAGAAAAGGGGAAAAGAGACAGAGAGACATGAGGGAGGGTAAGCACCAGTTAAATACAGACGTGTTTGTTAAAGACAGAATAAGGATCAGATCTCTGGTTAAATAATCCACACTGAGCCACGCTGTATTTCTGTCAGAAGCTTTTGTTGCACACACACACACCCTGCCTCTACCCACATAGTGAAAGCAGACTATAATATGAAGAGATCCCAGCTACTACCTTGAGTTAATTCCAGCACTCTGCATGGGCAACCATTATATTGTCACTCAGAGAATTTAAATGAATTTAACCAGTTACTGTCAGCTATTTGAAGTAACCTGATTAATTAAACAGCATTTACAAAAGAAGCCCAGTATATAAGCATTAGCGGGCAGCCATGTGGATACACTGTATTGAAATGCATTTCTAATGTAGTTACTACAAGAACACATGCATTAAGAGTTTAAACATGGAAAGTATCAAAAGACTTGTAAGCAGAGATGTATAGTAATGAAGTAAAACTACACTACTATGCTTAAGTACTAAAAGGCTGTATCTGTGCTCTACTGGAGTATTATTTTTTTCTCCTACTTCCACTTTTGCTTCAGTACATATTTTTGATGGGTAAATTTTTTTTACTCCAAAACTTCTTTTATGTGGTACACCATTACTCGTTACAACCAATCACCGTGAATTTGGCGCAACTTGTAAATTTGACCAATAACCAGAGTTTCCCGCGTTCTCAACCAATCCCAGCAGTCCCACATGCCAGACTTTATAACTGTATGGGAGTGAGAACGCGTTGACGTCAAACGTACGTCGCCAAATTAATTTCCTATTTCTGATATGAAGACGAGACGTGTGTGACTCGAACATCTGACATTTACCAACAAAACGTACAGCGAAAGACCTTGCAAAAGACTTCAGAGCGTTCTACAGACATGTGTACGTTTTACACTCTAAAGTTGTGAGAGCTGCTGCTGTTTCAATCCTGTCAGCTCTCTGCACGGGGCGCGGCTGCTCAGTCCCCCCCGCGACTGTCGTGTTTCAGGAAAAACCGGAGATGAGACGTACAGGATGATCTAAATTGAGGACAGCTACGCTCGTTATTGTAAGTGCAATGATAAGTAAAATCCAATAAGTACTTAATAAACAGTATGAATGTGTGTCCCGGAATAGGAAATTAACTTACAATGTAAAGATCAACAAGCCAATGACACATATGTTCAAGTTTGATTTGTTCAATAAATTATTTTTCGTCTTAAATCCGCCATCAATTTTCACATTATACCAACATTTGCAGCATCCTGAGCCTCTTTGGTAAGGTTACTAGTTACTACTACCTTTTTATTTTTAAAGAATTATACAGTATAAAAAAATATGATATTCAAACTTTTGACTGCTTTCTTTAACAGCTACATAACTCAATGCTCAGTACTTTCACTTTCAGTACTTTAGTACTTTTTAAAATAAACTACTTGCAATACTGAAGTACAAAACCATGTGAATACTTTAGTACTTACACTTAAGTGTGGTGCTTAAGGAGCACTTCAACTTCTACTCAAGTCACTTTATTGACAGAGCACTTGTACTTTTACTCAGGTCTGGGTCTCTAGTTATTTATACATGTCTGCTTGTAGGAGTACGTCTTTGTGTCTAAAAGAATTAATTACTAAAACTGAAACTGACAGTAAAGCAAAAATAGAAGCTTCCTGTAGTCTAAATAAGTCAGTTTCCACAGCTGAACAGTAGGCTGTAAAAAGAAAAAACTCCAGGGCCTCACGTAACCACTGAATCAGTTGTGTTGTTTTGTGATGTATTGTCTGTGCTAGATGTCTGGCTATTTGCGCGTGGCTGCCAGGGTTCATCCCAGGGTATGGGTATGGGAGATGAACCTTTGGTAGCCCAGGCCCCTCACTATTGGGTGGGTATACAGTAGGTGAGCAGGTACGAGTAGCTGGGTGCTTGGGGTTTGTGCTGTTACGCGATGTGTTGGTTTGTGTAATGTGGTCTCAAATTTGTGAAATGTGGATGTAATATGTTATTATACAATGTATTTGCCGTGTGACCGTGTAACTCACACTATGTAGTTTTTAATGTATGTAGTTTTTTTTTTTTTTAGTAAGGCCTGACCAGGGACTGGGGTTGCACATTAGCCTATTGGCTAGAAACCTTTTATGCAACACATCTGAAATCCCCCTGCAGACGTGTTGTGACGGAGGTGCTGACCGGCGAGGTGGAGGCGAGAATAAGCGGATAAGCAATAAAAGAAAAAGCCCAGAGTGGCAAATGGTGAGCAGGCAGTGAATGCACCAAATCATGGCACAAATAAAAATAAAAGTGGAAGGAAGGAAAAGTGGAAATCAAGCCAATAGTGGCAGCGCCACAGCAGATACAGAACAACATGCATCTCAGTGACAGTCCATATTACGCACAATAAGCAGTTTGAACTCACTGATGTAATGCCATTTATTTCCTAAGTTTGAGTATGCTCAGTGGCCCTCATTTATGAAAGGTGCGTACAACCTAAAACAGGCGTAGGGCGGGCGTACGGCGATTCTTACGCAAAGCTCGGCAATGAGATTTAATACAGGAAACATGACGATTCACAACATTTTTATTAAGTCTTCAGGTGTTCATTTGTCTTTTAAAGTGTTGTTAATGGCTACAAGTAAACAATTTCTTTCTTGCAACACTCCGTATCACTGATCTCTTTCTATTCCACATTCTTCCTACAGCCCAATAGGACACACGGTACTGCAAATTAAACTGAGATGTCAGGGTTTCAATCTCCACTTCTGAAAAGTGTTGCTTCCTAGCCGGATTAGGTCTCGCCATGTTGTAAAAAGTAGGGGCGAGGCCTCAAAATCGAGAATATATTGGGAAGTGATAATTCATTTACGATCATTTCCAGCCGCTGCATTTATAAATGTACGACTATTCGTACACTTTGATTGGTGATATACGAACGTTTCATGAATCTCACGTGAAGTCTGTCGTAAGAAGATTTCTGCACTCATATCTGCGCTGGTTTCTACATTAGTTGGATAAATGAGGGCCCATGTGTCCGTAAAAACCAGCGCACAGAAGCTTTCCGTCCGTACGCAACGTTTATACATGAGGCCCCTGTACTCTCTGGTCAGGAAGCAGCATCTTATTTGCCTGGTCTAGACCTTTGATGAGAAAGATGTATACAAAGTGTAACTAGTACACAGTATTGTCTGAAATCAGGCAATTATCTTTTAGCATTAACAATAATTATCCAACCTTAGTTCATAAATCAAATATTACAGTAATGGGGTCACCACAGTAGTCACTCTCTGGTTAGTCAACTCTCAAATGGGTGGCAGTAGCTCAGTCCGCAGGGAGTTGGGTTGGGAACCGGAGGGTCAAGGGTTCAAGTCCCTGAATGGACCAAAAAATATGGAGTGTGGATTGGTGGCTGGAGAGATGCCACTTCCCCTCCTGGGCACTACTCCCCCAACCACTCAGGGCGCTGGTTCAGCTGGCTGCCCACTCACTCTGACCTCTCTCCATTAGTGCATGTATAGGTCCTGAGTAGTGTGTGTATTTCAGGCCTTAGTGTGATTACCAACAAAAGTGTGCACACAGAGTGTAAATTGTAATTTCCCCACTGGGGATTAATAAACAAATGAAAAATATGAACAATAATACAATTGCTGCATACACATATCCTGACAAAGATTAAATGTACACTTTTAACCTAATCAAATTTCAAGGAGGTAACCCCTTTGGGCAAAATATATGTGCTGCTTTGATTCAGGCGCATCTTGGCCATTTTCTCATTTGGGCCAAGCTGTTGTGGCCAGATGGCACTGCCCTGTAATCACTGGGATTAGCTATTTCAGACTGTCCTTGGACGAGTCGAGGTTGGCTCTGGCGTGCAAAAAGAGATTTTGTGTGACTTAATAGTGCTTGATTGTGGTCGAACCGTTGCCCAGGACAAGAGGAAAATGGCAGAAACCTTCCCAGTGGAAACTGGTTACCTGATCCCTAAGCTGATTATACTCTCCCACATTTCACATCTCACACATTTCAACAGTGTGTATTCTCTCTAACGCGAGTTTGTTTCATGTGTGTGTTTGGGCATGCTGTGTATTTTTTAGCCTATGTATGCATGTGGTTGACATCTGTTAGAGGTGTCTTTTGCATGCAGGGTACATTCTTCTGCATGTGTGTGTGTGTGTGTGTGTTCACCCCCCCCTTCCCATTTAGCCCCAGTGTGATCACTTCCAGACATACTTTGTGGTGGAGTGGTTTGGCCCCTAGTCGAGTCCCCTCTACTCTCTATTCTCCCCGCACCTCTAACCCATTTCAAAGTCCCTCCTTTTGTTTGTTCTTTTCCTCCTATCCAGTCATCCCACTCTTTCTTTCTTTGTCTCCCATTACCATCTCTCTCCTTCCATTTTTCCCTCAGGTCATTCTCTCCTCCACTCCCTACCTCTCTCCTTCAACCCTTTCTTAGTCATTCAAGTGGCGTTCCCCCTCCTCTCCTGGCAGATCCTGGTCATTCCTGACAGCCCACAGGGAATGACTGGGGTTTTCCAGACTTTTCCTCCTCTCCCTAACTAATCCACGGAGAAGCTGGAAAAAAATGAAACAGTCTTGATAATAGAAGATTGTAATAACAATTATATTCTCCCCAGTGTGTCACAAAGTGTGTTCTACTTTTAGCCTCCACTGCTTTCAAACCTAGTGAGCTCTACATTACCTCAGTGTTACTAGCAGAAGGGATCTACTGCTAGGTCAGCCCCACAATTGTCTGCAGTTGTTTTCTGCTGAGGCTAATTGTTCACAGATTTTATGAATGATTAATGTGGCTTTTACGTTCCATATATGTAGTAAATGTGCTCATAAAATCAGTACAAAGTCACCACAGCACTAAACTGATGGTCATGATTATGGTTTTTCACATAATCTAAGGAAAGCCTGAGAATGTGTGTGTGGTTATGAATTTTGTGAATTCAAAAAGAACTGTAGCTAATGGTTTCTTTTTATCAATTACCATGTCAACACAGTATTTGTTTTCCATTTAAAAAGCTTCAGAATAAGTCAGTTACGATGTTGCATGACAGCCATTGCTAGGAATATTGTTCTTATAATTCAGTGTACGGGATGCCAAATTGGTGCTGATTTTTAGGGCAGACACAAAACAAAAAAATGACCACAAGACAGAAAGTCCTGCACTTTTAAAATAACATCTTTTCAACAATGAAGTAGAATATCAGTTTGTTCCTATGAAAAGTAACAACTGCAAAGATATAATGATGTTGGCGTGCTACACCCGCAAGCTTATGCCTTATTACCACTGCATGGTTCAGCTGAACTTGACTCACTGTACATCGGTACCAGGTCATGTATCTCTTTTTGTTTTACATTGCGAATATCCTCTCAATGTAAATCTGGGCGAGTGAATAAAAAAAATAAAAAATGGTGGTGTCCTTTGTAGCTTGGTTATTTAAAAATGGCTGGTTTGTGCAGAATGTCCCATGTCACACAGGTGACAATTCTAGTCACATTCTCATTGACCATCAGGAGTCTGCAGCCATGCAGACCATGCAGTGGAAATGCGACATCACTTCAGTCAAATACTTGACTTTCTATACATGTGCATCAAAATGCCCGACTGGGATATTTTTCTGGTGTAGGCACAGCTTGTTATGTGTATTTTTTTAACACATAAAGAAGCAATTTTGTGTCCAAGGTATGTACCAAGTAGGACATTTTACAAATAAAAAATCCACTTGACTGTGTTCTCTGGTGGACAAACTATACCAGGTTGCCTAATTATTCTATATAACGCCAATGCAGTCCTAAAAAGATTGTAGAATAATAATGAATTACTATCAATGCTAAAAAGTCTATAAAATAGTAAAAAAGAACATTACAATTTCATGAAAGCCAAGACGACACGTTTAAATTGTTTGTTCTTTCCAACCATTAGTTCAAAACTCTTTACTATTTATTTTTTGACTAAATAAACATGTTAAAATAATTTTAACTCTGATCATCAATGGACCAATAAGGTCAGCACTTGTTGAAAGACATATTCAGTAATGTCAAATATTTTCTATATTATATTATTTTTTATGCTATATTATTATATTATTACTATCAAAATATAACCAGTCAAGTTGCAGTTTACATAAATGTCTTACATAATATATGTAAAGACTTTGATCAGATTTAATAAATAGTATCAAAAGTTATTAATGTATTATTTGGCAAAACGTGGAAGCTTCAAACACATCTTCAACCCGACAAAACAGGAGATCTACTATACAGTTTCAAGATCAGTGTCACCAATTCAGTGTACCCGTTACGGAGTTGAATGTTGGTCAGAAAATCATTTTTGCAAAACATTATGATGTCACCGTAAACCTGACCTTTTGGATATAACATGTCATCACTTCATCATCTTATCCTATTGGACATTTCTGTGAACTATTATAATTAGTGTAGGAATTCTTGAGAAATGTCCAAAAGTGTGTTTTGTGAAGTCAGAGTGATGTTGATCTTTGACCAATAAAATCTAATCAGTTCATCCATGAGCACCAGTTGACATGTGTGTCAAATGTGAAGAGATTTCCTCCAGGGGATCCTGAGATATTGCCTTCCCAAGAATGGGACAGAAGGACAGATGGACATGTGGGATACTAGGGCTGTAATCTCCCAGTCAACTAGTCGATTTATTGGTCGATACCTTCCGGCTCGACCAAAATTCTGATTGGTTGATTTTTTGCCTTGTTATTTCATCAGGTGGAAGCATAGACCGTTACGGTCTATGGGTGGAAAGCACTAATTGCTAATTGGGGTGTTTTCACTTTTTTTGGATTAGCCCAACCCACTGGGGACAGATTGAAGAAAGAACTAGAAAGCCTTGTTTTAGTGGTTTGTTGAATATTTATTTAATTGGGAGTGTTTAATTTACAGTCAGTCCTCCTCTACCATGTCGAAGACATTGCCAGTGTGGCAGCATTTTACAAAAATAGATAACGGGGGAAAAGTTGAATGGAAAGTTTTCAAGCAACAGTTTGCATTTCGCAGCTCGACTTCAAACATGGCAGATCACCTAAAAACGGTAAGCTAACTTTTCTGCGTTAGGTTGCCCTAGCTGTATGGAGTAGGCTATATGAACATATCAGAATTGGCATATTGAATAGTTTAATAATGGTTTTATAAATACCGGCGTACCCACCCGCAACTACGGTAGCGTTCCCCAGACACACCCAGACCCCGCTGGATGTTAAGCCTCTATCATCCAAACGCAAAAAATAATATCACGGAAGGAATTGTCGACTTTATTGCTCCGCATATAAGGCCCCTTGCTGTTGTGGAGGGCTGAGGCTTTAAGAACTTTGTTAAAATACAGCGCCAGCACGCCACACCACACCTCCTCCATGCGACGACATGCACAGCGCGCTGATGCAGCGCTGTCAGAGCCGACAGACGAGTGTCATTTTAGTGCAAAAATAATTAGGTCAAAAACGATTTAATATACTGCAAATAGCCTACAAGGACAAGTACTGCGTGACAGTACAGTTAATTAATCTAACGTTTTTTTTCCCCGGCCCTCCGCACCCCCCGACCCCCAGTCGATTTATAGTTGATATTTAATGAATTTAGTCGACCAAGATTATCTTTGGTTGATTACAGCCCTGGTGGACACACAGAGAGACAACCTGTACACATCATGCCTCTGCCCACCAAATATTATGGTGTTCTGAGAAGTGCTGTGCTCTGAGCAGGGATACAGTGGAAGTGTTGTGTACAGTTATACAATGAACACACTCTCACGTCCACTTCAACCAAAGATAAGATGGCTGAATCACATGTCTTCACCACACTTACTGGCAACACACACTAGTCTGGTTCAAACTTCCACGCTTATTTTTCCTGCCTAGTACATGGCTGCTGCTGATAGGTGGGATTTGTATTGTTAGATTACTTTATGATTTTAATGATCAGTAGCATTTAAATGACTGGCTGGATTATATGTAGTTCAAAAACATGATCATTTTGTCAACAGGTCACAACGTGTTTGTACACCAACATCCTCCCTGAACATAAAATGCCACCTTGTAGCCACATGCCTAGCTTGTTGATGTTGGGTTTGTGTGTGTGTGTGTGTGTGTGTGTGTGTGTGTGTGTATGTGTGTGTGTGTGTGTGTGTGCAGGGAGTGGTTGGTCACTGTGTGTACAGGTCCCAAGTGCTTCATTAGCTGTGACTCTTGGGAGACGGGTGGCTTACATAATCTGTTATGAAGCCTGGACGTCGGGTTCAAACTATGGCAAAACACAGGGTAGAATTTACAGCTGTTCATTCTCACTGTTATCATAATATTAATATGTTAAACTCCATACAAGTCCCCTTAAACAATCTCAAGTTTCCGAAAATGTTCCCTGTCTGTTTACATGCATCTAGAAGGATGATGATTCCTGGAAAGAGACGTTCTGTTTTATAGGATAAGACACAGAGCAGCCAGTCACACTTAACAGAGTGAATTAAAATAAAGTCTATCTGTGGGAGAAACTGTCAGGGATAACATATGCACTCACACACACTCTTCACACACTCTCTTGCACACTCTCTCTCTCTCACACACACACACACACACACACACACACACACACACACACACACACACACACACAAAGACAACACTGTTTGAACCACAGGAACCTATTCCTGGCTCCAACACTGGAACTGTAACTGCCACCTTTGGTGGGGAATGATATGACTTAGGAGACTTAATATGGAAGAACACTGAACATATCTTCTGTCTACTCTATGTACCTGTAAACACTGGCATTACTACAGGAGGCCGCACCTATAACGGAAACAAATGACACACACATACTGTCATTTGCATGCAAACACCCTGACACACACACGCTTCCAGCTGAGGAGGAAGCTGTTGCACCAACAGTCTCAATGTGTGTGAGTGCCTGTGTGTTTACTTTTGAATATGAGGTGAATAGGGGCTGCCATTGAGAAGGCCAGAGTCCCCCTGCCAGGACTGGCAACCATGAAACCGCTTAGCTTTAGCAGAGTTTAAGCTGAGGAGAACAAGCTGATTAGGTTAATGATCCAAAAGTCAAATGAGGCTCTGCAGGTGTGAGCACGGGTGATGATGCTCTCCATGCATTCCAGGAAGATGAAGAAAACAGATTTGCACAAATCTAATCTAAAAAGGCAGATTTTCAAAAACATGGACTAAATCCATGTATAAACAAACATTTAGCGATCAGCAAAACTCTGTGTCAATGGCCGTATGTGTTCACCATCTAAACGTCCCTACGAAAATTCCCAAACTTTTTTTTTTATTCCTAAGTGAAAACCTCTGTGACCGTCTCTGGAATTCTGGGATAAAGCCCAAAATCCCTGCCATGCATTCAGGAATCAATATCCACTCTCTATGAAAGGAAGGAATGTGGATCATGTTTGTTTTCCTGCAGGGAGCCACACAGGAGGTGTGACTCAGAGTCCGAGCTGGTGATAACAATTTGTTTTACTTGGCTGGATGCCTTTAAACCACACAGACAGAGGAGGGTGCAAGACGTTAACACAATACAATCTGATCAGATACTTCCGTCTGAACACACTCACAGCTGCCAGTCCACACCGAATTAAGTGGAATTCACAAGAAATTAGTCAGGTTAGTCAGCTCACCTTTCCATTGTCTTACAGCTGTTTTTTTATCTCACTTTCCTTTACAAATACACACACCAGATGAGTCTTTGAGGAAAAACCACACACAGTATGACTTATGAGGCAAGGAAAAAAAGCTCTTTCTGTATTTGCCTCCATTTGTCTCAATCTCTGGCCCAGTCTCTACCCCACTTTCTCTTCCTCTCTCTTTCTCTCTATGTCACTCTCCAGCCTGAAACACATCTGGCTTTGAGAGGAAAGGAAACACCCTCGAGCCGTCTCTTGTTAGTCTTTCTGTCTCATTTTACCTTTACACACAGTTTCCCAGGCACCACCATGTTCCTTCTTTCTTAAACACCAGACAGGGTGACTTCTCCATTTCAACTTTTGTATTGTTTCTCTCCCAAGAGCCCTTGTCCTCGCCGTGTATTTTGTCTTCATTTCTCTTCATTTGCTTTTTTATAGATGCCCTCTCTCCCATCCCTGTGTTTTGCTTTCATATGGTCTTCAGGTCATGGATTCATCTTTTTCCCTGGGTACTTTGCTGTAGGTAATAGTCCCCTAGTTCCTTCATCTGTCCCTTTCTATCTTACTTGTAGTTAACAGAAATACATTGTCACTTGCACTGAATAACATTCCCATTTCTCTTTTCTCTTCCCCGTTCCATCCTTCTCTGATTTTTGTCATTAACTGGGAATAAATAACGGTAAAAGTGCTGCTGATTTTTTCCCACTCTTGGCATTTTGGCAGCATTACAACTAGACTGTGGTTTGTTAGTTAAAAAAAACTTTGACTCATAAATCAGAGGATATTTGAATATTTTGAATCCAGCATTAGTCAACTTTGCTTCTACTGACCTAAATAAACAAGTCTGTCCTCCAATCACTTCCATTTGCTATAAGTAAAAAAAAAGTACGGAAAGATGTGCACTCTCTCTATGCAGACCACTTGTGCAGCATTGTACAGTAAGTGTGTGTGTGCATACTACTCACTGTATTGAAGTTCCAGACTCGCTTGAAGGAGAGCCTCTTCCTCAGGCTCATCCTGCTCTCCTCTCACACAGGAGTTAACCCACTGACTGCTCAATCTACATGTCTGAACCACACAAACACACATGAAAACAGTCACACTCGAACACACACACACGTGCGCTGAGGCTAACAGAGCTTCTTCAGGCTAGGGCAGGAAATTCATGCAGACAGCTGACTTGAATGGAGCCATGCCTCAGCATGCCTGTCACACACACACGCACGCACACACACACACACAAACACACACACACCTAAGAATTCATCTTAAACGATCTGCTTTAGCTGCACTAAGGAGATACAATAATGTATCTTACTGTTAACATTCTCTCTCAGTCTCTCTTACTACATCATATATGTCTCCCTCTGTTTCCCACACACTCCTCCACACTCTTAGCTGACAAACTGACTAGGAAGTTCCATTCTCTCAGATACTCGGCTCCGTTTCCATAGTGACACGCCCCCATCAGGCAGCAGTTACCAAGAAGGGGAGGGAACAAAGGCAAGCCTGCCAATCATGCTGCAGCACAGCACTTAACTCTCCACCCTCGTCCTACTCCTTCTTGTTCAAATCACAGTTCAGCAGGTTGAGGTATGATCCAATTTGACTGTTGGATGTTTTCTCATGATTTAATTTTTTTTATTTTTTATTCCTTGCTTCATGTATTTTAAACAGAGAGAGAAGAAGAATTGGAGGCAAAAGGGTAAAGAGGAAGAAGAGAAAGGGTGTACATCTAGCACCCACTTTAAAATTAATTAATACTGCAGGTTTGTTAAAAGGTCAACTGGAGCAAACAAAGGCACTTCACAGGATGGAGTACCCATTAAGCACACACACACACACACACACACACACACACAAACAAACAAAGGCTGCAATTGAATTTGTAAATGTGGCCTTGAGCCTACACCTAGCTCCCCCTAATTTCCTGTTTTGGCAAAAAAAATAGTAAGAGTTTCTGTTACGCCTTCTCCTATACCTCCACAGTCTATCTTTTTGACGCCACTGTCTCCATCTGTAATGACTCACAGGTGTGTACCATACAGTGATAGGAAAACACATGATTACCAGAAAAATGTTGCGTGCGTGTGTGCGTGCGTGCGTGCGTGCGTTTTATCTGTTCTGGGTCAAGCATATAGGAACAAGCTGTGTGTGTGCTTATATGTTTGTGGATTTTTACATTTTATTTTATAATTACAAATATACTATTTCATAAATGAATTTCAAATCATTGCTTTATACATGGAAATATGCGTTGTCTTCCTTACAAACCACAACCAACTCTCTTGTCTTTACTCTCTGAACTGGACTTGTATGACTGCCAGACTTTAAAGCTGTAGTGAATTGAAATGTCCAGTTATTGAAATTTGTCTTTTGTCTTTTCATCTCGTGTATTTAGGGTCTCTAGCCTTGTAGGATGTAGCACCACCCAGAAGAAACAGAAACATCAAAGAGCTCAGCTGCACCCTCTAACAACAGAAGAAAACCAGTAACATTTAAAGCTAGTTTTTCCCTCACTTATTTTTAATGAAAAAGTGCAAGTTTGATTGGCTCAGAAAAGGTCATTTTAACTGCACCACAAGAGCCATCTGAGCCCATAGAGCTTAAGATGCAGCGCCATATTGTTGGTGAAGTAAATGTAAACCTTCCACGTCCCCGTATCATAGCAACATTGGGGATGGCTCCAGCATTAAGCCTCCCCACTACTCACACACACTCACACACACACACGCACACAGAGGCTTATAGCGCTGCCAATGCCCTAATTACCAGAGCTTCTAACACTAAAGAGTCTGCCCAGTTGAGCCCTAATTTTTAAAACTTTCAAGTTTGCTTGGTTCAGCTACTTATATCAAATACACCTCAAACATTTAGAACAGTTCGCTGGTCTTTCACACATCTGTGAAAGACCAGGAAGAACTATGAGTGGTGTTTGAGTAACCTGTGTGCAAGTTCGGTCCATAACATATCCGTCAGCACAGAGTAAGAAAGAAGTACCGGGCGTCACACAGAATAAAAGGGATGTGACAAAGTTTTGGTTGGCTAAATCCACATCCTGATGAGAAAAGGAACAGGTGAGAAAAGAAGAAAAGAGAAGAAGATAACGCTCTCTCTATAGTCTAATTTCTGTGGTCTAGCCAAGCAGCTCTGTTTCCTTTGTGTGTGTGTGTGTGTGTGTGTGTGTGTGTTGGGGGGGGGGGGCGGTTCAATATTAAAGGGAAATATTCTCCTCTGCGTATTGTTACTGTGTAATCTGATGTCTGCAAAGAAACTTTACACACGGTTGTGTGTAAGTACATTTTGTGCTTCTCCAGTAAATTCCTATTACTGTAACATCTTAAAGCAAACCACATATATTTACATAGCTGAAATAACAAGTATAGGTTTGAATCATAGTTTATTGCCTTACAGGAAGTTGGTTATATTAGGTTGCAGTTAGCAGCATTTGTCAGCCACTATATTATCATGTCCCCTGTTGCCTATTTCTAACTTGTGATGGCTATTTGTCTTAGATGGCAGGCTTTGGAACATGCTAACATACTAAAAAGGTAGTTGAACAAACAATCCATTATTATACTGTGATATAGTTTTCAGGAAATTCAGTTACAAAACAGTTTATGGGATTTTTGTCACATGTTTTTTAACTTTTGCAAATCATTATCACATTGAAGAACATTAAAAAACTTTAAGATAATAAATAGGGGGAACTGGAACTAATATCTTAAATTAAGCAGTTGAGACAGACAAAGTACAACAACGCAGGAGGAATCTACAGGTGTTTTTCCATAATGGTTTAACCAACAGTTGGTTAACAATACATGGAAAAACATCTCTGTCAAAAGGAACCATATTTTTTCTGCAGAGAAGAGTTCATCGTTTCTCTTTTTCTTGCACACTAATATGTTAATTTAACAAAACTCAAGGCTGCCCTCTGCTGTCATGACGGAGGCTGAGGCACTGAACAGAGCAGAGCAGGAGAAAAGCATATGGTTTCTTTAAAGAATTTTCTTCTACAGCTACGGAACAAGGGGTGCAAGATATACCGACTCAATATCGTTATCGCATTATCATGTAGCGCAATATTATATCTAGGGGTGCGAGATATATTGACTCAATATCGTTACCGCAATATATTAAAAGTTTTGCAATAAGTATGCAATAACTTGTAAATTTTGTAGAGCGCTGCGTCCCGTCCGTTGGCTGTGTGGCTTAGTTGTATTTAATTTAGGGCCCGCTTGAAACGCTATAATGATCATGTTTCACTGACCTGTTACCGTGCCACTTGCAGATGTTTGTTCACCTCAGCACACAGGTCCGCTACAGCTACATGACAAACCCTATGGAGTGTACATGTGTGTGCATATTTCAACAGAGTGAAGGCGTAAGTGAAGAAATAGATATAGACAACAAAATGGAAAGAATCAGAGAAGAGAAAGAAAAGTTGTGTCCTGTTCTCTTTAAAACTGTCCAACCAGTAAAACATGCCCTGTTCTATAGACATGGTCCTTATTTATTTATTTTATACTGTCCATCGAGTAAAACATGTCCTGTTCTATAGACATGGTCCTTATTTATTTATTTTATACTGTCCATCCAGTAAAACATGTCCTGTTCTATAGACATGGTCCTAATTTATTTATTTTATACTGTCCATCGAGTAAAACATGCCCTGTTCTATAGACATGGTCCTTATTTATTTATTTTATACTGTCCATCCAGTAAAAGATGTCCTGTTCTATAGACAT
>NC_048408.1:8272357-8276909 GCF_013103735.1 Etheostoma cragini
TGTTTGTGCGGGATTGACTAAGGTTGCAATTTGTTTCTGTGTGTGCGTGTGTGTGCGTGTGTGTGTGTGTGTGTGTGTGTGTGTGTGTGTGTGTGTGTGCGTGTCTATATACTCCATGCTTCTGTGTTAAGGCCTCACTAACGAGTGGAATTGTTGCTCATCAAAGCTCATTAGAATTGCAGGCTAACACTTGTCGAACCTCATAACCCCCACCACTATCCCTACACACACACACACACACACACACACACACACACACACGCACGCCAATCTCTCTCTCTCTCTCTCATCGGCCCCCTCATAACACAAAGCCCTCTCTGTTTGTGGACATTACCGCATAAGCAGCAAGAGAAAAAGGCTCAACAGCCGAGACAAGAATGACGAGAAATAGGTAGAATAGAGGGGGGGGTGGAGAGAAAAGAAGACAGAGACCCTGCCATGGAATGGTCTGGCAATAACACAGAGAAAAAAAATTGACCCCCATATGAAGCACACATAGTGATGGAAAATTAAAATGTCTGCAAAGATGCATTGAAGCTTCTGATGTCGCCACCTGATGAATCATTTTAGTTGTTTGTCATGATTAAACACAAATGAATATAATTGTATGAAATATACTTCATATAATTTGTTCTGTAGGGTGAGTTAACATTTGGACTGACAGTACAACATGGACATTAGCACAGCCAAGTACAAAGTGTCATCTCTTTCTAAAAACATTGTAAAATAGAAGGTACAAATAGTTTGAGATGAAGCTAAACAAAAATGAGAATTTGAAAGGCGCAAAGTAATCTGCAAATGGATTTTCTCTTCAAGGAATTTGACTCATTTAGAAGAATTTTTTCATAAAAACTTTACACAGCAGCTTTAACTGTAATTAAAATAGTTGTGGGAGCCATCTCCAGTTTGAATACAGCTAAGAATTTTTGAAGCATGTAATTCCCAGTTTTGCCCCATTTCTTCACATACTTCCTGTCTCTCTCTACTGTGCTAACCAATAAAGGAAAAATGCCAAAAAATGTATATGTGTAAAAAAATTCACTAGTGATGCAACAGTGTGGTATGTGCTTATCTGCTCTCATGGTGCTTCAGGAGCCACTAAACGGCGGAAACATTTAACTTCCTTCCGATCTCTATCTTAGGACAAAAACAGTTATGAATTGTGCTCACAGACAACAGGACTCTGCAAAAATAGCTGCTGGAAACCAAATTTCATGTGAATATAATCTTGTGCAAACCTAGGCCATGTCTCAAGGGCATTACATTGGTAGCCATAATAGCAGTCTATTGTATCATTCCTGCCTGAGTACTACAGCAGCCGCTGCTCTCTCTTTATACAATGTTGTACAGTCATACTAAATGGGTAACTTGTTATTGCAAAACCCATGGCTGTCAAATGACTTGATACCAGGTTATTTCTTACAGCTAAAAGAAGAGCATAATAAGTATAATTTGTGTCTACATGTCACAGTCTAGCCATACTTCCCCCAGTCAGCAGAATATACAATACTTCTACACCAATAATGTGTGGCTTAATATCAAAAGGTAACCTAAGTTAATGTTGAGAAACTTCCTGCGATCAAAGCTGAACTGCAGTGTTAATCTAAATCCATAAATACCAGTCTGTAAATGTATATTGCCTCTTTCTATATTCTGGATTTCTATCCATGACTGTGTGTATGTTGCCATGGTGACGTGAGAAGTGGGCTTGACTTGTCACATGAGGATGCATGATGCGCATGAGCTGCTATTATTAGAGATGGATTGTGCACCTGTGGCTCAAATGTGACTTTAACACAATGGTCAGACTCAGCTTGAGCACTGCACGAACACTCAGCATTTTGTTGGCAGATGTTCTGTAAGGTACTGTCTATGTGTGTGTGCATGCAAATGCTCCTACCTCCAGGTCATCCAAAGAACGTGCCAGGCTGAGACGTTTGGAGCGTCCAAAGGAGCGTCTGGCTGAGGAGCGCTGGGGGAGAGGAGGGAAGCCCATGGTCAGGCCGCGGAATCGACCACCCTGAGGAGAGAAAAAAATACACATGTTCACTTCATGTGCTATTTGAAAAAGAGTGCATACAGGTAGAGGTGGCAGTAGCCTAAATGTCAGAGAAGCATGTTGAGATGAGGTTTTTAGTTCTAATCCCTTAACCAGGAAACGAGGGTGGTTATAGAAAACTTCCAGGTGTGAATGTGTTGAACTGAATGAGTCTGAGTTTGAGATATCACGTCTTCTCTCACACTTTCTATCAGTCTTCACTGGCATTTAATCGCATGACAATAAACAAATAAATATAGGAATTAGAGACTGCCTGATATATTGGCCAATATTAGCTTAAGGCAGGTATATTGGTACCCGAGTATATGTTCCTTTTCATTTTTTTTTATTTATCTCAAACAATCAACAATGTTGCAAAAAATAAAAATATTTTAAACAAAAAAATAAAAAGCAACCAATCAGAAATTTACAAAGCAGGCAGAAGCAAATAGCTTATTTGGTCTTGCCCTTACTTCACAAAATCATACCATCACAAAGTAAATAGATATGCAAATACAGCATATAATCTTTCACATCTTACAATAAACAATAACTGACAACAATAAAACAATAACAGTACCGTTAAATTACAATTCCCTTCCTGTGTTTAGTTCTATTTTCTGTATTGGTCCAGTAATCAGTTCTTTAATCTATTTTTTAACTGAATGATATCACAGCGCTGTTTGATGTCATTGTTCAGTCCATTCCATAAGTTTGCCGATAAGTACGAAATATCAGCACAGAAATCTATGATTAAAAGCATCTCCACTGCATAATTTGTCCACTAGACAGTAGTCCCTTTCAGTAAATATGACTGGTCACAGATTTTACAATCAAGGACTCTTTAACAAAAAAATTGTTCATGTTATGTGTTTATGTAAAGAAATATATATCAGGTGGTGTGTCATTATCAAATATCAATATAGTATGGAACTCAAACATCCTATAATATGAAAAGGTTTTGAAAAGGTTTTAATACTAGTGAGTAGTAGGGCTGTGCGAAAGAACAGATTTGTTCATACGACAAATCTATCCATAAAAATTCTGTTTATAATAGCATTCATTTCTATATTTATTTACTACTTATCCATGTCCCGCACTTATGGAACCATTGTAGTTTTATCTTTGCACTATCCAAACCTAATGATCCTATCAAAACAGGTGTTGATAAATAGCATGTAAATAAACAGTGTGCCACTATTATCTACACCCTACCTACACCCTTCAACCGGTGCCTGCCTGTGTGTGTGTGTGTGTGTGTGTGTGTGTGTGTGTGTGTGTGTGTGTTAAACGAAAGCTTACATGAAGACTATTTAAGTTGGTGTTTCTTTCCACCTAAATGTTATATTCCACATGTTATGCACAGGCATGTACAGTCCTGGGATTTTTGCTTGCAGCCCCAGATAGTACTTTTGTCAACCCCTCAGACACACACACACACACACACACACACAAAGACACACAAACGGGACTGACATGATGACAACAACACTCAACATAGAGCTTTATCTGAGGAGGTAGTATGTTGTGCTCTTGAATTGGATTGCATTATATGGTTCAGGTGGTTTAATAACGGTGTTAACTTAAGCAGCTACAAGGATTTATTTTAACTAGTTATGAAACAGTCTCAATTTAATTATGATCCCTCTGTATGACCTACAAGAGCAAACAAGAACATCAGTGATGATTGGCTATTTCTTCATAATTTACTTATTGTTACTGACTCTCGTTGGGTCCAATTCAGACAGGAACAGGCTATGGTTACATTTTGTAAACACATCCTAAGCAAAGTTTCACAGTGAGTAGTACGTTAGCCAGTTAAAAGAAAGCATGAGGACATTCTTTTTGTATGAGAATTTAATTTCGACTTTCACACTTTTGTCCACAGAGGCCACCAACATTTCTGCAGATGCTTTGATGTACTTGAATTTATTATAACAATAATAACAACAATAATAATAATAATAGTAATAATATACAAAGAATATTCAAAATGGCACAGCAATTTCGTAACCCACGAACTGGAATGAAGTTAACTGGCCATCTGTTACACGGTGCCATAAACTGCTGCCTAAAATAAGCGCATGAGAAAATGAGTCATTGGGTCATCAATATTTATTGTCCAAAGCCATCTGACAATGATGTAACCACACTCAGTAGTGCTGTAAACTTAGGAGTTGCCTTCACAAGTCAACAATTAGCCTTTTAACAACTGTTTTCCTTTCACCTTTAGAGAACAACCGAAATATTCTGCTTCTTTCTCTTCTCTCAAAAAGGGCATACTGTGGAAGAGAGCGTATGTCAGTGGACCCAAGTTGACTAATGAGTAACTAATGCATGCTGACAGGCTCCAGAGGCCATACTGTGACACATGTTGAATCTGACTGGCTCATTAGAAGCAGGTCTCCTCAGCGTGTCATCAGGAGATGACCAGTGGTGTTGCCTAGAAACTAAGGCAACCCTGCTTGTGTGTGTGTGTGTGTGTGTGTGTGTGTGTGTGTGTGTGTGTGTGTG
>NC_048408.1:8276985-8288804 GCF_013103735.1 Etheostoma cragini
AATATGCTTACTTGTCCTCTGTTTAACCTGGTCAGTTTAAAAAAAAGTGTTACTTTTAAAGGCAACGAAGCAGAATGTAAACAAACTGTTTTATAAGAGAAGCTGAGATTTGGATTAAAACAGGACATGATAGTGGATCTGATTTACTGGTTGTTTTGGGTGTGGCTGCACAAGCACGTCAACAGAAAAACATCTGAAAGATTCAATTTTAGTGGAAAACTCAAAGCTCTTATCTGTGCAGATGATCTTGTCCCCCAGTCTCCCTCTCATAACCACACGCGCACACACACGCACACACACGCACACGCATGCACGTGTACACACACACACACACACACACACACACACACAAATACTTTAATTCCGCAATTTTCAAATTTTAGATTTCTGAGATCAAAAACATGTGTGCGTTCTCTAAATAGATGAACTTTAGGTACCAAGGGACCTTTAAAATGTATGTATACATTTCCTAATAAAAATCTAAATTAGTTTCCCATGGACAACCATGAGAGTGCCGGAGTCTAAATGGATAGTGAAACAGTGCCACCATGTGGCAAACACTAGAAATCTGTTAAGCATAATGCACAAAACACTGCTTTACCTATACTAGTACAGTGCCTGTTCAAGAACAAGGGCTTTCTCCAGAACCATTGTACCCCAAAAATACTTACAGAAGGACCCCAAAGCAACCACACAGTTTAGTCTGCTACTGACTTACTGTGTAACCCTACTTCAGAGAATAACATTATACTACCACATTTACCTGACTGACGTGGCAGATTCAAAATTTAATGTCAAACAGAGGTGTTTAAAGTATTCACATTCAATATTGAGGTAGAAGTATAGATACTAGGGTTTAAAAAGACTTCAGTAGAAGTTGAAGTATCAACTCAAGCTTTTTACTCAAGTAAAAGTGTACTGGTTTCAAAACTACTTAAAGTATAAAAGTAAAAGTAATGTAAGGGGGAAAAAATGCCATTAAGTACAAAAGCTTAGGCCGCGTCAGGGGGCTTATAGTGCACTAGCCCATCGCCACGAAAGGCCATAATGACGATAACGTCATATTGAAATGATAATGTAACTCAATTATTCGCATTGAAAATGAACACATTTAATACAATGCAAATACATTCAAGAACCACATATGTGTACTACTGAGCATTTACGTGTGTATATTGGAGCAGAAGATATGATGACTAGTTGCTTAATAAGTATTGTAATGGTGCAAAAAGTCACGCTTCAGAGGCATGTTATCAATGGCCTCTATTGGAATGTAAATGTACATCCACGCTTAGCTTCAGGAATCTGTGAGGGCCACAGATTTACATTATCCGGGAGGCGCCACTTACGTGGATAGGTAATTGTTTTGAAAGGTAATGGGAGTAACAAGGCTATTTTCAAAATATAAGGAGTGGAAAGCACATGTAATTGCATGCAAATGTAAGAAGTGGAAGTAAAAAGTCTGCTTTAAAATAAATACTCCATCCATGCGCCACCCAATCCGGCCAATCCGGAGCAATCAGCAATATCTGTGTGAATGAACCACTAGAACCGAATCAAGAACAGAGATGGATTCACGGAGACAGATTCGGTTGTGTGTGTGTGTGTGTGTGTGTGTGTGTGTGTGAGAGAGAGAAAGAGAGGGGGCGGAGAAAAAGGTGTAAGGCAATGCAAATAAAAAGAGTTATTCTTAAACTACAGAGTTAGAGTTGTCTTTTTTTGTCAATGATATTGCATGTTGATATCGCCACAGTCAGCGTTAAATGTCCTCGTCATATAGCCGTATCGTTACAAATTTAACTCTTCAGCAGAGGTGTTCCTTTCCAAACAGGCTTAGTGGACTGACAGTTAATGTTGAAGTATGGCTATTATTTGTTGCCGACGGTAATGGTATTAGTGATTATAAGAAAGCAGCACACTTGAACAACCGGACGCAGGGTGAGCATAGAGGGTGAGTCTGAGTGAGAAGGACGAAGTGGTGAATTTACAGCTTACAGCAACTTAATACAATATAGGGTCTATACGATCTAGTGTCACCACAAATGCGTTTTGATTGAGTTTCCTCTAAGTGTAATGATCCAACACACTAGACTGATACAAGTGTAACAAGACAGTTCTAATACTCATAGTAGTATTGCTTTTGAAAGACAGGAACTACTGCATCGGATAAAGCAAAGCTACAGTGCGCATACTGTCAGCATATTCCGCATTTTAGTTTGACTACCGGTAATCATGGCTTACCATGACAGCCACAGCCTCCAAAATTCAGTGTCTCCATTCAGAAGACATTGTTCAGAAGGGTTAACAATGTTGCAAGTCGCTTCCTGTCACGACTGGCCTCTACCCTGGCCTTGTAAACACTTCCTCGGATTGTCCCCTGGGGGTCACTGGGACCCTGTCCACAAGAAGTTTTACTGGGAAGAAAGAAAAACCAGCCTTCTTCCTGTAACTATCAAGGAAACAAGAGTCTATCCGCAATATCGGTTCTGATTTCTAAATTTGGACAATGCAACTAAATACTAAATACTGTAATACTTCTTCAACTTAAGACGGGCTGCAGGCTGCAGAGAGGTTAATGCAGAAGGAATCCAGACAGGATGGATATATCTTTCACTCTATGTCTGTATCTCTTCCTCTCTATTGTCTGGAAACAATAACAGCCAGTCAATAATGTTCTTTATCTCAATGTAAAAGGACATTTCTTCTCATAAAATAATGCAGCTAGTGTATTCAACTGTAGCTTAATCTTAATTGGAATAGTTTTTATTTACTGTTTGTCACATTACTAATGTAACCATGTGGTTTGGATCTCTTTCATATTTGTATGTAAGTAAACAAATGCTTTAACTAATAGGTTTACTTTATTAAAACTAGTCTGACGCGTGTCTGCTGTTCAGTCTCATTACAGTGGGAAACAGGTGCTTTTCAGGTAAGGCAGGAGCCTGGCTCGTGCATAATACATGATCTGATACTGGAGCAGTGGGGATAAATAACTTATCAATCCACTTGTACTAAGTCTAACAAGAGAGCCAAATGGGGTGCTCAAATTAAATTATATAGTACAGGGATGTTTGATGGTGTGAACAGCGTACATCGCAACTTTAAAAACCACTGAACGGTTTTACATCTGAGTAAGACACAAACTTTATACAAGGAGCGAATGAGTTAAATGCTAGGCCTTGAAGAGGAGAGGGTGAGAATGCGACAGAGAGCAGCGGGAGCAGTGGGATGAACACAGATGGATTTATAGCCTCAATAAACCGTAGTCTTGGACACACTCTAGTCAGACTAAATTTCCACAGCAGGGGTGTGTGTTGGGGGATGCTACCTGCTGCCCGGGCTTCTCATCTCTCAGCCAGTTTTAACACAACTCTTCCAAAAGTCCCCAGCCCACAAACCGACACAGCATAACAAATTCTGAATGCATGATTGTAGAAAGACTGATCATCTATTGGGCTGAACATTTGGAATAAAAATGAATAAATGATGTGATCACTGAGTGAAAATGAAGGGCATAACCAATTAGAATGTGATGCTAACTATCACAACATACCTTTTTTTCTCCCTCCTTTGCATTCCCTCGTTTCTTCTCTCTTTCACCTCTCTCTGCTCCGGCTCTCTCCCTTTCTCCAGCACCAAATAGCTTCTTAGCCCACTCGTCTTTCTGAACAGCCATCCGGTGGGTGTGGGATTGGGAATGTGAAGGAGGAGGAGGTTGGCTCCCTCCAGGTGTTGGCAGGTGATCTCTAGGGGCCAGTGGGGCCCGATAGCGGTCGGCCGGGATCTTATTCATGGGTGGTGGCAGGGTGCTGCAGTTAGCTGATGACCATCCGTCGGTGGATTCGGCGTAGGACTCCTGATCGCTGCTCAGACCCTGGAGGTGGCTGTGATGGTGCTGCTGACGCCAGTCTCTCAGCACATGGACTGGCAGCCACCGCTGCGGCTCCACCCCTCCTCCTACTCCTCCACCCCCTCTCTTATCTCCTCCCCCTACAGCTCCTCCCAGCCTCCCTGGTGAGTAGTGGTGGGGGTGGACTCCTCGAGAGTGCCTGCCCGGTACATCGGGGTGAGCCAAAGGGAGAGGGTGAGGGAGGTCAGCCAGGTGTGGCTCGTGACGGTAGTGGCCATTTCTCAGAGCTGGTGGAGGAGGAGGAGGAGGAGGTGGGTGAGGGGCTGCGGCTCCTAGGGTGGGGCTCCAGGCCTGCTGGGATGAAGGTGGGCTGTCCCAATGGCGTGGCCCTGAGATGTGGCTGTGGTTAGGAGGACCTCCGAGGTCTACTAAAAGCACTCTGTTGCTCTTTTCTTCTGGTAAAAAGTTGCCAATCCCGCTGTCACTGTTGCTGCTGGTGCTGTGGTTCTGCTGGGCGTCGTTGTCTGGATCGTGGAAGGCCCGGGCCCGGACCCCCTCTATGTTGTCCCCCATGTCCCGGTAGAGGACAGAGACAAACTGCAGGAGAGGCTGAGAACTAGGCGGGAATTCTAGGCAGCCTCCTGTGTCCGGGTCGGGGGTGCACTCAAAGCCAAATCTCCTCGCAACACCTAAATGGACCTTAGGAAACAACAGTCACCACGAGAGTATCAGTCGATGGGTAGACATTTCTACAAAGAATCATATAGGAAAATGTTTGACTTGTTGCTAGGTGTTCCTAATTAAACACAATGTAGCTGTTAGTACATGTCTGACTGACTAGCATCACTGGCACTACATCAAATTGTAGGTTTTGTGTAAAACAAATAGGATTTGGCAATAAAACTGGGTATCAAACTTTATTTATTATTCTTTGATCACATATTTCCTCATTTAAATCATAATTCTTTTCATTTTAAACTGCATTTATATAAAAATTATTAATAGCTGATTTTTGTAAAGAAAAGATGTACCCCTGCTGCATTTGGGAATTTGCATTTAGTTAAATAGAAAAAAGTATATTCATATTCCACTATAAGAGGTAATAAAAAAAAAAAAGTCTGACCAAAAGCTACGGTATTGAATTGGCAACGCTACCTAAAAAAAAAAGTAACACACGCTTTTTCTACTATAGCTAACCTGACGAAGACCTTGTGAGGTTGAAACCGGTCACTATTTATACCAATGCTAAATTGAATCATCTCCTCTTCAGTGTGATTTGTAACCTCTTAATATATTAAAGTATCTCATCACTGTCTCTGTATTCACACCTGGTGCTGACAGAGGTCTGGGTCCACGATGAACACGTGACAGGAAGTCCTCAAACTGCCCTCTTCATCTCGTCCGTTGCTGAAGTGACAATCTTCGTGGTCGTCAGTGGCCTGCATCGTGACCAGTCCGAAGAATCGACGGTCATCGGGACAACAGGCGCTGAAGGCTAGTTTTTCTGCTGGATAGGTGGCCAGGACCTGACCTCTGTCACTGCACAGACGCACGCTGTCGTGCATGACCTGGATGGATGTAGTTAATACACTTCACAATACGATACAAAAATATTGAGACAATCACAGTTAACACCACACATCATTGACAAAAACAGGACTGACGTTTCAGGTTGATACACTGTGTTTATACTGCTGACATAAAGTAATGCTGTTAATTAAGTTCCTGTTTTCCAGCACTTTAAGTGTAAATGCGTATGCTGAAATCTTAACTTATTTTAGGCCTTGTAATCAACAAGACAAAGTGGAGAGGCTTTCAAATCCGTTGCAGTTTAGGTTAAGCTACAGTTATTTTTCATTTAATCAAAAATGTATAGCTAACAGCTAAGCTAAGGTAATATCCTCATATGGTAACAAACAAAACAACAAAATGTTCAACCGCACCTTCATGAGAACCAGTGAATGGATCTTTTGCTCGGCCCGGAGACGCCTCATGCTGCACCTGATGGCTTGCAGGCTGTCACTCTCTAAGCTTGACCCTATGGAGGCCAGCTCAATGGAGCCCAAATATCCAACAATCATGCCCACATTGAGGATGCCCTCGCTGGGCTCTAGGCCCAAGTCACCCCCATCCCCTACATCCAAGTCTTGCTCTTCATGGTGTTGAAGGTGGAGATGACGGAAGTCTGTGTCCAGAAAGACTGAGTCGTCGTTCAGAACTTGGGCCATCTCCTCCTCAGAGAGGAGGTTGGGGTTGCTCTGGGAACGGGAGGAGCTCCCATACGCAGGGAACTCTGGATCAGACAGCGGACGTGGCTTTGATGATGAGCTGGCCCCAGGTCTGTCCTTGTCTGAGCTGCTGGAAGACTGGCTAGAGTTCTCAAAGATCATGTTAAAAATTCCTCCAGACTGCAGCTCTGCCACAACCTTCTCTGCCCTGTTGATGCCCAGCTGCTTAGAATCCAGTTTGGGTTTGTACCACCCCCCACGGGTTCCAGCGCAGCCTGACCTGCTGTTATTGTTGTTGTTAACACTGTTGTCATAAAAACCATCCAACTCATCATCACTTGAGCATGAGTCGGGGTATGATGCTGCCATTGTGTTGCTGCTATGGTGACGACTTCCAGTAGTGCGCTGGTGGTGATGGTGCCGCCTCTGACGTTCTCCCTCGATGATGACCAGTTTCAAGACACCAGAGCAGCGCCCAATCAGTTTGACTACATCTTCATGCGATGCCTTGGAGACATTGATGTCATTGACGGAGAGGATGTGGTCTCCTGAACGCAAACCTACATAGTCTGCAGGGCTCCCTTTCAGGATGCAGCTGAGGACACAGGGACTTTGGCCTGACAGTGTAAAGCCATACCCTGTTCTTCCTCTCGCCACCTCCACGGCCCTTATACGACCCTGCTGGATAGAGGAGGAGGGTGGTGTAGGCTGAGGCAGCCCACTTCCACCACAAGGGCGTCTTTTGGATGACGCATCCGCTTGACTGAACATTGTCCCAAGCTCTCCTCAAGCTGTAACGCAGGGCATAGCCAACGTCTGTCTTCTTGCAAATCTGCTGTCAAGCTGCTACGAAAAAATGAATAGCAGTTCAAAATGCAGCAGAGGGGTGAAAGATTGCCCTCAGTTCTGGCACAGCCTTGCTATAGTAGCATTCCCATCCTAGTGTCACTCTCTCTCCCAATTCACCTGCAGCACAACACAACAGAACCAAGTCAGTCAGGAGAGCCTTTTAACTCCCCTATCATTCCTTTGCTGTCTCTACCTGGGTCTCGATGACACTTCTTTTCAACACACATATTTCCTGGCCGGTCTATTTGGCAGCATGTGAGCTCATTGTAGTTATAAAACCATCCAAAATGTCTAATGAACGCATTATTAGGTTATTAACGGCAACACTGTGTTAATATCGCATGTTAAGGGGAAGGGACTGTACACACAGCCACACCTGTGCAGGGTGGAGTCAGTGCAGCTCTGTCCAATGGGAAATATGTCTTCAAACCAGAGGGGTTTACCACCTGTTGGCATGCAGGTAAAATTAGACAGACCCAGCCTAGAACAAGTCAGTGCAACATCTAACTTCGCGTTTCTCGTTTTAGCAAAACAATATTTGTTCATAAATAGTCTAAGACATTCACTAACAAACTGTATAAAAAACGTTAACGTTAGCTGAAATTAGTTGACGCGTTACCGTTAGCTTAGTTAGCTCCACACACTAGTAGTAGTGAAGCTAGCTACATGTTAGCACTGTTTCAATGCTCTCTTTTGAAAGAAATTGACCACTATGTGTTTGTCACTTAACCCTCAGAAGTGCATGCTTTCCCTCTGTCAATTCATGAAAGTTACAAAAAACTTCCTTGCCGTGCCTTTGCTGGTTCAAAAGTGCACCCACCCGTGCTTAACCTATAGTCCCGCCCCCAAATTTCCAGTTCTTTGGAATGTCGGTCTGTTACTATGGTAATGGCGGTGTACACAGACTTTTAGATCCCGTCATTGGTTTTCCGAGTTGTCAGTCAGACAGCGAACAGTTATGTGGATAAATTGACAAAAGTTAGTTTGAGAATTCACAAATAAAAGTATCAAGAGACGCATATTCCACAGGTGTCAAAACTTGGCATCACAAGGGCGGCCGTCTGAGTGCTCTGTAATTATCGGGAGTATTATTGAAAATCATGTCTGTATCGATCTGTCTTTTTCCACCACGCACCGAGAAAGCAGAAGACAACAGCTGGCCACAATACGTCTGAGTTGTAAAGCAGGGATAGCTACGTAAAAGGTGGATGCAGGTCTGTTTTTTTAATGTTCCGACAAAAATGTTCGGTCTAGCGGGTTCACTCAGCGGGAGATTAAAAAAACGACTTACTTGTCGGTGTACGAGGGTGATGCTGCTCGGGCAGATTCCATAGTTTGGTAGCTAAGGGTTATTTAGGTAACTCAGGGACGATGGGTAAACAAAAGAAAAGGCTGCACCATCTGGCGAAGTAGCCTTAAGAGGAGGAGGACTGGAGAAGAGGGAGGTGTGTTTAGAGTGGGCAACGGGGGCGGGGTGGACAGAAGAGGGGGGGGGGACCTCAAACAGTGCACAGGATGATAAAGAAAACACATTTAAAAGTTTTTGTTTTTTTCAATGCATGAACTTGAACTATACATGCACATTATCCCTAATGTATCTGTGGAGTTTATCAGTATTAACAGTGGTTGCAGTCTGTCTGGGGTCAAGCTCCTTGAACTTGAAAAGCATCAGCACAATGCAGCAAGAAGCCCTCCCAACACTTCAAAGTTTCATTCATGCCAACGAATAAAACTGAAGAAAAGCAGCCTGCTGTTCAGCAAAAATCTGCATCTGAGAGCCAGTAATGTGCAAATTGTTCTTGGAGTAACTTTCAGCTGATATGAATTGCTGTTTCAAACCAGAAAGACAGCACATACACAAGTGTTGGTTCATGTAAGCTATTCATAGTATTTGTGTATTAATTATTTATTTTTTAGCTGGTTAACATTGTTGTTATATATAGTTACAATTACTATGTTCCAATACCGATACCAGTAGCGGTATTGCCTCCGATGCTGTCTAAAATGCTGGTATTGGTATCTGGAAAATACTAAAGCCCTGGAGACAATCTAACTTAAAGTAGTTTATTTATGTTGTTCATAAATCATAAATCATACCACATCCATACGGGGACAGTAGTACACAGCTGTTAAATAATAATAAAATATATGACCCACTGGCATCGGATCAGTACTCGGTATCAGAATCAGTATCGGGAAGCAAAAAATGGTATCAGTTATTATTGTAAAGGCTTAAACTCACACAGATGGCCTGGTAAAGTTCTTTTCTAAAGTTCAGTCCTAAAAAGTGTTTGTTTGTACTGTATGTGCAGTTGACTAATACCTGTGCCATCGTGATTTCAGCTCATGTGCCATCTGTCTGGTAATCCTGTTAATACCTTTTAATCATGAAGCACCCATCTTAATGGGTGCTGTAAAATAAAAGCAACATATGTTTAGTCTATAAAAGAGAATACAGCCGAGCTGAGAAAAGGAAATTATACAAAATGCAATTACTTGATCATATCAGAAATTAGAGTGAAGGTCCGATAAGAGGCTTCAAATGAAATACACTACGGACCTTTCTTTATATGAGCACACGTTGGTAAATCACGTTTTCTTTCAGCTTGTTTGGCTAATCTGAGCTGGCAATAGCTCGTTCTTTCTGACGGAGAGGAAGATGAGAAACCGTATGGCAGAACATTAACGGCTGTATCCTCACAGGTTGATTGAGTTAGAGACACACAGCCCCGTGTGCCAAACGGTTCGTTTGAATCATCTTCATCTGAAAACACACAAAACACCTTCTTCTATCAATGTTCCATCTTAGTAATCAAGCTGTATTTACAACTCCCCTAAAGGAATCATACAATTCACAAACATTCACACAAGTTAAACATCTTTAAAGTATTTATTCATTTCTAGAACAGACCATATGCAGGGATTACTCTTTAAAATATGAAAGATTGACTGAAATACACAATCTCTTCTTTCTTTTTACAGGCAACTGTGTATATATATTATTTAAAAACAAAAAAAAACACAGAGGCTCTACAGTCCTGTTGGAGGATCCAGACAGGAAACGGTAAGGGGCGCTGTCTATACTTCTATTACCTCCTTAAGATTCATTGTATGAATGACAGTTGTGGCAAGTGGTCACCAAACCATTTTCTAGTAAGGGTGGGGGGGTAGGTGGTATTCTTTAAAGCCAAACACTAACATGCTAATTGCAAAGACAGTTGGCATTACGGAGCATGAAAAAGAACTTAGCTGCAACTATGCTGCACGTAACCGCAGTAATTCTCAGCTTTTAGACCAAAAACAAGGACTATATTATCTTCTGAGTTGCTGATTCTTCAAGTGGAAAAATAATAGTCTAAAGGGAAGCATGTTGAATCAGTTGAACATGAACTTTGTCCATGAAATCCACACCCAGGTCTAAAACCACAAAAGATTTCTGGGTAATCGTATTAGCCCCTGCAGGGGTCCTCTGTCAGTCTTTTGCTATTCCTATGCCTGGAACATTCTCTCTTTCTCCTTTTTTTGAATTAGTTACTTTAGCAGAAGTGGGCCAGAATGGTTTTCGGTCATCCTTTATATTTTTATAATCACACAAATCCAGACTGAAAGACAGCTGCAGGGGACTCAGTCATTTATTGTGTGAATACATTATTTTAACATCATCAAAGGAAGCCAGTCTCATTGCTCTGGAGGTTGGAAAGTGGCAACATGTGTAGCATACAAATCACTGATGTTTTTTACTGGTATGTACTATAGGACTCATTATTTATCAAGAATGCACATCCATTTTTAAGTGCTAGGTGTATTTAATATTCTGCACAATGCCAATGCATGATGAAATAGTTGCCAATTGGTAACAGAGACATTATTTAAAGCTCAACAAAAAAAAACACAAAATTCCTGTTGTCACGTGGCATTACTACGCTACACTGCCTCATCTGTTGATTTGTCAAAGCTGCTGTTGGTCGCTAAGGTTACAAGACCCCCTTTGGATTGTTTTGCATCTCTTCCACACAAACAGTCATGGCAACCATACCCACGGAAATACAGTATTAAGAACTATGCAAGAAAATAGCAGTAATGCTAAGCATGCTTTCAAGCTTTCAGTGTAAAGGACATACATATATTCAGTCTTTTATCTAAGGCAAGTGTATGTACAGAGAAACCGCGCCCAGCACACTCCCAGGCAGCTCAGGTCAAGTCTTCAATAAAATACTGTAAGCTCGTAGCTTTCTGCGGTCAGCTGAGTGACTGATTCTTCATTTTCTTATCATGTGTATGTGTGTTATGACAGAAAAAAAACAAACGGCATTATGATTCTGTCTTTAAGATCTTTCATCTTGACACAGTTCAGATTTGATCATGCACTATGGCTTTCATATTACATTACTTTATTTTTTTCCTTTTACAAGATATAAAGCTAACAATTTAACTTCCAGTCTCAACAACAATAGTCACATCTTACATCCTGAGAATTAAAAGAGACAAGACATGGACATGTGGAATCATTCAGGTGCATCGGGAGCATACCAGACTTCAATGTAATTTATAAAAAAATAAAAAGTGACAAATCATAAGAGGAAATGCTTCTCCGCTCCTGGTTTAAAAAATAAAAGCCGGTATTTTTCTTGCTTGACACTTCCTACCTTAATGAGCGTTTGTATATGCACCCTTACACAGCTAAAACTATGTATAATTTTGAAAACGCAGAATGATTTTTTTATTAATTTCCAGTATATCCCCGTCTAGTTTTTTGTCCATTCAACATAACATCCAGAATAGGCCACTGCACAGATACCAAAAGTGTAGCAACTTGCTTAAAAGTTGCCCTTTCTACAGTGATAAATCCCAACATCCATCCCCTGCTTGTCATAGTTACGGGGGGGGGGGGG